>NC_077227.1:167556248-167865978 GCF_027887165.1 Monodelphis domestica | reverse complement strand
AGAGGAGAATTCCTATTTAATAAAAATTGTTGGGAAAACTAGAAATCAGTTTGGCAGAAATTAGGTTTAAGCCAGCTCCCAAACCATACTACATAACATAGTTTAAATGGAAACATAACTTTAATATTAGAGATCATATTATAAGAAATTAGAGGGGGCAGCTGGGTGGCTCAGCGAATTGAGAGTCAGGCCTAGAGACAAGAGATCCTAGGTTCAAATCTGGCCTCAGATACTTCCAAGCTGTGTGGACCCTGGGCAAGTCCAAGTCACTTAACCCCAACTGCCTAGCCCTTATCACTCTTCTGCCTTGGAACAAATACACAGTATTGATTCGAAGATGGAAGGTAAAGGGAAAGAAAGAAAGAAAGAAAAGAAGGAAGAAAGAAAGAAAGAAAGAAAGAAAGAAAGAAAGAAAGAAAGAAAGAAAGAAAGAAAGAAGGAAAGAAGGAAAGAAAGAAAGAAAGAAAGAAAGAAAGAAAGAAAGAAAGAAAGAAAGAAAGAAAGAAAGAAAGAAAGAAAGAAAGAAAGAAAGAAAGAAAGAAAGAAAGAAAGAAAGAAAGAAAGAAAGAAAGAAAGAAAGAAAGAAAGAAAGAAAGAAAGAAAGAAAATTAGAAGAGAAACATCATATGCCTCTCACAGCTATGGGTAAGAGATGTATTTTTAAGTAAATAAGATAGAGGCGATTACAAAAAGTAAAATAGAAAATTTTTATTATTAAAAATGAAAAGCTTTTGCATAGCCAATATTAATACATCTAGAGCAGTGATGGCAAACCTTTTAGAGACCAAGTGCTCAAACTGCAACCCTCATGTGACATGTAAGCCCCTTGCCTTATCCTAGATAGGGGAGGGAGAAAGCACTCCCATTGGGCTGCTGGGTAGTGGGGTGGGTCATGTGAGAAATGTCTCAGATGTGCATAAAGAGAGGGAAGGGAGGAGTCCTCTAAAGCATGCTCTAGCATGTATGGCATAGGTTTGCCAACATGGATCTAAGGTAACAAGGAAAGCAGTCAAAAAGGGAAAAGTCTTTGAATCAAATTTCAAATGAAGGCTTGATATCCAAGATACATAAACAACATATATATGCAGATACATATATATGTATTTCATAGTCATTCTCCAATAGATAATGGTCAAAGGATCTAAACAGGCAGTCCTTCAAAGAAGATCTACAAAGTATTCACAACAAAATTAAAAAAAATTCCTCATATGTACTAAAAATATTTCACTGATATAAGAGAAATGCACATCAAAATAACCTTGAGATTTTACCTCCATACTCTGGAAGTTGTAAAAAATGACCAAAAAATTGCAATAGTCAATATTGGAGAGGTTGGAGAAAGATAGGCACACAAATACATTTTTGGTAAAGCTGTGAAATAGCACAACCATTTTGGAAAGCATTTTGGAATTATGTAAATAAAGTGACTAAAATATTGATACCCTTTGAACCATTTGAGATTCCATTACTGGGCTTATACCCCATGGAAGTCATGTATTTAAAAAAGCATAAATGTGTATACAGATGTATTCCAAAATATTTATAGCATCACTTTTTGTGATAGCTAAGAGTTTTAAACAAAGTAGATGCCTATTAGTTGGGGAATTACTTTAAAAATTATATTATATGAATATAATAGAATATTGCTGTGTTGTAAGAAATGATGTGTGTGATGAATACAGAGAAGCATAGAAAATTCTATATAAACTGATGGAGAGTGAAGCAAGCAGAGTTGAGATAACAATATACATAGTAAGTAAACAATTTAAAGGGAAAGAATAACATACCAAAAATTAAATATAACAAAATTACAAATATCAAGTGGGACTTAGATGGAAAGATATGAGAAAATATCCCCAACCTACCTCTTTGTGGAGGCAAAAGGTCCATACACTTCACACATGTTTTTAGACTTTTTCAACATATCTATCAATTGTGCTGACTTTTTTTCCTTTCTAAAAAAAGTTATTTGTAATATTGAATGGATTTTGGGAAGGGGGAGGGAGACGGATGCATGAGATACTATGGAGATATAAGAAACGGAAAATATTAGTAAAAATTATAACACATTTTAAAAGAAATTAAGTTCACTAAATAAGTATGTATACCGTGGAACAGGAAGATTTGTAGAATATAAAAAACAGAAGAAAGAAAACTAGAATTTATTAAGATCCAACTATGTTCCAGACCCTGGGATGAATGCTTTTATGAACATCATTTAATCCTCACAATAACCCTGGGAGATAGGTGCTATTAAAGTTGAAGACACTGAGGCAAACAGAAATTGAGTGATTTCCCCAACATCACATATGTTACTAAATGTTTGAGGCCAGATTTGAAGTCAGGACTTCCTACTAGTTGGGCACCCAGAATAGACAGTGAAGCAAGATCTTGATTATTTTTTCAGAATTTGTCCTTGTCCTCTGGAGGGCAAAGAACTATTTCCATGGAGAGGAGGCCTGACCATATACTTACTACTTCCTACAGAACCAGTCTTCTATCCACTGTACCATGTGACTGCCTCCAGAAAAGAAATGTCATGGCTTCCTACTCATGAAGAATTTAAATATAATGAAAATACTTTTACCATAGAGAATTGGTTTTTAAAGCAGGGTTGCCCTTCTGTGAAATACAAATTAAAAAAATAAATAAAAATTGGACAAAATGAGCTGTGAAATGACCCAGTAAAATTAAGTGTTCACCTCTGTATAAATCTGAAGGTATCAATTAAAGTGGAGTTGGAATTAGAAGACCTGAGTTCTACTACTTTTGAACTATGTAACCTTGGACACTTCCCTTCTCTGAACCTTTATTTCCTCATTGGTAATATGGGCAGTTTCAATTAAATGATCTCTAATATTCCTTCTAGTTCTAAATCTAAGATGATCCTATAAGACAGAACAACCCTAAAACAAGTGAAAGTGAACATGCGGTAGAAGTTGTGCAGGGACAACTCTCTACTATGACCTTGCATTTCCGCTGAGGATAAACTGCTTTAAGACAACTACAACAACAACAACAAAAAAAAAAAAACCCTTCTCTAAAAAAAATTCTTACTCCTAAAGGTATGTTGACTTTTTCTTAAGTCAAATTAGGAATCTGAGTGAATCCCTTACCCCTTTGCCTGTAACACTTTGATGTAACGGAGGAAAGAGATGACTTCTCCTTAGACAATATAGGTAGTATTTTCCCCTGTGATCAGTAATCAGATACCCAAAGAAAATAGTGAAACAAGGTCTTGATTATACTTTCAGAATTTTTCATTGTCCTCTGGAGGGCAGAGAACCATTTCCAGGAAAAGGAGGCCTGATCATGGATTAACTGTTGCATTGCTGGAGGGTAAACCTGTGAAGAAAGCTGAGAATCACTGTGGCAAAACCATTGGAACCCTCTGGGACCCTCTTCCCTTATTTGAAAAATAAAAAGACAGAATTAAGAGCAGAAATAATAAATGCAACCTTCGCAGATCAAAATTCAATGAAAATAATAATTAGTAAGGGTACATGGAGAGGTAAATAAAAAATTAATTTGAAATTAAACAATATGATTCTCAAAAATCGGTTAAAGAAGAAATCATAGAAACAAGTAATAACTTGATTGAAGAAAATGACAATGATGAGACATCCTTTCAAAATCTATGGGATACAACCAAAGCAGTACTCAGGGGGAAATTTATATCCTTGAGTTCATATATTAACAAATTAGAGAGGGCAGAGGTCAATGAATTGGGCATGCAAATTAAAAAACTAGAAAGTGAACAAATTAAAAATCCTCAGATGAAGACTAAATTAGAAAGCCTAAAAATCAAAGGAGAAATTAATGAAATTGAAAGTCAAAGAACTATTGATTTAATAAATAAGACTAGAAGCTGGTACTTTGAAAAAAAAAACAAATAAAATAGACAAAGTAGTGGTCAATCTAATAAAAAAAGAAAGAAAAAAACCAAATTGACAGTATCATAGATGAAAAGGGAGACTTCACCTCTAATGAAGAGGGAATTAAGGCAATCATTAAAAATTATTATGCCCAATTATATGGCAATAAATATGGCAATCTAGGTGATATGGATGAAATACAAAAATATAATTTGCCTAGACTAACAGAGGAAGAAATAGACTACCTAAACAACCCCATATCAGAAAAAGAAATTGAACAAGTCATCAAAGAACTCCCTAAGCAAAAATCCCCAGGTCCGGATGGATTCACAAATGAATTCTATCAAACATTCAAAAAACAACTAATCCTAATATTCTACAAACTATTTGGCAGAATAAGCAAAGAAGGAGTTCTACCAAATTCCTTTTATGACACAAATATGGTACTGATTCCAAAACCAGGCAAGTCAAAAACAGAGAAAGAAAACTATAGATCAATCTCCTTAATGAATATAGATGCAAAATTCTTAAATTATATAAAAATAAAAATTATATAAAAATAGGAAACTAGCAAAAAGACTCCAGCAAGTGATCATGAGGATTATTCACTATGACCAGGTAGGATTACTACCAGTAATGCAAGGATGGTTCAATATTAGGAAAACCATCCACATAATTAACCATATTAACAAGCAAACCGACAAAAATAACATGATTATCTCAATAGATGCAGAAAAAGCCTTTGACAAAATACAACACTCGTTCTTATTAAAAACACTAGAGATTATAGGAATAGAAGGACCTTTCCTAAAAATAATAAACAGTATGTAGCTAAAACTATCAGCAAACATCATCTGCAATGGGGGCAAACTAGAAGACTTCCCAATAAGATCAGGAGTGAAACAAGGATGCCTATTTTTACCTCTATTATTTAATATTATACTAGAAACACTAGCTGTAGCAATTAGAGAAGAAAAAGAAATTGAAGGTATTAAAATAGGCAATGATGAGACCAAGCTATCACTCTTTGCAGATGATATGATGGTCTACTTAAAGAATTCTAGAGAATCAACTAAAAAGCTAGTGGAAATAATCAACAACTTTAGCAAAGTTGCAGGATACAAAATAAACCCACATAAGTCATCAACATTTCTATATATCTTCAACACATATCAGGAGCAAGAATTAGAAAGAGAAATTCCATTTAAAATCACCCTAGACTATATAAAATACTTAGCAATTTATCTGCTGAGACAAACAGAGTAACTATATGACCACAACTACAAAACACTCTCCACACAATTAAAACTAGATCTAAACAATTGGAAAAACATTGACTGCTCATGGGTAGGATGAGTTAACATAATAAAAATGACAATCCTACCCAAATTAATTTACTTATTTAGTGCCATACCCATTGAACAACCAAAAAACTTTTTTACCAAATTAGAAAAAAAGCATAACAAAGTTCATTTGGAAGAACAAAAGATCAAGGATATCCAGGGAAATCATGAAAAAAAAAATGCAAAGGAAGGAAGCCTTGCAGTCCCAGATCTCAAACTATACTATAAAGCAGTGGTCATCAAAACAATATGGTACTGGCTAAGAGACAGAAAGGAGGATCAGTGGAATAGACTTTGGGTAAGGGACCTCAGCAAGACAGTCTATGATAAGCCCAAAGATCCCACATTTGGGGACCAAAACCCACTATTTGATAAAAACTACTGGGAAAATTGAAAGACAGTATGGGAGAGATTAGGTTTGGATCAACATCTCACACCCTATACCAAGATAAATTCAGAATGGGTAAATGACTTGAATATAAAAAAGGAAACTATAAGTAAATTACGTGAACACAGAAGAGTACACATGTCATATCTTTGGGAAAGGAAAGACTTTAAAACCAAGCAAGAGCTAAAAAAAAATCACAAAATGTAAAATAAATAATTCTGATTACATCCCATTTTTAAAAAGAGCCCTTTGATCCAGCCATATCACTGGAATACTATTGTGCTCAAAGGAATAATAAACTGGAGGAATTCCATGGGAACTGGAATGACCACCAGGAAGTGATGTAGAGCGAAAGGAGCAGAACCAGGAGAACATTGTACACAAAGATTGATACACTGTGGTACAATCGAATGTAATGGACTTCTCCATTAGTGGCAATGCAGTAATCCTGAACAACTCGGAGGAATCTACGAGAAAAAACACAATCCATATTCATAGGAAAAACTGTGGGAGCAGAAACACAGAAGAAAAACAACTGCTTGAAATCATGGGTCGAGGGAATATGGCTGGGGATATAGACTCTAAATGAACATCCTAATGCAAACCCCAACAACATGGAAATGGGTTCTGATCAAGAATACATGTAATACCCAATGAAATTACCTGTCGGCTACAGGAAGGGTGGCTGGAGGGGAGGGAGGGAAATTATATGCTTCTTGTAACCAAGAAATAATGTTCTAAATTGACTAAATAAGTTAATTTTTTAAAAAAGACAGAATTGAGTTTCATTTTGCTAATAGATAAAGTAAGTTAACTGTGAAATATTTAGCATGATCCCTGGCACACAGTAATGCTATATAAATGCTATTATTATTATTATACAACCTGTGTGAGATATGAGTATATGAATACAGTGTCTTACAGGTGTTCCCAAAGACAACTAAATCAACTCCTTCCCTTCTCTACCACTAACTTATCTCATTAATTCTCTCACTCCAGGTTTAAAAGCAGTCTAGTGGATGTTTCATAGAAAGCCAATAAGTATTATTAAACTTATGACAGTATTAAAATTAAAGAATCCTTTTCTAATCAGTTCAGACCCTACCCTGGAATAATGCAGGGAAATCTCTTCTCCCATGAGCCAGCTTGTCCTCTTCAGTTTCAAACCACAACCTAAGGCTTAGACAAAATCAAGGTTAATGGGCACATAATTTATTAGCTGTATCAAGTAACAAAAACAAAGATAAATATTCAAAGAAGGTATAAAGCCTGTGATGGGGTTCACAGCTAGGGTTCCTTCTTCCCTCCTCTCCCCAATTCCCAGTGGTTCTGAGGGGAATAAAAGAAGAAAAGGAATGTTTTTTAAATTTTCAGTGGAAAATTTTCATCACTGTGTTCTGGAGAAGGAGAAGGGTGGGAGAAGAGACTATTGGCTGGGCTTCACTTTTATCCATTACCATACCTGTCCAATTGGCCTACAATTACTCTAACTATTCATTTTGCTTAATCTTGACTCTAGGTCACTTCTACATATTTGCCTTCTTTCCTCTTTTCCTCCCATCTATTCAGTTCTTGTTCTTGTCTTTCCTTTATAGGGCCCGAAACTTGGACACAAGTGCTTTTCTCATGGCTACTTAAACCCCAAACAAGATGAGCTCTTCTGAATGCCCACAGTCTAGTTCCAAAGATTTTCTACCTTTAGAATATCCTACAAAGTGTCTGAGATACTGGAGAGGTCTTTTGTAGTCATTGATACTGAGTCTAAGTAGCCTAGAGTTACTAAGGTATAATAATATTCTCTCTAACTAGCTACCAAATTATTGGAAGGATCAAATGGATATATTAGGCATTATATCAGCTATTCCGTTTTAATTATATATCATTTAAATGATTGTTAATTAATATTGCTCTGATTAGCAATTTCAGTTAAGAATTTCATACACAGACATAGATTAGAGCAGGGAAACATGCAAATTTCACTTTTCTATTGCTGAAGTCTGAGTTCAGAGGTAATAATCCTCTCTATAATTATGGTATACCAACTTGATGGTAATAAACCCTAATTACAAGTCACTAAAAAGAGATAATAAGACTTCCGGGTAAACATGGCTGCAATCTAGATGCGAATCACTTCCTCTCCTCGGCACCAAACGAAATAGACTACCTCAAAAGAGCATAAAAATCATCTTGGGAAGAACAGAGGGACTCTCCAGTACCCCACAGAAATGAAGGTACGTGGGGTTTGAACATTGCCACACTATAAGAAGGAGGAAAAGCTTGCACAAAAACGTGAACTGAGCAGCCCTTCCCCCTCCTCCCCCACAGAACCAGAGTAGGGGATCAGAGTGCTCACCGGGACAGCAAGTGAGTGAGGAACGTCTCTGTCTGGGGGGGAGAACACTAGGATCCTTGGGATCTAAAGACTGCTAGGAAATGACCTCTCAGGGCGGTTTCACAGGAGAACCCAACGCACTGCAGAGTGCACAGACAGCGGGGCCTCTGCAAACAACCAACAGTGTGGAGTCTCAAGAATCTGTAAAAACTGCCTAAGGCTGAAACATCGCCCCTCGCTGTAGTGAGGGGGGGGCACGCCAGGTTCCCTGGAAACTGGCAGGGAATACCAGAGATCCACCCCTCAGCGTGGTTTTACAGGAGATTCCTGCACACCGGTGAGAAGAGACCACAGAGTATGGGGGCGGGTGCGCTGAGGGGGGGGCGGGCTGGTGCGCTAATAAACCACAGAGGCTGGGAAGAACTAGTCTGAGGCAACCTAAATCCACAGAAAACCCGCCCATATCACCCAGCCCTTGGACCAAAAAGGAAAGGGGGAAAAAAACCACGGAAGGGATGGCTTACATGGCCCAAAATCAAGCCTCCAAGAAGAAAGGTGGAAAAGTGACTATTGAAAACTTTTATGGTGGGAATAACCAAGGAAAAGAAGAGAAAGAGGATGAAATTCAAACAAAATCAAAACATGCCCCCCAAAAGGGAAATTATCCACAAGCTCTGGAAGAACTCAAATTGGAGCTTATCCAAAAGGTGGAAACCTTCTGGCAAGAAAAATGGGGAAAAAAAAACAGAAAGAGGTCAGCAGCCTGACAGACAAGACCTCACAATTGGAGAAAGAGCTGGAAGCCTTTAACAGAAGGGCAGACCAAGCTGAAAAGCAAAACCAGTCCCTAAAGACGAGAATTAAGCAACTGGAAGACAGTGAACTTGCAAAACAGCAAGAATTAATAAAGCAAAGCCAAAAAATTAATGAATTAGAAGAAAACATAAAATATCTCACTGACAAGGTGACAGACCAGGGAAACAGAGGAAGGAGAGACAACTTGAGAATCATTGTTCTGCCCGAAAAACCAGAGATAAACAAAAAAAACCTCAATGACATTCTACAGGAAATTATAGAAGAGAATTGCCCCAATGTTCTCGAGCAAGGGGGCAAAATAGAAATAGAAAGGGTTCATAAAGCGCCCTCTATACTAAATCCCCAAAAGACAACCCCCAGAAATGTAATCACCAAATTCAAGAGCTTCCAATCTAAGGAGAAAATCTTACAAGAAGCCAAGAAGAGGAGCTTCAGATATAGAGGAGCCCCCATAAGCATCACACATGACTTAGCAGCAAGCATGCTAAGAGACCACAAAGCATGGAACATGATAAGAAAGGCAAGAGAGCTGGGTCTCCAACCAAGAATCAACTATCCATCAAAACTGATTATATCCTTCCAGGGGAAAGTATGGGCATTCAACAAAATAGAAGATTTCCAAGTATTTGCTAAGAAAAGACCAGAACTTAATGGAAAATTTGAAATCCAATCCCAGAGAGCAAGAAAAACACGAAAAGGTAAATATGAAAAAAAGGAAAAGGAGAAAAATCTTATCTTTTTCTTTAAGTCAAACTCTCTTCTATAAGGACTACATTTATATCAAATTATATTTATTAATATGTGGGGAAAATGTAATGTGTAACTCTCAAAAATTGTATGCATCCTAAGAGTAGTTAGAAGAATCATGCATAGGGAAAGATTGGGGCATCAAGACAAATTGGTGAAAGGGGGGGAAAGAAAGAAAAAGGGAGGGGGGAATCGTTGATAATACTAAGATTTACTTCAAGAAATAGGGGAGGGGGGATCTAAATAGAATAAACTTTCCCACATAAAGATATACATGGGAAGAGGAGGGGAAGAATTCTCATATGAGAAGGAAAGGAAGAGAGCATGAAGTGGTATTACTTAAACCTTACTCTCAGTGAAATCAACTCTGAGAGGGAAGAACATCTAGATCTTTTGGGATCCTGAATTCTATCTTATCCAACAGGGTAAGAGAGAAGGGGAAATTAAGAAGGGTTGGGGGAGGAAGTATAAAAAGGGAGGGAAGGAGAGAGGGGAGGGGAAGGGAACAAAAAAGGGAGGGGCCAGAAAGGGAAGTATATCAAAGGAGGGGACTAGGGGGACTGATCTAAAATAAATCATGGGTTTAAAAAGTTATAGCTAAAGAAGAAAGGTCAGAATTAGGGGAGGATTTCAAAATGCTAGGGAGTCCACAAGTGACAATCATAACTTTGAACGTGAATGGGATGAACTCACCCATAAAAATGTAGACAAATAGCAGATTGGATTCGAACCCAAAACCCTACCATATGTTGTCTTCAAGAAACACACATGAGGTGGGTTGATACTCACAAGGTTAGAATTAAAGGATGGAGTAAGACCTTTTGGGCCTCAACTGATAGAAAGAAGGCAGGAGTTGTAATCATGATATCTGACAAAGCCAAAGCAGAAATAGACCAGATCAAAAGGGATAGGGAAGGTAAATATATTCTTTTAAAAGGGAGTATAGACAATGAGGAATTATCACTAATCAACATGTATGCACCAAATGGTATAGCACCCAAATTTCTAATGGAGAAACTAGGAGAATTGAAGGAGGAAATAGATAGTAAAACCATATTAGTGGGAGACTTGAACCAACCACTATCAAATTTAGATAAATCAAATCAAAAAATAAATAAGAAAGAGATAAAAGATGTGAATGAAATCTTAGAAAAATTAGAGTTAATAGACATATGGAGAAAAATAAATAGGGACAAAAAGGAATACACCTTGTTCTCAGCACCACATGACACATTCACAAAGATAGATCACACAATAGGTCACAGAAACATGGCACACAAATGCAGAAAAGCAGAAATAATAAATGCAACCGTTTCAGATCATAAGGCAATAAAAATAATGATCAGTAAGGGTACATGGAGAGTCAAATCAAAAATTAATTGGAAATTAAATAATGTGATATTCCAAAATCAGTTAGTTAGAGAAGAAATCATAGAAACAATTAATAATTTCATTGAGGAAAATGACAATGGTGAGACATCCTTTCAAACCTTATGGGATGCAGCCAAAGCAGTACTCAGAGGAAAATTCATATCTTTGAGTGCATATATTAACAAATTAGGGAGGGCAGAGATCAATGAATTGGAAATGCAAATCAAAAAACTTGAAAGTGAACAAATTAAAACCCCCCAGAAGAAAACCAAACTAGATATCCTAAAAATTAAGGGAGAAATTAATAAAATTAAAAGCAATAGAACTATTAAACTGATAAACAGGACTGGAAGCTGGTACTTTGAAAAAACAAACAAAATAGGCAAAATACTGGTCAATCTAATTTAAAAAAGGAAAGAAGAAAGGCAGATTAATAATATCAAAGATGAAAAGGAGGACCTCACCTCCAATGAAGAAGAAATTAAGGCAATCATTAAAAACTACTTTGCCCAACTTTATGGCAATAAATATACCAACCTAGGTGATATGGATGAATATTTACAAAAATATAAATTGCCTAGACTAACAGAAGAAGAAATAGATTTCTAAATAATCCCATATCAGAAAAAGAAATCCAACAGGCCATCAAAGAACTTCCTAAGAAAAAATCCCCAGGGCCTGATGGATTCAAAAGCAAATTCTATCAAACATTCAAAGAACAGCTAACTCCAATACTATACAAACTATTTGACATAATAAGCAAAGAGGGAGTAAATTCCTTTTATGACACAAACGTGGTACTGATTCCAAAGCCAGGCAGGTCAAAAACAGAGAAAGAAAATTATAGACCAATCTCCCTAACAAATATAGATGCAAAAATCTTAAATAGGATACTAGCAAAAAGACTCCAGAGGTGATCAGAAGGGTCATCCACCATGATCAAGTAGGATTTATACTAGGGATGCAGGACTGGTTCAATATTAGGAAACCCATCCACATAATTGACCATATCAACAAGCAAACCAAAAAAATCACATGATTATCTCAATAGATGCAGAAAAAGCCTTTGATAAAATATAACACCCATTCCTATTAAAAACACTAGAAAGCATATTCATAGCCGCGCTCTTTGTGGTGGCCCAAAACTGGAAAACGAGGGGATGCCCATCAATTGGGGAATGGCTGAACAAACTGTGGTATATGTTGGTGATGGAGTACTATTGTGCTAAAAGGAATAATAAAGTGGAGAAGTTCCATGGAGACTGGAACAACCTCCAGGAAGTGATGCAGAGCGAGAGGAGCAGAACCAGGAGAACATTGTACACAGAGACAAACACACTGTGGTATCATCGAACGTAATGGACTTCTCCATTGGTGGTGGTGTAATGTCCCTGAACAACTTGCAGGGACCCAGGAGAAAAAAACACCATTCATAAGCAAAGGATAAACTATGGGAGTGGAAACACCGAGAAAAAGCAACTGCCTGAATACAGAGGTTGAGGGGACATGACAGAGGATAGACTCTAAATGAACACTCTAATGCAAATACTATCAACAAAGCAATGGGTTCAAATCAAGAAAACATCTAATGCCCAGTGGACTTACGCGTCGGCTATGGGGGGTGGGGGGGGGGAAGGAAAAGAAAATGATCTATGTCTTTAACGAATAATGCTTGGAAATGATCAAATAAAATATATTTAAAAAAAACACTAGAAAGCATAGGAATAGAAGGGTCATTCCTAAAAATAATAAATAGTATATATCTAAAACCATCAGCTAATATCATTTGCAATGGGGATAATCTAGACGCATTCCCAATAAGATCAGGAGTGAAACAAGGATGCCCTTTATCACCTCTATTATTTGACATTGTACTAGAAACACTAACAGTAGCAATTAGAAAAGAAAAAGAAATTGAAGTCATTAAAATAGGCAAGGAGGAGACCAAGTTATTGCTCTTTGTGGATGATATGATGGTCTACTTAAAGAATGCTAGAGATTCAACCAAAAAGCTAATCAAAATAATCAACAACTTTAGCAAAGTTGCAGGATACAAAATAAACCCGCATAAGTCATCAGCATTTCTATATATTTCCAACACAGCTCAGCAGCAAGAACTAGAAAGAGAAATCCGATTCAAAATTACCTTAGACAAAATAAAATACTTAGGAATCTATCTCCCGAGACAAACACGGGAACTATATGAACACATCTACAAAACACTCTCCACACAACTAAAACTAGATTTGAGCAATTGGAAAAACATTAAATGCTCATGGGTAGAATGAGACAATATAATAAAAATGACCATCCTACTCAAACTTATATATCTATTATTGCCATACCCATTGAACTTCTAAAAAAATTTGTTTTACTGATTTAGAAAAAACCATGACAAAATTCATTTGGAAGAACAAAGGATCAAGGATATCCAGGGAAATCATGAAAAAAAAAATACAAAGGAAGGGGGCCTTGCAGTCCCAGACCTCAAACTATATTATAAAGCAGTGGTCAGCAAAACAATTTGGTACTGGCTAAGAGACAGAAAGGAGGATCAGTGGAATAGACTTGGGGCAAGTAACCTCAGCAAGACAGTATATGATAAACCCAAAGATCCCAGCTTTGGGGACAAAAATACAGTATTTGATAAAAACTGCTGGGAAAATTGGAAGACAGTGTGGGAGAGATTAGGTTTGGATCAACACCTACAACCCTACACCAAGATAAATTCAAAATGGGTGAATGACTTGAACATAAAGAAGGAGACTATAAGTAAATTAGGCAAACGCAAGAATAGTATACATGTCAGACCTTTGGGAAGGGAAAGATTTTAAAACCAAGCAAGACTTAGAAAGAGTCACAAAATGTAAAATAAATAATTTTGACTCCATCAAATTAAAAAGATTTTGTACAAACAAAACCAATGTAACTAAAATCAGAAGGGAGGCAACAAATTGGGAAACAACCTTCATAAAAACCTCTGACAAAGGTTTAATTACTCAAATTTACAAAGAGCTAAATCAATTGTACAAAAAAATCAAGCCATTCTCCAATTGATAAATGGGCAAGGGACATGAACAGGCAGTTTTCAGCCAAAGAAATCAAACTATTAATAAGCACATGAAGAAGTGTTCTACATCTCTTATAATCAGAGAGATACAAATCAAAACAATTCTGAGGTAGCACCTCACACCTAGCATATTGGCTAACATGACAGCAAAGGAAAGTAATGAATGCTGGAGGGGATGTGGCAAAACCGGGACATTAATTCATTGCTGGTGGGGTTGTGAATTGATCCAGCAATTCTGGAGGGCAATTTGGAACTATACCCAAAGGGCGATAAAGGACTGTCTTCACTTTGATCCAGACATAGCACTGCTGGGTTTGTACTCCAAAGAGATAATAAGGAAATAGACTTGTACAAGAATATTCATAGCTACGCTCTTTGTGGTGGCAAAAAATTGGAAAATGAGGGGATGCCCTTCAACTGGGGAATGGCTGAACAAATTATGGTATATGTTGGTGAAGGAATACTATTGTGCTAAAAGGAATAATAAAGTGGAGGAATTTCATGGAGACTGGAACAACCTCCAGGAAGTGATGCAGAGCGAAAGGAGCAGAACTAGGATAACATTGTACACAGAGACTGATACACTGTGGTACAATCGAACGTAATGGACCACTCCATTAGTGACAATGCAATGTCCCTGAACAATCTGCAGGGATCTAGGAGAAAAAACACTATCCACAAGCAGAGGACAAACTGTGAGAGTAAAAACACCGAGGAAAAGCAACTGCTTCACTACAGGGGTTAAGGGGACATGTCTGAGGAGAGACTCTAAATGAACACTCTAATGCAAATACTAACAACATGGAAATGGCTTCAAATCAAGAACAAATGTGATACCCAGTGGAATCACGTGTCGGCTATGGGGTGGGGGGAGGAAAAGAAAATGATCTTTGTCTCCAATGAATAATGTTTGGAAATGACCAAATAAAATAATCTTCAAAAAAAGGGATATTAAAAAAAGAGATAATCACTTGCAAACTTGATTGAGTTGGCTGTGTGACATAACCCCCATTGCCTAGCCCTTACCACTCTCCTATGTTGGAACCCAATACACAATATTGATTCTAAGATAGAAGGTATGCATTTAAAAATGATGAAGCCTCAGACACTCCTAGCTGGGTGACCCTGGGCAAGTCACTTAACCCCCTACTGCCTAGCCCTTACTGCTCTTCTGCCTTGGAACCCATACATAGTATTGATTCCAAGATGGAAGGTAAGGGCTAAAAAATGATGGAGTTAGATAGAGGAAAGGAGTGAACAAAGATCCTGTGTGTACCAACCCAGGGCTATTTTGTCGGAACCCAAGAGCATGTTTATATTTGACCTGTGCCCCAGAAGGAGCTGCCTGAGGTCTCTCTCTGGACTTTGTACAGAAGGAGCTGGATACTTCCAGACTGAGCCCCCTACATTTCAGTAGAGGATGATGGACCCTTGCCCTCCATGGCTCAGCTGTGGCCAGAGGCAAGCCAGGACTTTGGTCAACAGATCAGTGATAAAGCAAACAGCTCTTTTCATCACATCTATAATCATCCTCCACCCAGTATTGAAATGTTACAAAGTTTTAAGGACTCCAGTATTGAAAAGGAGCAAAAAGTGTTTGTAGACTCGAGGATTTGTTTGAAGAATATCAGTTTTTCCACCAGTATTCTCATATAGAGCTTCAGCCTGCCTATTTGGCAGGATCATAGAAAAAGGACTGGTTCCTGGAATGGCCCTTGACCTGGTCCTGAACTATGTAGTTTTTTTTTCTTAAAGCTTATGCAAACTTTATAGATCCAAAATGGATTCTTTGGGGATTGTTGCACTAGATAGATTTATTAGAGAACTGAGTCAAATTGATTTAAAAATTTTCATTCTCCAACTGATAAATGGTCAAAGAATATGAAGAGGTGGTTTTCAAATGAAGAAATAAAAACTACTTATTGTCATATGAAAAAGTGTTCTAAATCACTATTAATTAGAAAAATGCAAAATAAATAACTCTGGGAGAATACCTCATACCTCTCCAATTGGCCAATATGACAGAAAAGGAAAATGATACATGTTAGAGAGGATGCGGAAAAATTAGGATACTAATACACTAATGGTGAAGTTATGATTCTGATCCAACCATTCTGCAGAATAATTTTCAACTATGCCAAAAGGCTCCAAAATGTACCTATCCTTTTGTCTAGAAATACCACTAGTAGGCCTATACACCAAAGATTTTTTTTAAAAGAGAGTGAAAGGAACTATTGACACAAAAATATTTATTGTAGCTCTTTTAGTGATAGCAAAGAATTAGACATTTGGGGGTTGTTCATTAATTGGGGAATGGCTGAATAAGTTGTGGTATATGATTGTGATGGAATACATGCTATAAGAAATAACAAGCAAGATGATTGTAAAGACATGAACTGATTCAAAGTGAAGTGAGTAGAACCAGAAGAATATTGTACACAGTGACAGCAATACTTTTTGATGAACAACTATGAATCCCCTACTTATTCTCAGCAGTGCTATGATCCAAAATAAAGTTCAGAGACCCATGATGAAAAATACTATCTCCAGAGAAAGAACACATGGAGTATAAATACACATCAAAACATGCTATATTTCCCTTCTTTGTGTTTGTTTGTTTGAGATTTCTTCTAAAAATGACTAATATGGAAAAATGTTTTACATGATTGTACATGTAAAATTCATACCAGATTGCTTACCACTGTGGAGAGGAATGGGAGGGAGGAAGAGAATCTGGAACTCAAAAAAAGCTTTTTAAAGAGTGTTAAAACTCATTTTTAAATTTAATTAGGGAAAAATAAAATATTATTTTAAAAATGATAGGGTTGAAGAGTAATTATAGATTTATGCATAAATCCCACTTTCCTAATTCCATCCTTCCTTCTCTGGCTACCTCTCTGTCCCCCGTTGAAATTTAGGCATCTGGTACCTGAAGAATATTCTTGCTTCTCCTATTCTTCTCTCCCCAGTGCTATCTTTGTGAGTAGACTGAGTGGGTGGCCACCTATGTAATGTGTGGGTTTGTTTTTTTTTAAGATACATCCTCTGAATGCTGGCTGGAATTTGTATAATTAGAAATTAATTTCTCTGGTCTAAACTTTCCCCTTATTTAAAACATTTATTATCAATCTTTTACACTTCATTGTGAATAAATGTATCAAATTCTTTCCCAAGAATAGGTTCAGATAAGGAAACCACGTCAGAGATAGAAAGTGTGAGCCACAGAAATGTGCTAATTTCCTGACTTATTTCTGTCTCAATGCCAGGTCCCCATCCCAGAATCTCTAATACTAGCAGAGATGCCTTTAGTTCTACTCAGCTAAGCCCTGTCCACTCATACGCTAGTCATTGATGACTCCATAATGAGCAGCCAATAGTTATCATAGTTGTGCTTTATAGCTAATTATGTGTATATGTATATATGTATGTATATTACATATATGTGTATGTACTCATGCACACACGCACATATATTTCTTCTACCATGTCATAAATTCCATGAAGGCAAGAATTGTGTCTTCTTTATATTTTGTAACTGCTCTAACCTAGAATATAGTGTTATTCACACAGTAGGTATTTAATAGATGTCTCTATATTGGAATTGATTTTATGATATTCTTATTCATCTGGAATTATGCTAAGAAAGTGACTAAAATGTCCATCTCAGTGACATCATTCTTTAACACAGAATTCCTTTTTCTCTATGTATCCTAACAAAGTCAACAAAAGAAAGCACCTTTATACACCAAACCATTGAGAGTGACAATTTTTGTAGTATAAAAAAACATGGAAGCAAAGTAGATTTAAGCTACTGGGAACTATCTAAACTTATTATGATACATGCATAGAATAGAGTAATATTGTACCATGAGAAATGGTGAAAAATGAAGAATTCAGAGAAAAAATAACATGTGAACTGATAGAAAATAAGCACAATGATAGTTACTATTTAGGCATTTCAGTAATGTCTGACTCTTTGTGACCCCATTTTGGGAATTCCTTTTTTAAAAATTTAATTAAACTTGTTTTAATTGAAATTTTTAATTTAAACAATTAATTTGAAATATTTTTTCATGGTTACATGAATCATGTTCTTTTCCTCCTTTCCTCCCCCCACCCCAATAACCAACATGCAATTCCACTAGATTTTACATGTGTTGTTGATGAAGACTCATTTCCATATTATTGATAATTGCACTAGGGTGATCGTTTACAGTCACAATCCCCAGTCATATCCCATTTTGGGGATTTCTTGGCAAAGGTATTCGAGTAGTTTTCCATTTCCTTTTCCATCTCATTTTACAAATGAAAGAACTGAGGCAAATAACATTAAACCATTTGCCCAGGGTTACACAGCAAGTAAGTGTCCAAAGCCAGATTTGAACCCAGGAAGATGAGTCTTCCTGACTCTAGGCTCAGCACTATACACACTATGCCACAATGATAACAAGAACAGAGTCTATTTTATGTCAGTTGGACTGATTTCTCTTTAAGGGTTTGGGAGGCCATTCTCATGATCATCACTGGTTTGACTTTCTTGTTATCTAAAGTATAAAAGGCTTAAACTGTGGGTAGTTGGTGTTAAAATAATTCCCAGGATCCTTCAGGGACACCTTTCAGACTTAGAATAGAAAATTGCCTGGTTAAAGGAAGAGGCAAAGGGAAATGTCATTTTATTTGATTTTTAACAAGGAATTCTCTCTCTTCTAATTGTCTTCTAAGTGAAATTGTTTTTATTGCATTTTATGGTCTGTGAGAGTGTCATTCCATTCTAATTCTGAATGTGAATCTCTGGTGTGGCCCATAATAGCTATATATAATTTAAATGGTCAAACTTGGCTCTGCGGAATAAAGGAGAAAATACCTTTGTCTCTCTTCTTTGCAGTGGGTATGGATGTATAAATATAGTGAGTATTTTCAAACCCTCTTATCATGGTCATTCATTTTGCTGAACTGCCTTCCCTTCCCTTTATGTCTTTTTTATTCTTTATCATAAGGGGAGGTTTTGCAGGTAAAGAAAAGAAAGATGTATTTGGAAATTAAAGTGACATAAAAATAAAAGATATCAATAAAAATGAAAAAAAATAGATTCCTTTTGCCCTTTGTGTTGCTATCTATGATTTTTTTTTCAAAAGAAAGTTTTTCCTTGCAGAGATAAGCAGAGATGAGACCAATTTCTCACAGTTTGGTTATGAGATTTGGGGGGAGAAAAGACCTGAGGGATCACTTAATTCAATTCCATCATTTTATAGATAGGAAAACTGAGGTTTAGAGAGGTTAAGTGACTTGCCCAAAGTCATACAACTAGTGCATATCTAAGTCAGAATTTGAACTCATATCTTCCCATCTCTGACCACTTTTGAGTCCCTAAGCCCCAGATCATGTCATTTCCTAATGCAAGTATTTCTTAATGGTCCCAGCAGTGGTAATAGTAGTAGTAGTACCTGCCTCCCCCATTATCTTATATTTATATTTTCACATTTCTTATTACTCTAGAAGAACATAAGCTCTTTGAGGACAGTAAAGACTAATTCATTGTCTTTGCCTTTGTATCCTTAGTATGTAGCACCATGCTAATGTATAGCTGATACTTAGTAAATAAACACCGTAATGGTCTTGAATTTACTTCTTCCCTAGAGTCTACATAGGAGTAGATAGGTGGTAAAGCAGATCGAAATCTGGGATGGAGTCAGGAAGATTCATCTTCCTGGATTCAAACCTGGCCTCGGATATGTATTAGCTGTGTGACCCTGGGCATCTGTTTGCCTCAGTCTCCTCATCTGTGAAATGAGCTGGAGAAGGAAATGGCAAACCACTCCCATATCTTTGCTAAGGAAGTCCAAATGGGGTCATGAAGTCAGACATGACTGAAACAACTGAACAAAGAGCCTATCTACCCCTCTGCTCTGCATAGAGCCAGTTCTTTCTTATTGTGACATGTCTGTTTCCTTGAGTTATTGCATCTCCCTTTGCAGCAGAGAACATAGTTCTATGACTCAAAGCCATATAAATTAACCCATCTTCCAAAGACTTAATGACCTTCCAAATAGGAAAGAACTGAATTGGGTATGGGAATCTCTCCTTTGGACAGGCTTTTAAAGGTTACCAAAACATTTCTGAACAATGTGTTGACTATAGAGGACTAAAATCATGGCTTAGTTTCCTGAAAAGAATTCCTGACAAGTTTATTTGTTACAGAACCCTTGATATCAACAAGGGCCAGTGGAAAATATGACAGCAATTTCCAATATGCTGCTTTGTGCATTCATTTTATTTGTTATCTTTAAAAAAAGTTGAATCAGAATCTGTGGTCATTGCACATTCAAGCTGAGACCTCAGGACCAAAAAGATCTATAATAACTATATTTTTCTAAACTTCTTAAAGTGATTAAATCATTGTGTGGACCAACTTACTGATTTAAGTTTTTGAAAATAAAAAGTTATACTTAAAGGAAATTGTAGTCTGAGTTATTGTAAACATCAATATTGGTTCCAAAGAAGAGCTAATGAAATATACTCCTTTCCTGTGGAGCTGAGATTGGGAATATGGAGGCAAAATGCTGCATATTTTATCAGATGTGGAGGCTTTATTGATTGCTTTCCCTTAATTGTTTTTCCTTATTAAAAAGGAGTGTTCAATTGTAATGCATGAGAGTTGTTGCGGAAAGGGAAACACTATATCCAGAAATAACTGATATAAAACCAAAAGGCATCAAATAACATTTCTTTTAAAAAAACAACCCAAAGATAATAGTTTTCATGAGAATTTAATAAAATGGACAATTAAATAAAATGCTAAAGTAACTACCCTACTTTTTTCAATCTTACTTTCTAAAAATTTTCAATTTAAATCCTATAATCCTATAATACCCTTTAGTTCTAGGTTTATTTTTGTTTAAGTTCATTATGTGAGAATATAAGATTATGTTCAGCCATCAGTTATAAACTCTTACTGCTGTTATATGTTCCATTTTATAATTCTTTGTAGCATGGATGTCTTTTTAGCATTGAACTCTTCCAAGAATTTTCCCTGGGATCCTCCAGAGGCTAATAATCATTCTTATTTATTCTTTTTCAAATTAAATTTCATTCTATTTTCAGATACACATTCTCTCCCTCCCTCCCTCCTTCCCTTCTTCTTCCCTTCTTCCCTCCCTCCCTCCCTCTCTCTCTCTCTCTCTCTCTCTCTCTCTCTCTCTCTCTCTCTCTCTCTCTCTCAGCCTCCCTACCCTTGTCCAAATCTCCCATCAATTGAGAAACCAAGAAAAACAAACCTCCTATTACATACATATGTAATCAAACAAAACAAATTCCAGCACTGGCCTTGAAGTCTCCAAAACAAAAACAAAAAAATCTCTGTCTGGACTCCAAGTTCATTTCTTTATGTTTCTTTATGAAGGAATTGTGGCTTGTCATTGGTTTGGTCAGAGATCCTGTGTCTCTCAAAGTTGTTTGTTTTTACAATATTGATGTTATTATATAAATCGTTCTCCTAGAGTGTCTCAACTTCACTCAGTATCAGTTCATGTAAGTCTTCCTAAATTTCTCTGGAACCATATCCTTCATCATTTCTTATAGCACAGTAGTATTCTCACATATATTATATATACTATAACTTGCTGATTTATTCTTCCAATCTAAAAGGGAAGATTTCACTGTATTAAAAAAATAAATCCTCAGAATATAATCAGATGGAATTTTACTTAAAATTTTTTTAGTTTACTTATTACTTAATTACTTAAATAATTTACTTTAAAATAAAATTATTTATCCTACTATTTTTATTTTCTCTGCCTTATGGATAAAAAATGTTTACTTTATTAATTGATAAAAGCTTCATCTTGAGGTATTCTTAAATTCATATCCTTCTAGTATTATAGGAACTTTTCTTTGTATCTTAGAAATGGTAATAAGTAAGTTTTTAAAAGTTATGGTATTTTTAAAGCTTAAGCTGTGATTTGATTATATTAGGGAGCTAAGCATTGAAGAACTTCCTCTACCAAGGCAGATGGGCACCTTTACTGCAGCTTCTAGTCTTAGTAAGTTGTTCGGCGACACAGAGACGGTAAACTATATTTTTGGAATCACACAATCAGTACATATCAGAAGTGAGACCTGAACTCGGGGTTTCCTAGCTCCAAGGCCAATTCTCTACTTCTTATGAAATGTTGCCTTTAAATAGATAAAGATGGGAACAAACAACTAAATAAGGCCACCTTCTCCAACTCTTTCTTAGATCAGAATTTTAGAGTTAGCACTGAAAGTTTCATCCCGAGAACCCTAGCACTGAGAGGGTCGATCCTGGCACCTCTTGCTTGACAGTCCCTCCTTGTCCCACCCTCAGGCTCAGGATGTAATAAAGCACTCAGCATCCAGGGTGGACATGGCCCCCGGCTCCTGGGAGGATTGGTAAGCATTACACCTACCCCAGGCCACCAGGGAGAATGAGCTAATTGTGTTTAACAAGTGGCATCTGGATTTTATTCAACTTTACACGAATGCAGTGTTGTTTATGAACAAACCTGAGTTGTCAACGGGAGAAAGGAACCTCAACTGTTTAACAAATAGACCTTCCCCTTGCCCCAGCAGAGCTCTTGGCAAGATCAGGACTTGCTGAGGGCTCTCAAGCAGAGTTCAGAAAGAAAAAAGGTCCTCCCATTGTCCCAGGGTTCCTGGGTGTGTGTGTGTGTGTGTGTGTGTGTGTGTGTGTGTGTGTGTGTGATAGAGAGGGGGGGCTGGAGGGAGAGACAGACAGAGAGAGACAGACAGACAGAGAGGGAGAGACTGAGAGAGACGGAAAGAGAGAGAGAGAAATAGAGAGAGAAAGACAGACAGAGACAGAGAGACAGAGAGGAGACAGACAGACAGACAGACAGACAGACAGACAGAGTCAGAGAGAGAGAGAGAGGGAGAGAGACAGACAGAGACAGAGGGAGAGACAGAGAGGCAGAGAAACAGAGAGACAGAGAGAGACAGAGACAGGGACAGAGAGAGAGAGGAAGGGAGGGAGGCTTGGAGCCATGGTCTCAGCTCTGACTCTCCCCCCATCCCACCTCCACCCCAAACCCTCCTCCTGTGTTTGGGTCTCTATGTGCTACCCATAAGCAGGATTCTGTTTTGATGTGGGTATGAAATAAGAAACTAGCTGTGTACCTTTGTAAACCAACTGGGAAAACCTTGTAAAAAATGAGTTGACATAAGCCCAATTGATAAATAACCCCTGAGAAAGGAGGAGGACAGTGACTAAACTTTGCCCTTGAAAAAAATCCCAAGGCCAGGCCACAAGACATAGCTAAGACCTTGAATGCATTAAGAAGGGTTCCCTCTTTCAGATGAGAGAGTTGAGCTGCCCTGGTTTTAGGTTCCTTCTTGCTACATAGATAAATGGCCAAAGGAAACATTATCCATGCAGTTTCACTTCAAAGGCCAAATGGCAACCTTGCGTGCCTTTCATTCTGGCCAATAACCAAGTGAAAAGTCTAAAATGTACGTGTTTAGGAAGGCGGCTTCACGCCGTTCCAGGCAGGCCTTTCCCAGGCTCTCATACCAGCCCTGTACCATTTGATGTGCAAATGTTGTGTATATGGGAGCCTGCGTGGCACAGACTGCCTGCCAGCAGCCTGCAATTTTCTCATACAATCCCCCCAGAGGGTCTCTAGGGAGGGCCTGGGCAAAGTCTGGATATTGAACTCAAGAAAGGGGGAATTAAGGCCTTTGAAGATGAGCATTGATTCACTGATTTGGGACCCTGGGATGTTCTTGCTAGCTGAGAAGATACACAGTCCCAAGGCATGGGCAACAGTGAATTTGGGGTACCTCTGGGCAAAATGGACAAGTATCGGCTCATGAGATTTGAGAAATGGAAGGAACCTTAGAGACCAACTAGTCCAACTTCCTCAGGAGGAAAAGAAGACCCAGAGAGACCCCTTAATGAATCAAGTGCATTCAATCATTCTGAAGCCTTAGGCTTGTTTTCTTTCTCATAATGAGCTACAATATCCATCTTCCCTGGGACCTCTCTTGGTCACTTGGACTTGAAAAACATAATCAGAAGGAATCTGATTAGCTACAAAACAGTTCTTTTTGAGTGTTTCTGAGCACAGCCATGGACTGCTCTGAGAGACCTCATTTAACACTGTTTTGAAGCTCTCTAAGATACACACGCGTTGATTAATATCTGCCGGAGTCTTATGTTCCATATCTTCCTATTGGGCTATAAGTTCCATGGGGACAAGAACTCTTTCTTACTTAAATGTTGTATTTCCCTCTGCTTAGCACAGTCCTCTGCACAAAACAGATGCTGCTGCTAATTGTGTTTGTTGAATGAATGGCAAAAGTCTCCGTAAAGATCTTAAAAAGGATTTTAAATGATTTCTGTGACTGGAGGACTTCAAATGGAGATTCAATGGTCATTTGTTAAGGGTGTTGTAGAGGGTATCCTGTTCTGCTTTGGGTTGGACTAGATGCCCTATAGAGACTCTTCCAATTTTGACATTCTGTATCTGAAATCTATGTCTACATGATGCCACCACAGCTGATAGAAAAAGGAACATTTCAGATGAATAATTTCATCAATGAAACATCAAAGCAGTTGGTTTATCTGGCAAATTTAGGAGTGTTGGGTTGTGGAACCACTCAATTCATTCCTTTTTACTATTAATGCCTTTATTGGGAAAGGGGATGTTGTCTGAAAACCAAAGGAATGATCTGATTTTTTGATTCCACAAGTCTTATAAATAGAGCAATATAATTATAGAATCTCATAGATGGAAGAGATTTCCAAAACCATCAAATACAATCCATACCTTATTTAGAAGCTCCTCTCTCTCTGGAAGCTCCCCTCTCTATAGAGAAGCATATATATATAAAATGTTTGAAGACCTCCACAACAGGGAACTTACTCTTTTCCAAGTCAGCCCCTGATACTACTTTGGAACTACTTTAATCATTGTTGTTGTTCAGTCATCGAGTTGTGTCTGACTCTTTGGGATTCCCTGGACCATAACTATAAATGGAGTTTTCCTGGCAGGGAATGGTATTCCAAAGAGATTAAAGATAAGAGAAAGCATGTGCCTATACAAAAATATTTATAGTAGTTTCTGTGGTGGCAAAAGACTGGAAATTGAAGGAATGTTCATCAATTGGGGAATGGCTAAAGAAGTTGTGTGGTATAATTGTAATGGACTTTTATTTTGCCATAAGAAATGATAAACAAGATGATTACTGAAAAACCTGGAAAGACTTATATGAAGAGATACAAAGTGAAATGAGCAGAACCAGGAAAAGGTGGTACACAGTGACAATAGTGCATGATGATCAACTGTGTATACCTTAACTATTATCAACAAGGCAAGGATCTAGGACAACTTCAAGGAGCTCCTGATTAAAAAGGCCATTCACCACCATAGAAGGAATAGGCAGAATTTGAATACAGATTGCAGCAGAACATTCTTCACTTTGTTTCCTCCATGAATTTTTTTCTAATGTAAACAATACGTGTCTTGTTTCATCAAGTGAAAATGTGTATTGTAAGATTATATTTATATGTGCACACAACTAAAAGGAAGGAGTGGGAGGGAGGAATAAAATATGGAGTGTAAAATGTCAGAAAGCAATATTGAAAATTATGCTGATCTATAAAAAAAGGATATTGAAATGGTTTGTCATTTTCTTCTCCAGTAGAGTCAGCGAATCCTTTTATCTAGCAATTAGAGATTAAGTGACTTGCCCAGGGTCACACATCTGGGAAGTGTCAGGGGCTGATTTGAATTCAGATCTTCCTGACTCCAGGCCAAAATTCTATCCACTGAGCCATTTAGATGCCTCCTAATGACTTTCATTAGAGAGCCCTCCCCCTTTTTTGTAATGTTGAAATCTGTCTTGCTATACCTTGCACCCATTGGTTCCAGTTTGGTATTCTGAGAATAAGACTAAGAGTAATACCCGTATCCCTATGCCAGCCCTTCAAATATTTGAAGACTATTATATCCTCTTTAAGTTTTCTCTTCTGCAAGCTAACTAGCCCCAACACTTCCCATTCATCTTTAGATGTTATGCTCTTAAGTTCTCTCACTAACCTGGTCAGTTTCTTCCAGATATATTCCAGCTTGTTAATGCCTTAAAAATGGCATCCAAAACTTGGCAAGATGCTCCAGTTCTGGCCAGACCAAAGCAAAGTGCAAAAGAATTCTCTCCTCCCTCCTTTAATCAGCTATATTCACATAAGGAAGATAGCCAGTTTCTTTTACTCTAGATTTGATACTTCCTAGCATACTGGAGCTAGTAGAATCAATAATGTTTTGATTCTGAGCTCACCAATTAGCATTGTTCCACTGAAGACAGATGAGAAATTATTAAATAGAGGTACAAAGAAGTCACCCTTTTCAAACGGTATTTCTGACCCAGTATAATCTATGTAACTACTGATAGAGCTCAAACAAAGTGCTCCTTGGAAACTTACTCTTCCCCTCAGCATTTTCCAGAATGGCTTGGTCTTTGTTTTCCATTTATTCAAATCCTGATCATCTTTCTAGGCTTTAGTCAAAGCCCTACATCCTTCATGAAATCTTCCTTGATCATATCAGCCCTATTGATCTTTCACTTTTCTGAACAACTATATTGTTCATATATATTGTATATATATTGTTGTCATTCAATCAATTATGTCCAACTCTTCAGGACCCCATGGACCATATTGTTCAAGGAGTTTTCTTGGCAAAGATACTGAAGTAGTTTGCCACTTCCTTCTACAGTAGATTAAGGGAGAAAGTAAGTGACCTGCCCAGGGTCACACAGCTAGTAAGTGTGTGAAGCCAAATTTGAGTTCAGGTCTTCCTGACTACAGTTGTCTTTCCATTATACCATGCTACCTGCTGCCTCCCCTGCCACTAAGTAGTGCATTGGGATCTTCCCTTTAAATGGGTTCCCATGTCATAAAGTTTCTTTCAGTCAAATTTATGTCTTTGTTTCCCAAGCCATCTTTTGGGGTATTCATTTACAGTACCAGAATTCTTAATTATAACTCTGAGTAATGAGGATGAGGAGGATGACTAGCATTTGTGCAGTGCCTACTATGTGCCAGGTACAGTGCTAAGTGCTTTACAATTATTATCTCATTTGATCCTTATGATGACCCAGGATGGTGGGGGTTATTATTATCCCTATTTTACAGATGAAGCAACTAAGGCAAACAGAAGTTGCTTAAGTAATTCACAGAGCTAGTAAGTGTCTGAGATCAGTTCTGAATTCACATCTTCCTGCACTCTATCCACTACATACATCTCAACTGTTTTATGCATGCCAGACTTACTCCAAATTAAATTACAAGTCCTCTCAGGTGAGATTATAGGGAATTCTGGGAAATACAAGGACTTCTGGGGATTGAAGTCTAGGGTTCAAAATCTCCCTTTTTATAGCCAGAACTATGTCTTACACTTTTCTTAATTTCCCAGAGTATTTTCACAGTACTGGGTGCAGATTAGGAACTCAATAAATGTTTGCTGCTTGGTTCTTGGATATCTTTGTTTCCTGGAGATAACCTTCCTTGCCTCAGAGGTACTATGGTAAGTAGAGCAGCAGTTAATATGGACTCATTGAAGAGCATATTGCAAGTATGTGTAGTATATGTTTGTGTGTGAATAGTATTTGGTATATGTGTAGTATATGTAGTATGTAGATGATTGGTATTGGGAATACCAGGAAGCATCGTTTCTGCTTATTGCTGTCCTTAACCAGTCAGAGATCTAGATTTAAAATATGATCCTCAAAGTTTAATTTCATAGTACAATAAACATCTTCAAAATGAAGAATGCTCTCTTCTGCTTAGTGCCCCTTCCAATGAGAGGTGTAAATTGTTGCACAGTGGATAGCACACTCCATTCAGAAGGGTTCGGATCATATTCTATCCTGGCACTTACTTGGAGCCTAAGTGGCCTCATCTGTAAAATGAGGGCGGTTGACTCTCTGACCTATAAAGCCTTTACCATTCTAAATCTAGGATCTTATGGTCCTCATTCTTTTCAAAAACTCTGCTACATTTGATACCACTGACCATCTCTTCTTTAATATGAGTAGTTTATGCTTTTTAAACACTTTAGGGTTTGTAATGCACTTTTCATGAATTATATTTTTAAATTTTAATTAATTCATTTGTTATATTAAAATACCCAGTTAATTCCCTCCCTACCTTTCCCTTCTTTAGAGAAGGCATCATTTGACAAAAAGATAAATGTAGTAGCTTACCTGATTCTTCTGAGAATCCCCCATGGAGGAAGAAATGCAAATATTGCTTTGCCAATGTAGATGAAAAAAAATTGAGTTTTTGAGAAGTAAAGTGACTTTCTTATGGTCACACAGCAAATAAGTGTCAGAGCCAGTCCTCCTGCTGCCTGCTCTCCATTGTCCCATACTAGCTTGCTTTCTCAGACTTCTCTTCTTTCTTGCTTCTTGTGATACAATTCCCCTCTTACGTTGTCTGACCACATCCTTTCTTTTTTCTTTGTTCATTCTTCTTCTCCCATCACTTTAATGGCAGTTTCTCAAGGCTTAGTCTTTGGTCCTTTTCTCTCTATATATTCCCTCCCCTATGACTTAACACATTCTTATGACTTCAACTATCATTTTTTTTATAATGATGCCCAGATTTGCTCTGTCTCCAATTCTGTCCTCCGATTTGGGTTTCAATCACTATACCTTCAGCTGCTTCCTAGATGTTTCCAGTTGGAAATCACCTCTTCACCTTAAAGTAAACATGTCCAAAATTAAGCTCATATTTCCCTCATGCATTGACTCCTCATAATTTTTTTTTCTCCATATCACCATTCAGAGTCTAAGTCCTTTTATTTTTTAAAACCCTTTCTTTCTATTTTAGTAATACTCTATCTAGAACAAAAAGGTGAGGGCTAGACAAACAGGGTTGAAGGATTTGTCCAAAGTCATACAATTAGGGAATATCTGAGGCCTGATTTGAAACCAAATCCTCTGGATTCTAAGTCATCTTTGATATTATTCCTTTTCTTCACTGCATAACTAGTTAGTCCCCAATTCTTGTTGGATTTTCCTTTGAAATCTTTATCATTCATCCAATTATTCATTCTCTTTGCCACCTCTTTAGTCTAAATCTTCCACCAATTTAGAATTAAATAATTGCCTGGACTTCTAGTTGGTGTCTCTTGTCTGATACTATCCATACTGGCAATCTGATCTCGAAAATTCATTTCCATCATAGTCATTCTTCTGCTAGAAAAGCCCATTTATGCTCCATCATTTAAATTCATTTTCTTGTCTTTGTTTTCTCTCTTTTTTTTAAAAACAATGTTTTAACTTTTACCTTCTGTCTTAGAATTAATACCCAGGTGTTCTGGACTCTAGACTGGAGCTTTATCCACCTTGCTGCTCCTAACTTCTTTTTTGATAAAACAACTCTGCCTAGTTGTTCACATGACAAAGTTGTCTATGACTTTAAAAATATTAAAACAAACATTTGTGACAATATGAGCTCCTAGCCACCTTCTCCCATTCCTCACCATCCTGGGGCTGTCATTTATAAGTGGTATCTGCAATTGATGAGTTTGAGCTTTGACTGGCTAAAGGTGTTGAAAATGTACTTTTGCCTCATTATATTGTCTATGAAAGAATAACTGGAGTTTGTTCTCTTCTTGTCCAAGGGAAACCAAACCTATACTCACAAATATCAAAGATCAGAGGCTGAGAAATGTGGAGTATTAAGTTTAAATACAAGGACTTTATACCAAGAGGTAGTGTGTCCTGATGGTTAGAATACTAGGAAGGCATTGGTTCAAGTGTTGCCTTCATTGCCATTCTGCAACATGTTTTGTAATTAGTGAATTTCTCTCTTCTATTATTCTTCCATAACTAACTTTTGGAGGATAATTATTCTTTCCCCCTTAACTTTCCAGGGATGTGTGAATACTGTGGGAATATAAATGAAATACCCTCAGCGTGGAAACACCCAGGAGTCTCAGAGAAAAAGTTCAGGTATAGACATTTCAGGGGTTAAGTGTAAGCCTCAGATGGCAGGATGCAGCGATGATAGTTCTCATGTGTTAGCCATTAGTGACTTCTGTACTGTTTCCTTCATTAGTTTTATGTCAAGTGACATCTCAGTATCACAGATCCAATATGTTTCTTGGGTGGGCTCAGGGGAAAAAAATATGTCTTTGATTGATTTGAAGAATTAAGAAGATTTGGTGGCATCTTTTAAAAAGGAACCAGCATTCTCCTTCATTTCCTCTTTAAATATCCAGTTGTCTATAGACTAGATAGTGATATATAAAGTATTTTTTTTAATGTTGTTGTTTTTGAAGCGCCCAAAGAGCTTCAAAATAGCAGCCATATGCCCCCTCTTCTAAGAACTTAGTGTTCTGAATACTTGCCCACTGAAAAGTAGTCTCAATTTGTCTAGGTCCCAGTGTGCTTTTCTTTAGAACTTGATTTATTCAAATTGTGTGTGTGTGTGTTTGTGTGTGTGTGTGTGTGTGTGTGTGTGTGTGTGTTATCTTTCATTTTCAAGAAGGTCCAGTGAGATCATTGGGTGACATCTTGACTGGTGTATGAATTGGATTTAAGGGTGGCAGAGTTGCACAGAGTGCCTCACTCTCTCTTCCAGAGTCATCAAAGTCCAGAGAGGAGATAAAAGTCAAGACGGCTAGAGATGACTTAGGATTCAGTGATGGCTTTGGCTTTTCCATGTCTAATTAAGCTCTTAACTGCTTATTTGTAGAGACTGTCTGTCCTCCATGTCTGAATTCCATTCTTTCCTTTACTCACCTTGGTACTGTCTGAAGTCCTTTACTATCCTACAACCAACTTAACCTCTTAATGTCTAAAGGACAGAAGACTGGGAGAAGAATTCCAATGGAAAGCCCTGAGAGTCTTTCTCATACCATCATTCACTCGCAGGGCAGGTCATCAGACATTTGGATCACTTGACCAGAACTTGAACTGGGACATGGCAGGTGGAAAAGGCACGCCTTGCAGGACCAAAGGGCAGGAGCTCCTCCCTAATAACTAGACTCTGAGACCACAGAGTGAGAAGATGGGCTCTAACTGAGAAGCATAGTCACATTTCTTCATACAGCTGCAATAATATTACAACACATCTCTGGCCCTTTTCTCCATTCACTTTAGTAATTTTAAAAAAAATCAAACTACGGCAAAAGACTTCCCAAGTACCATTGTGCTCTTTCTGTTTAGCCCATGTTTACTGGAACTTGGCACGGCTGAGGGGTAACTGGCAGATTTTTTCTTCCCATTTGCAGCTCTTTTGAGGGCTGATTTTTGATAGAAAACTTCATAGGAAATATGAAATATTTGGGGTGAAGCCATCCACACAGGAACATACAGATATATGCAAACACACAAAGGTGACACCCATACACACACACATAAATTTACACAAAACACACCCATTCAAAGGTACATGCACAAATGTATATATACAGATACAAACACACCAAGATACATACACATAGGTACATGCATTCACACATATAATAGATGTGTATCATATAGGTATATCTACCCACATATATGTCTAGAGATATACACACAGCATGCGTAACTTTAAATGAAGTCAGGAAAGAAAGGATCTTGGCGACACTCATATATTTCTGTAAAAAACAATATATTCCCCAACTTAGGTAATGGTGATTGCAAAGATAGCTATTGAGCTGAGAAACCAAGCAGTGACCCAAACGGACTCGGAATGACACACAGGCACACAAACACAGCCAAATAATCCCGAGGAGTACACAATATAAATGCTTTATTGCTAGCACAGAAGTTTTCTTTTTAAGTAAATTAAAAGAAATAAATCTCCCTTTTCACATTCTCTATCGCAGTTCAAAGACAACATGTCGGTTAGTGGACGTTTTTGCTCAGACATATGCTACAGTAGGAGAGCTTGACATTCAGTTGAAGAACTCAGAAATAGGGTGTTTTGTCTTGGGACCAGGGTTTGCGAATGCACCGTCATCTGCACTAACAGCCAATACAGATGGCCTGGAAAGATCCATGAAGAGACGATAGTTATAAATAGAAGACTGGAATGGTTAGGAAGCAGAAAACTGTTACATAGAAGGCTATATATACTCTGCCCATTATTCCACATACTCTAGGCTAGGCTTGGCACTTTTAAATAAATGCTGTTCTTTATCAAGATGGAAGATGGGGATGGATGCTGCGGAAGACGAAGGAAAGGTTGGGGGTGGGGCAGCTAACACTGTCCATGGAGAGCCTGCAGGGAAGCAGGAGGGGAGTGGGTGTTTGGGAGGTGACAGGAGCAGGGCCTATTGAATGCTTCCCCCATTGCAGACCCAGCCTCGCTGGAAAGTCTGGTCAAGGGAAGACTGTCAGGGCACAAACGCTTTGGGAGTGGTGTCTGCAACACAAGCTGCTAAGAATGAGAACTATGGCGCACCTGGGATATTCAGAAGGGAAACATTAGGGCTCAGCCATAAACGTGCCGGCTTTGTCTGTCTCTAGTGAATTCAAATCATGGCAGGCCTCCATGGACCAATGTCAAATTCGTTAAACTTGAGGGCAGCTTATTGAATGGGTGCAGGAACTTGAAGAGCCCAAAGACTCCAGATTTGCAGATCTTTCATTTAAAAAACAAAACATTGATATAAAGTAGACCTGAATTATTTCTGCTGTTTGATATCATCTTTTCGTGTCCCCCTAAACTTGTTCATTATCATTATTTTTTTGGTCTGGCTTGGAAAAAAAAAAGATTTAAAAAAATCCTGGGGACAGCTGGGTGGATTGAGAGCCAGGCCTAGAGATGGAAGGTCCTGGGTTCACATCTGGCCTCGCATATTTCCTAGCTGTGTGACCCTGGGCAAGTCATTTAACCCCCACTATCTAGCCCTCTTTTACCACACTGCCTTACAACCAATACACAGTATTTGCAGATCATTAATTTTTTAAACCATTTAGACACAGTATTGGTTCTAAGGCAGAAAGGAAGGGTTTAAAAAAAAGTTTAGCCACCTATGAAAAATATTGTCCCTCTCCTTTCCTCTTTCTAGAAGGAAACATAGAAGGCATTTTGAAAAGCAAACAAATTCAACAACAGAGAAATAAGACTACCAGAAGCTCAGAAGTTTCTGAACGACCCCCGCTGCCTGCTCGATTGGCATCTCCCTGACTTCTATCTCCTATTGCCTGATGGCTAGGAAGAAAACCAGAGAAAGTCAGGAATATCATGATTTCTGGCTTCTTAATACATCTGCAGTGTACCAGCTCTTGGCGTTTCTAGTCTGGTCTGGCTCTAACTAAAACCATTTCATGTTTCACTTTGAAGAAATGGATAACATGAAACGGTAATTTGGCTGCAAAACCTTGGAAAATTGTTCCCGGCCCAAACATCTGCCCCAAATGAGCTCAGCTGAGGAGCTCTTCTTGGGGGAAGGGAAGGTAGTGGGGGGCAGGGTTGGGGGGTGCAGAAAAGAGAAGAAAAAGAATGAAGGAAATGAAAAAGGTCACCATTCCTCAAGAAGAAAGCCCTTTGGACATCCAATGAAACAGCTCCCTCACTTGGCCCCAGGTTCTAGGAAGGGACGCTGAATGTGTTCAATGGCCGTAGTTCTTAACCCTTGTTCTATTTCCTCTCATTATTTGGTAATACTAAAGTGGTTTCTCACAGAGTACCAGTCAACCTGGCACGGTTGGTTTGCTTTACAAATGCAATGAATTGCCTGGCATATAGGTTATCATTTAAATTCTTAAATAAAGACTGTGTAACACTTTGTATTCCTGAGTGCTGGGCCCCACAGAGAACATTGAGGGGGCTTGACGCAGGCTGGTCTGCCCCCTTTTCCTCCTGTCCCTTCTTAGGAGTTCTTTTGGGGAATCTTTATTGTCACTGTCTTGACTTCCGAGTACTCTCGCAAACCGCATTCTCCCCTGGGAAAGAGAAAAGAAAAGAGAAAAAGGGAGAGGTCAGATGCTGAAGATCCAGGTATTTGGGCAAGTCTACTTGTCCTAGAGGAAGAGGCTTGCTAAGCCCCCTAGAACCTGGATGTTTCTGGATGATCATTCTTGAGATGTTGTCATCACCCCTTTCCTCCCCATTGGGGGGTTCTTAACTTGGGGTCCAGGAATTCCTGAAGGGCTTCTTAATGCTTCTATAGGGAGTCTATGAACTCAGGGCAAAAAATCCATCTTTATTTTCACTAGCTTCTAACTGAAATGTATCATTTCCTTCAATTATGAATGAAAAAGTATTATTCTGAGAAGTCCTAAGTTTCACTAGATTCCTGAATAGGTCCATGGCATAAAACGATGTTAAAACCTTTGCCCTAAAGCAACTCCAAAGTTATGATTTCATCCATCTTCCCAGGTTTTTAGTTTGTTCTGTTTCTATTCTTAATTAAAAAAAAAAACAACTTTTCAGACTTATTTCTAGCATAGCTCTTCTCTGAAATAATAAGGGGCTCACACCTAGAAACTAAGGCCCAGGGCCATGGCATGGCTAGCTGAGGATCATTCCAGCCAGCATTCAGTGTTCGAATGACCACTTCTTTGTGGATAGTGCGCTTTTCATACCTAAAATACTCCCCCTCTTACGATGCTCTGTTGCTCTGTACCCTGAGAACTATATCTTTCTTGGTAAATCTGCCGTCTTCTGACAAGTATTGTACAAAACGATTCTGATGATAAAGGATGAGGTTCCCAAGCTAAGGCAGACACCACAGAAGCAGTTCCTGTTCCTTTTCTTGATATATAGCAAGCACTTAATAAACTCATTGATCACTTTGATGCTTGGAGAGATCAATGTTCCTGCCCCTGAGGAAGATGAAGACTCCACCACATCTCATTAGTTGTTGGGACTAAACAAAATGAAAAAAATTCAATGGGTGTCTAACGGGATGAGGAGTCTTTCTGCCTGTGCTCTGTTGGTCCTTGGATAGTGTCTGGCTGGATTTTGACAGGCTGAAGACCTTCCAGCTTGTTGTGACCAACTAGAGTTGTGCTTCATTGGCACAGGCTTCAAGAGCCCATACCACAATGAAGCATCCACACAGGACTTTAGTTGCTTCCCAGTTTAAATGAATAAGAATGAATACCAGGAAGCACATCTTAGAAGAGTACAAACTTGGGGCCCAAGACATCTAAAAGTTTTTAAAAATCCTTCCATTTGGGGAGGCTAGTTGACTTTGTGGAAAGAGAGCCAGGCCTGGAGAAAAGAGGTCCTGGGTTCAAATTTGGCCTCATTGTGGCCCTGGGCAAGTCTCTTAACACCAATTGTCTAGCCCTTACTGCTCCTCTGCCTTAGAAATGATTCTTGATATCAATTTTAAAACAGAAGGTAAGGTTTTATGTTTGTTTGTTTTAAATCCTTCAGTCTATGGACCAGTAGAAATCAGCCTCACAGAGATCTTGGGGAGTCAAGGAAAAGAGTAAGTAAATAAAAGAAGGTAAGGAAGGGAATATAATAAACCCCACGGGAGCATCTGGGTTTCATTTCCTTTCTCTCTGTTGACCAGTTCATATAGATCTTTAATATCAATCATCAAGTATTTATTTATTAAGTTTCTACTATGTGCCAGGACCCCATGCCAGGTGCCAGGCATACAAATACAAAGAATGAAACAATCCCTACAGATAGATGGATAGATAAATAGATATATAAATAGATAGATGGATGGATGGATGGATGGATGGATGGATGGATGGATGGATCGACAGACAGACAGACAGGTAGATAGATAGATACATAGATAGATAGACAGACAGATAGATGGATGGATGGATGGATGGATGGAGAGATGGGTGGATAAGTGGATAAATGGATAGATAGAAAGATAGATAGATAGATGCATATGTATATGCATAACAGTTGTCTACCTCACATAAGCTCTTTTTGAGTAGGGATTATTTCATTCTTTGAATTTATATCTATATACATTTATTTATGGAACTATATGCATATATTACAAAGGGTATTTATAAAGTTAATAGATAAAAATATGTCCAAAGCAGTTAAAAACAAGTGAGTTTGAGAGGGACATTAATAGTTGGGAGAGTCAGGTGAACTTTCCCAAAGAATCAGCTCCATGTGATGGCCATTTCTGGAAGGAGTACAGATGACAAACTTTCCACAAAGGAAAACACACCCCTTTTAGAAGTTCCTTATGAGAATATTTACTGTCATGACCTTCATTCCTGAGAACTAAGTACTCTTCTGAGTATCCTGCAGCTACATTTCAAAAACAGTATATGGAAATATTTTAGTGAGCCACCAAGGCTGGTTGTTGTATCTCTCTTTTCATTGCCTCTATTTTTCTTGCACCTGGCTCTCCTCACACCATTTTCCCTCCTTCTCTCTTTCTTTGATAACTTAGTTAAGGATTGCCTAATGCTTAGGGTCTCAGTCTTGAAATGAGAAGACCTGGGATCGAATACCACCTCAGATACTTACTAGCTATATAACTCTCGGCAAGAAACTTCACTACTGCGTCTGTTTCCTCAGTTGTAAAATGAGGGGATTGGACTCTAAGAGCTCTTCATGCTCTAAATCTATTGTTTTATATTCTTTAAAAGATTCATCCTTCCCTCCTTACCTATGAGGGAGTCCCTGTCTCTTCATCAGTCTTAGCTACTGAAACCCTGAAAATTCTCAGTACCAAAGTCTTTGACCCTTTTAAATGATTTCACATCATAAATAGATATGGTTTTACCAGTGAAAAGGACACTGCCATCTGTGTTGTTGCTGTACCTCTGAGAACCAGTGAGCCTTTCTATTTGATCTTAGCCAACATCAAACTATCTATCTATCTTTCTTTCTATCATCTATCTATCTATCTATCTATCTATCTATCTATCTATCTATCTATCTATCTGTCTGTCTGTCTGCCTGTATGTATATCTATATGTATGTATGTGTACATCTAGAATGTGATCCCCTTGACAGCAGGAAATCTTTTGCTTTCTTATACATATACCCATTACTTTGCACATAAAAAATGCTTACTAAGTGCTTTTTCATTCACTCATTCATTAATATCCTAACTAAAATGGGGCATTGCTTTAAGCGGTCTATCCTGATTGAGTAGCCATGCCACCTGTACACTCCCTAGTGGACTCAATAACCCATTCAAACCCAAGTGTCTGATGATCTGCATTCTTTACTAAGAGCAATTTGGACACTGAGGATCAATGAATTAAGTGAATCTCTTTGGGGCATCAAACCATGGGCAACTATCTGAGCCTCTATTTCTACAATGGAAAATGAGGGCACTGATAGCAGATGGGTAGCATGATGGATAGAACACCAGGCATGGAGTTGGGAGGACCCAGGTTTGGAGTTGGCCTCAGATACTTCCTAGCTGTGTGACCCTGAGCAACTCATTTAACTCCATTTTCCTAGCCCTTGCCCTTCTGCCTTAAAATTCATACTGAGACAGAAAATAAAGGTTAAAAAAGATGAGGGAATTCAATGTGATGATTTCTACGGTTTCCTCCATCTCCTTGAAAGTAGAGTTGGTTTTCTTATTTGTATCTCTAGTCCCTGGCATAATAGGTGCTTTAAAAATGTTTTTTTTTAAATGATTGACATTCTAGGATTCTATGAATTATTCTGGAGAAGGCAGCTGGAAGAAATGGGTCAAAAGGACATTGCTTATCCAAATCATGGTCTATTTTGTATTGTCATAGAAGTGAACAATAAAAATTTAGAACTGACTTATTCATTTAAGTCATTCACTCATTAGTGCTGTCCAGGCTGCAAGACAGATTATTACGAGCTCAGCTCTGGCTCCCCTTGGACTTTTTCCTGCCCTCAGGCCATTGTGAATATGCCTCACCATCATGGACATCATGTGCCTGTTTAGAGCTAGGTCACTCCCTTCTTATTTCCTGATTTTTGCACGCACTTGGGGCAGATCCATGCACTGAGCTCTCCTCTCCCTGTCAGTGTCCTAACCCAGTCACTATCAAGCATAAAAGAGGCTAATAAAGTCCTTTGTATTGCTGGAAATGTGGTTTTATGTTTGACCATTGTATTATCATCACATGTGAAGTGTATCAAAGTAAAACCAAATCAAATAAAAGCATTCACCTCGGAGAGCAGCACTATCATTCTTCAGAGGTCCCAGGACTATTATCTCAGGCATGGTTTAGATAATCTTGCTTAGAGAAAGGGAGATGGACTAACCTCTAACATTAAAATACCCACTGGTCCAAGTATCTACATATAAGGTGAATCACACAATGGATCTGAATCAGGGTTTCTTCACAAAGGGTCTGTGAACTCTTAAAAAATAAGCTAAAAAGCAATACACATGGAATCAGGGAAGAGCTGAGTGCAAATTCCATCTTTGTCACTTATCATAGTCCAGTTCTTTCGGCTCTTTTACCCTCACTTTTTCTCATTTATAAAACTGTAATGCTAATGTCTTGTATAATCTATGGGGTTATTGTAAGATCAAAATGAAAAAAAATATATAAAATGCTAAGGTTTCTATAATTATATAATACATAACAAATTATTATAATTATAATCATAAAAATAAGATAATAATTGTATTTCAGTATAATTGGTTTCCTTTTTATTTTATGCATTTGAAACCGTTATTCTGAGGTTCATCACATGGTTAAAGGGAGCTATGCCACAAAAAGTTAAACATACCTAACCCAAATGTTATTAATAATTATAATAATAAAAATTATCATTACAGCTAGATAGCTAGAATTTCTATGATGCTTTAAGCTCTGTAAAGCTTAAAGCTTTAAATAGGTTAATCTTATTTGATCTTGAAATAAAAAAACTTGGCTAGTATAGTAGAAAGAACACTGGGTTGTGAATCAGGAGACTTGAATGAAATGTGGTTCTGTCACTGTGTGACCTTCCTCAAGTTAGTAAACTTTTCTGGGTATCCATCTTATCATCCTGAAAATTTAGGGATCAGAGCAGAGCTTCTTTGAGTCCTTTATGGTTCTATCATTCTATAATCAGATAGACTAATTTCTTAATGAGTGGTTTCATCATTTGTATCTTCAAATGCTCTTCAATTCTCCTAATTCAAGAATTTGTGACTTCTCTGGGGTGGGTGCTCCCTCTAACATCATCCATTGTAATTCTCCCATACCTCAGCAGACAGTTTTATTTAGTTTTGTTTAAACCCTTAGCTTCTGCCTTAGAATCAATAACTGTGTATTGGTTCCAAGGCAGAGGAGCAGCGAGGGCTAAGCAATGGGGGTTAAGTGGCTTGTCCAGGGTCACCCAGCAAGGAAGTGTCTGAGCCCAGATTTGAAATCATCTCTCTCTCTACCAGGCTTACAAGCTGCTCTCTCATCCCCTTACTCTTTGGGAAAAAAATCTCTGATGTTTCCTTCTCCGGTTTGCATCTGAGACTGTTTATAGAAGTAAAGAAGGGCTGAGAGCTAAGCATCAGGCAACGGAGAGCAGATTGAAAACTCTATGGGGAAATATGTCTAATTTATATATTAAAAGCCAGAGGCTGAGTTGTCAGAAACTTAGAGGATAATTCTCACTAGGTTTTTTGGGGTTGGGTAGAATTCATTGTTTCTCCACCTCCAATTCTGTTAACGAGTAAAATAAATAATTCCTGAAGCAAGAAAACTGGGACTGGTGAAAAGCACCCTGGATTTAGCATCAGAGGAACTGAATTTGAATTCCAGCATTACTACTAATTTAACTGTCTGACCTTGGACAAGCCATTTAACTTCTCTGAACCTCAGTTTCCTCTTCTGTCAAACAAGGATGTTGACTTGGTTGACCTCTAGGGCTCCTTCTGGCTCTAAATCCTGTAGGTCACTACTATATTACATTTTAGATAGGCAGAGATGTGTTATGGCCAGTGGTTGCCAGAAACAGGATGATAGTTTGGCATGGAGATTAGCCTATAGGCTCAGTTCTGGAGCTCAGCTAAGAGAGATGGTTAGATAGGATCATTTCTTGGGTGCTCTTCCTACCACTCTGAGTAGAACCAGACTCACTTTGATGGGAGTGGTGGTAGTGAAATACAACAAAAAATTCAATAATCTAAACTATAGTAATTAAGAATTCTTACTAGCTTCCCTTTAAGAATAAGGTTTTGAATTTTTTTTTAAGTTGAATTATCTGGATAATTGCCTCAACCCTCCCTTCCATTTGGCTTGTGTAAACATAGTCTTAGATTGTTTCTGCATGATGTCAAAACAAAAATTTCAGTCAATTAACTGGTTGTTTTGTTGACATGGTACCGAAAAACTGAGCCAACTGGTTTATTTATTTATGTTACTGAATCAACTGGTTTCAACTATAAGATGTGCTACAATAACAACCCCTGTCTCCTATGACCTCATAAGAAGGCTACCTGCAGTCTTTGAATTCGTTTTCTTTAATATTTTGATATCTGTATGACACAATAGAATGTAATGGACTTCTCTACTAGCAGCAAAGCAATGATCCAGGACAATTCTGAGGGACTCATAAGAAAGAATGCTATTCACATTCAGAGAAAGAACTGTGGGAGTAGAAACACAGAAGAAAAACAAATGGTTCAATAGAGATATAATTAGGGTTTTGATGTTAAAGGATCACTCTATTGCAGATATGAATAACATGGAAATAAGTTTTGAACAATGATGCATGTAAAACCCAGTGAACTTGCTTGTCAGCTCAGGTTGGGGAGGAAAGGCGGGGGGGGGGGGGATCATGAATCATGTAACCATGGAAAAATATTCTATTATTTTTTTAAAAAATGTTTTAAATTTTTATATCTGCATTCAATATAATTGATTTCATTTCTAATCCTATATATTTTATTTTTATGCATTTAGAAATATTATTCCTGGGGCCATTAGTTTTACCAGAAAATGTACTGGGGACACTCATCAGTCTTTGGGCCACATTGGGAATTATATAGAGGTGGATATATTGAGTATTGGTGTTGGAGTCAGGAAGAAGTCAAGTTTGATTCTTGCCTCAGGTACTTAACTGTGTAACTAGACAAGTCACTTAAATTCTCAGTGACCCACTTTGGGACATCTAGTTAGATCTAGATATATCAAATATGTATATCTATGCTCTTAGAGAGATCTCTATATAGATATAAAGATATACTTATTTATTTTTCAGATGATTTTAAGTGTAATAGGTTTCTAGTAACTAACTCTAACAATATAGATCATACCTACTTTGTGATTTATATCCCTGTAATTAATATATATTTATATTTCCACAATGTGGTGAAGCTGACAGAGTGCCATACTTGGAGTTAGGAAGACCTAGCTTCAAATCCCATTTCTGATATTTACTGGGTGACTAGAGCACTTAAACCCCTCTGGTCCTCAGTTTCCCTATCTGTAAAATGAAAACATTGGACTAGATGACTTCTAAGATCCCTTTCAGCTCCAAATCTATGAGTTTAAGAGCTCTCCTGTCCCTGATGCCTAGTATAGAGAATTCAACACTTAAATATACTCAACTGTTGTTCAGTGGTGGCTTCATGTATACATATCTTGCTTCGATTGAAGCTCTTCTTTTATTTTTATTTTCTTTTATATTTTTTAAACACTTACCATCTGTCTTAGAACCAATTCTAGGTATTGGTTCTAAGGCAGAAGAGCGGTAAGGATTAGGAAATGGGGGTTAAGTGACTTGCCCAGGGTCATGCAGCTAGGCTGTGTCTGAGGTCAGATTCGAACCCAGGAGCTCCTGTCTCTGGGTTTGACTCTCAATCCACTGAGATACTCAGCGGCCCCCGAAGCTCTCCTTAAAAAAAAAAGAAGTCTTTCCATAGCACCTGACACAGCATTAGGCACAGAGTGGATGCTCAATCAAGGTATTAATTATTTGAAGTCTAAAGACCAGTCCAAGAAAAGTATAATGCAGCTCTGTTCTCTAATGACAGAACAAATGGGCATGGACGGCTTCCACTTATGACTCACAGTTATGGCTCTCAAATGTTTTCAGAATTAAGGGAGATTTGCTCTGGAATAGCTTGTTGAGTCTTTGGGGTATTATATGTCTCATGACCACTCAATAAATGTTCATTGTAGACAGTGAAAATGACCATGAGAATGATCATTAAATTATTATACAATGCCTGGGGCCTTTTTGATACCTATAATAGTAAAACCCATATTTTGAACATTTTGAAAATGAATACCAGCAGCTCCAGGGCTCAGCTGATAGAGAGCCAGGCCTGGAAACAAGAGGTCCTGTGTTCAAATGTGGCTTCAGATACTTCCTAGCTGTGTGACATAGGACAAGTCCTTTAACCCCAGTTGCCTAGCTCTTATCACTCTTCTGCCTTGGAATTAGTACTTTGTATTGATTCTAAAATAGATGGTAAGGATTTTAACAAAAAAGAAAATGAATAGCAAAATACTTACATTTCTCGCCCATTTCCAGACATCTTGAATCCCCCAAAAGGACTCTGAGCATTTAAGGCGTTGTAACAATTGATCCTGAATGAAAAAGAAGTGGTAAGTTGTCAATGGAATCTCCTTACATGGGAAAAAAGGCATTGGGCTAGTTACTCTTATCAAAAGAAAATGCATTTTTAACAAGCAAAATAAAACTATCTAATTTAAATTTAATTAAATTTCCTGACTGAATCCAATTTAATTTAATTTAGGAAACACTTGCTAAATGTCTAGTAAGTAACTTGGGCACTGGGGATAAAAAGACAAAAGTTTAGCAGTCCCTGCCTTTAGGGAGCTCGTGTTCTAATACCAGTGTACAACCTGTACATAGATTAAAGCAATATCAAGCGGAATAGAGTACTAACAACTGGAGGGATTAGGGAAGACTTTGTATAGGAGTTGCACTTGAGTTATGCTTATATAAGGAAGATGGGAAAAGGCACCTCCAATACAGACGACCCATCTAAATAAATACAGAAGCAGGCAATGAAATTGCTGATACAATGTACAGGGCCATTTTGACTGAAATCAAAAGTATATGAAAAGTAGTAACATGAAATGAGACTGGAAATATGGTTGGGAACCAGATTGTGGAGGGGTGGAAATATCAAGCTGGGAATGTTATTTTGTCCTAGACGTAATAGGGTTAAAGATTTTTTGAGCAAGGGAGTAGATTCTTGACATGGAGGAAGCACCTCTATATTAAAAGGAACAGAAGAAGTAGAAAATGGAGTGCTTCCATTTGAGGCTGGATTGTCTTTCTTCCTTTCCATCCTATCTGAGCAGCATCATCATGACAAGGTTCCTTCTGCCTTCAATTAGTACCAGGTCTGCCCAAGGAAGCAATGACTAAGACAGAAAAAGGGGGAAAGACTCACCAAACAGTCCCAGCCTGCATCGCTGCCGACACTGTGAGTGCTTTGTTAATATCATTTGTAAAAACAGCAGCAACGAGTCCAAGGTCAGAATTGTTGGCTCGCTCTATAACTTCATCCAAAGTCTTAAACCTCAAGATTTCCTGAACTGGCCCAAAAATCTGTAACAAAAATGAAACGTTTTGCATATAAAAGTGATTTTGTGATTTGTCTATCTATATTTCTCTCTCTCTCTCTCTCTCTCTCTCTCTCTCTCTCTCTCTCTCTCTCTCTCTCTCTCTCTCTCTGTCTCTCTCTCTCTCTCTCTGTCTCTCTGTCTCTCTGTCTCTCTGTCTCTCTGTCTCTCTCTCTCTCTCTCTCTCTCTCTCTCTCTCTCTCTCTCTGTATAATCAATAACATAAGAGTATAGGGGCAAGTAGGTGGCTAAGTGGATTGAGAGTCAGGCCAGGAAGCAAGAGGTCATGGATTCAAATCCAACTTCAGACACTGCCTGTCTGTGTGATCCTGAGCAAGTCACTTAGCCCCCATTGCTCAGCCCTTCCCACTCTTCTGCCTTGGAACCAACACACAGTATTGATTCTAAGATGGAAGGTAACTTATAAAAAAAAAAACATTCATGATAATACAAGGCTATAATCAATACTTTTTATTGATTCCCTTATTAAAACTTAATTTCAGCACTACTGTACCTCCAAATATTCCAAACTTTCCAAAACAAAATCAGATAAAGAGACTGATTCAAAAATTTGCATAACATTCAGAGTTTGGTTTTCTCAGGCACTGGTGAGCACCCACAAACATGTGTATGCACCTATGTTCTTCATGCACAGAGAAAAGGTATACTCTTGTGTTGGACTCCAGACTTTTTCAGTTCTCATATTCTAGGATTCCCAAGCTGAGATATCTGTTATTTATCTAAAGTAAGAGCAGAGGACCAAAATGAAGAGGTGGTTGATCCCAGGGAGATGCACTGTTTGTTTCTCCTTCACAACAAAGGAGGATTTTTTTTTTCATTTTAATTTTTTAGACCATTCATCACAGCTTTGCTCTGACTCTAGGCTGGAAAATGAAGACTTCAGTGTCATGTCAGGCCAGACTGGCACAGCAGAAAGGAGGCTGGATTTGGATCCAAGATTCTATCACATCGATAATTTGCTATCTCTGTGACTATGGACATACAACCTTTATAAATCTGTTTCTCCATCTGTAATATGAGGATAATAACTGTACTAAGGCCAAATGAGATAATATATGCAAAAAGTGTTGCAACATTAAAGTATTATATTCAAGACTATTATTATGAAATTGGGTATAATGACATTTGTTCTATAAGTCATGGTGGGGTTGTTGGGGGAAAAGTGGTAAATCTTTATTATTATTAAAATTATTTATATTTATACTTATATTGTATATTATTACATAATGTATAATATAAATACTATTAAATATATATTAAAATTATTATCTTTATTACTAAAAGTTAACTACCATGTGATGATTATTATGAATAGCAAAGACCATAATTATTCAGTTTGCTACATGAAATTCTATCATCTACCCATTTCCCTACTAATTCTTTTTGGCAGAGCATTTGTATTTGTATTACATACATAATCCATTAAAAATAAATAAATCCAGGAAATTCAACTTCTTAGACTTCTGCTAAGGAACTCCAAAATGGAACCTGAAGGAAATATCTGACTCTCTAAACTGAAATATTTTGTACCTCTTCCTTGGCAATCCGCATGTCATCGGTGACATTGGAAAACACAGTAGGCTCAATGAAAAATCCCTTGTGACCCAGTCCTTTGCCACCACATTCCAGCTTGGCTCCCTCTGCCACGCCACTCTGGATGAGCTCAAGGATCTTGTTATACTGTTTCTTGTCAATCTAGAGAAGAAATCATCTTGTCAACATAAACAAAGAAAGTCTGCTATGAAAATGGAAATTGATAAATGAGTCTGGTATGAATCAATCAATTGACAAGTATGTATTAAGGACCTTCTCTGTGATAAACCCTATACAGGATTCTAGAGCTACAAAGTCGGAAATGAAGGAGTCCCTACCCTTGAGTAGCTTATATTCTATTGAGTAAATATACACAAAGGTGTATATGTATTATACACACATATTCTTAAGTATATAAATATAAATATGTCATATGTGTAAACATATGCAATTTATATTTGTAAATATATGTAAATATAATATATATATATACACATATATGTATGTTTGGTCATTTTCCAGTTGTATGGAAAATGTTTCCAGTTGTATGATCTTTATGACCCCATTTTGGGGTTTTCTTGACAGAGATACAGGATTGGTTTGCCATTTCATCCTCCAGCTCATTTTACAGATGAGAAAATTGAAGTAAAAATATATACATGTATGTGTCTGTGTGCATGCACATGAGTGTTTTGTGAGATTATTGCTCAGGCCATACAAACCTGAAGTGAATCTGAAATATCTATTCTTCTGTTCCATTAGCCTCCCCAAAGTCTTTATCCCCAGGGAGAGTGTGATAGATGTGATAGGTTGACATTAATATTTTAATTATGTGTTAATGAACTCTTTCAAATCCTTTGTTTTAAGCACCTCCTTTTTTCAGAAGGAATAAACAACTGTCTAATACTTGATATTTACTACATAGTTGAGTAAGTTCTCTAGAAAGGACCCTGTTAATCCCTTTTGAGGAGGAGACCCTTCACAAATCAAATCTATTTTATTTAGGAGTTCATCCTTAATTCCCAATTGGACACATAACGTTGGGGGGAGCCCCAACCCCTCTATTTAGATTTAGAGTCCCTCAGGGATGGATCTGAGTCTATTTGGGGCTGAAGCTAAGACCCTTTTGAGGAAGGGGGTTGGAACTGTAATATAAGTAATATAAATATAACTAAAATAAATACAAAGGGTTTTTTTTTTTTAAGTGGGAAAGCAAGCATTGGCATCTAGAGGATCAGGAAAGGCTTCCTGTGGACAGTTCCCTGTTAAGTTCCTACATTTATATCTAGGAACTGAGGAACTGTATGGACTTGAAAATAATGGCTATCACAACGAATTGGAAACTAAAGGAATGTCCCTCAATTGGGGAATGGTTAAACAAAATGTGGTATATGATGGTGATGGAATACTATTGTGCTATAAGGAATGAGAAACAGGATGATTTCAGAAAAAGCTGGAAAGAACTACATGAACTGATGCAGAGTAAAACAAGCAGAACCAGGCGAACATTTTACACAGTAACTGCAATATTGTGGAATGAGCAAATGTGTTAGACTTTGCTACTAACAGCAATACAATGATCCAGGACAATTCTGAGGAACTTATGAAAAAGAATACTGCATATATCCAGAGAAAGAATTGTTGGAGTAGAAATGTAGATGGAAACATATGATTATTACTTGTTTACTTAGGTATTTGATTTGGGGTTTTGGTTTTATTTTTTTCTCTCTTTTTTTTATTTAGTCAATTTAGAACATTATTCCTTGCTTACAAGAATCATATTCTATCTCTCCCTCCCCTCCCCTCCCCTACCCTTCCCGTAGCTGATGCACAATTCCACTGGGTATTACATGTGTCCGTGATCAGAACCTATTTTCATGTTGTTGATATTTGCACTAGGATGATCACCCAGAGTCTACAGCCCGTCGACCTATGTAATCAAGCAGTTGTTTTTCTTCTGTGTTCTGCTCCCACAGTTTTTCCTCTGAATGTGGATGGTGTTCTTTCTCATAGATCCCTCCGGGTTGTTCAGGATCACTGAGGTTTTGGTTTTATAAGATTATTCACTTACAAAAATGAATTATATGGAAATATGTTTTACGTGATAATACAGGTATAACCCAGACTGAATTGCTTGTCAACTCCAGGAGGGAGAGGAAAGGAGTGAGGGAGACAATATGAATCATATGATTTTGGAAAACTTTTGTGGAAATTTCATATTAAAATAAAATAAAGATAAAAATTTAAAATAAATACTTCACATGAAGAAAAAAAGGAAGAAAAGAATGGCCTCCATAAATTGCCATTATAATTCTAGGTAATGTTCCTAAACAGACTGCATACATCTGGGCCAAAAGGTAGCTAACCCACCTGAATTATTTACATGAAAGAATAAGAACTCAAAATCAAATTAATCATATGGAAAGCACACTGATTGTCAAAGTGGCCACAACCCCATAAAGTGCTTTTGAAAATAGCAAGTTCTATTTCACTGTGTTATTATTGTTGTGGTAGTTATGAAGGTGTTCTTGTTTAATGTGTATGAACGTGACTTTGGGGGATGGTATGCTTTTAAATTGTAACTTTAAAATTGAAAAAATTATACAACTTGAAAAGGGCATTTTTAATATGTCCCTATAATTCCTAGAAGGAAATGTATGAAATGTTCACTTTCAAAGTCTAGTCACTAATCAGCATAGTCAGTTGAAGCTAGTTCTTATAAGATGACAGACCATTTATCTTAACAATTCAATAAAAGATTTTTCTCACTTGAGGTATTTTTTCCACTTTTTTCTTCTCTGTTTTTGCTTGAATTGCCATGATAAATAAATGTCTAGATCTCCATTTCCTTTTGGCAATAAAGATGGGATAGAGGTAAATTATATATGCCCAAACCTAAAGAGACATTGCTCTTCATCAGAAGTTTTCATGGGAGACCTGTTCCATTTATTCTCATTAAGTATTTCTTGCTCTTCTATAAAACCAGATTTCCATTTGGCAAAACTACCAGAACAGCACAAGAGAGCTCACAAAGAATGTGACTCTCCTCCCTAAAAAGGATATTTCCTCCCCTCATGTACAAATCATTTTACGTTGGAGAGAACAGATAGAAATGTTGATAAGCTCATTGGAAGACCAAGGATTGAATTCCATCTCTGAGACCTACTGGCTATGTGACTTTGGGCAACTGTCTCTATATTGCAGAGAAGGTACTGACCTTCAATCACAGAGGAAATTCTCCATATCAACAAAATCTCAGATCTAGTCCTTTGCTATAAATCGCAACCATTGTTCTCTGCATTGGAGTAGAGCTAGCCAAAATGTTTACCAGAACATAGCTACCATGACTATCTGCCATGCATCTAGGGTTGCCCAGAACCTCAGCACTCAATGTTTAGCTGGAATGGAATATATGCTCAGAGAACCATTCCATTCCTACATGGGATAGAATGAATTCTCCCAACCCATTATAAATCTGTCAGGACTCACCCCCTCTATGGATCAAGGACTTGAATGCCTGGCAACTCACTCCTCTTTGCTAAACACTGAGCCAGGTGCTCTTGTAGAGTGATGCAACACTTCAATTTCTAAAAAGTCCTCAGAACTCTTGAGAAATTTCTAATCATTGCCTAAATTTTTGAAAAAGATAAATTGAAGGAATTGGTGCCCTTATTTTTTTCAGAAGCAAAAATAATTTTGAGGAAATTGCTATGAAATGAAAGGCTATGTAAAAGCTAATTTGGAAGAGAAAGACTCCTCACCAACCTGAATATCCAGTCACATGCATGAAAACAAGCAACTTTCTTTATATGCCTAACATCTAGGAGGACCTCATTAGACTCTACAAAGGTTCTGTGAAGGTCCAAAGTAAGGAAGTAAAAGACTTTTTATTACTTACCTGAGGGCCTTGTTCGGTGGTTGGGTCAAAAGGACTTCCAACTATTCTCCTCTTGGCACGCTCCACACTTCTTCGAACAAACTCTTCATAGATGGACTCTTCCACAAAAATGCGGGATCCTGCTGTACAGCACTGCCCTTGATTGAAGAACACACCCTGGTGGGCCTGCTCCACAGCATAGTCCACTGCAAGATAAAGTCCCTTTTATCTGTATTGCTCTTCCCCACTAGAGAAGCGAGCACCTGTGCCTTATCCCCAAAGCACCCAGTGCAATACTATACATAAAATGGGCAGGAAATGGAACTGACGTGAGATGTCCATGGAATTGGTGTTTGGTGCCCGAGAGGTATGGACAATAGTATCCCTTGCATTTTGAATAGGAACAAGAAAGAGAATATACCCTTCACTTTTCTGATGAACATGTGTGATATTTATAATCACGATACTTTTGTCCTTTTTTCATTGCTCACATCTTAGCTGCTTAAGGAATAAGGTTATCAAAGTTTCTATTAAAGGGATATTATATTCCTCTGGCAGATGGAATAATTAAAATAGAAGATGAACTTTTAACTAATTAAGTGCTAAACTGGGAGATTCAACAACTAGATTTTTTGAACAACTCAAGTAAACAAAGATGTACTAAGTGCTCACTTACTATGTGCCAGGCACTGAATAGAAAAGATAGTACATTATAGTGGATGCGATGCTGAAATTAAAGTCAGAAAGATTTGGGTTTAAATCCTGCCCTTAGATATTTATTAGCCATGTGAAGCTGGGCAAGTCAATTAATTTTTTTTAAATTTAGAAATGTTTATTTAATTAATTAATTTAGAATATTTTTCCATGCTTACATGATTCATGCTCTTTCTCTTCCCTCCCTCCACCCCACTTCATAGCCTATGTGCAATTCCACTGGGTTTTACATATGTCACTAGACTTCAGTTTCATCATCTGGGAGATAAGGTAGTTGAACCAGCTGACTTTTTTTTCTTTTGTAAACTCTTAACTTCCATATTAGAATTAATGCTATGTAGTAGCTCCACAGCAGAAGAGTGGTAAAGGATAAACAAGGGATGAAGTCACTTGACCAGGGTCACACATCTAGGAAGCATCTGAGGTTAGATCTGAACCCAGGACTTCCTGTCATTAGACCTGTCTCTCAATCCACTAAGCCACTTAACCATTCCCCTGTTGACTTTTAAAGTCCCTTACTGCCAATAGTGTGCTGGGAAGTGTTTAACTACTGTCTAGGAAAAGAAATGCATACACCACATGCTTTTAAATTTAATCTGTATTATTTACATTTTCTCAATTGCTTTCTTAAGTCTACAAATTAATCAAACCATAAACCAAGCCCCAATTTGTAGCATTTGTCAATTTTTAGAGTGTAAATGCTTATACCAAAAATAAAATAATTGGCTTTCAGAAGCCAGTTTGAGCTAGCTGTAGCACAACCTCAATTCTAGGCACATTATCTATGAACCCATAATTATATCAGATATAAATCCATTAAGCCACTGGTAAAATTGAAGATAAAAAAGTATCTGGGGAGCAAACATGAAAAAGAGGATTCTGTTTGTTTTTCTTGGTCCCACAGAATTAGTAGGTCCTAGGAACAATTAGTAGAAGTTTTTAAAAAGGCAGATTTTGGTTTTGAAATAAAGGAAAAAAATTTCCCCTAACAATTAGAGGTATCTAAAAGAAGAATGGGTCACCTTGGAAGTCAGGGAATACCTCATCACTCTGGGACTTCAAGAGGAAGCTAAGTGACCCCTTGTTGGGAATTCTGACACAGATTAGAATCCATGGATACGTGGTCTCTTCCAACTCTGAGGTAGCACAAAGATGTAATGGAAAATCTCCTTTCCTGGGGATGCTTAAGAAACGAGGTAGGATTCTCAATGATCTGTTGTTGTTCAAGTGGGTTCAGTCATGTCCAACACTTCAAGAGCCCATTTTAGGGTTTTCTTGGCAAATACTAGAGTGGACCAAATGAGGAACTAAGAAAAACAGGGTCAAGTGGCATGCCCAGGGTCACACAGCTCCTAAGTGTCTGAGGCTGGATTTGAGCTCATGAAGATGAACCTTACTGATTCTAAGCCCCGTTTTCTATCTGCTGCATACCTTGCTTCTCCATCAGTGATCTAGCATTGTTTAAATGTCATACAATTCAGAGGCAAGGGGATTTACTTAATCATTTTTCAAGGTTCTTACAACAATGATTGCACCAAATTAGGTATGTCTGATTTGGTTACATCCATACCAAAAGGCCTCAAAAGCACATCTAGAGCTGTATTTTCTGTGAAAACGTTCTTACATCTGTTCTTTCCCCTCTAATCACAATGTATCACCCTCAATACTCCCTTCCTGGCTTCTTAAATGGTCTCTCTGCCTTTGGTCTTTTCCTCCTTATTAGAATATGAGCCCCTTGAGCTTATATCTTTTGTTTCTTTTTATATCCCCTGGACTTAGTACAATGACTAGCACTTAGTAGGTGCTTAATGCATGTTAACTGATTAACTAACTGGTCTTCTATAATTTTTACCTTATAGGATCATAGATTTAGTTCTCCTAACTTCATTCAAGACTCAGTTCAAATCCTACCTTCTGCAAAAAGCCTTTCTTATCCCTCTCCAGTCTCCCCAACTCTTGCCCTGGCAGGGAACCTCAGGGACATCTACTTGAATCTCCTTGTTTTGCAGACATAGTAACTTGAGGTATAGAGACTTTGAGTGATTTGTCTAAGACCATGAAGGTTCTAAGTAACAAAGGCAGGAACTGAACCCAGGTCCTCTGACTCTTAATCTAGCCCTTGCCCCTGAAATTATCTTCCTAGATCTTATCCTTTTCACTTCCTTGCTCAGAAACATCTAATGACTCCCTTCTTGCCTCTAGGAGAAAATGCATGTGCCTTATTATAGCTTTTCTCATCAGCTACAGGAGGGGACTTGGGGGAGAGGAGGGAAAGAACATGAATCTTGTAACCATGGAAAAATATTCTCAATTAACTAACTAAATAAAATCCCCCCCCCAAAAGACTTTTGACAATCTAGCTCTAACCTTCTTTCTGCACTTAGTTCACATTTCACTCCCTTACCCAATAAACTCCAGTGGCCCCTATCACCTCCAGGATCAGGATCAAATATAAAATCTCTTTGGCATTCAAAGCCCTCCATAGCCCGGACCCTTCCTTCACTTCTATTGTTCTTATACCATACTTCCCTCCACTTAATTTATGACACAATGAAACTTCAGGTCAGTAATTTTTTCAGTCATGTTCAGCTCTCTGTGACCCTATTTGGGGTTTTCTTGGCAAAAATATTGGAGCAGTTTGCCATTTCCTTCTCTACCTCATTTTTACAGATGAAGAAACTGAGGCAAACAGGGATAAGTGACTTGTCTGGAGTCACGTAGCTAGTAAGTGTCTGAAGCAAAACTTGAGGGAAGGAAGAGAGGAAAAGAGAGAAAGCAAGAGAAAAGGAGAGGAGAGAAAAGATGAGAAAAGAAGAGGAGAGAAGAGAATGGAAGGGAGATTAGAAGAGAAGAGGGAAAGGGAGGGGAGGGGAGTGGGGAGAAGAGTGGAGAGAGAGAGCCTATGTATAACTGTGTCCTGGGAAATGATTAAATTCTTGCAGATGACTTACAATCAGCATCTGCAAAAATAATATTGGGACTCTTCCCTCCAAGCTCCAGAGTTACTCTCTTCAAATTACTCCTTCCAGCTGCTTCTTGGATCAGTTTTCCAACCTGAAAGGAAAGGAAACAGAGAAAGATTTTACACCACACTACCATCAGTATTAGTAGCCATAGCCTGTTATGGACAGCAGTGAGGCTGTAGCCGTAAATAAATGTGTGCTGAAGACTTACTGGTGGAATAACACAGGGCTAGCTCCCAGGACTTTGCCCAGAAGAGGAGAGTAGATAAGATACTAAACTTGCCAATGGGGGATGTGCTTTAAGGTCTGAGGAAATGCCTTGGACAGTTGTTTTCCTATTGTAGCTGGAATGAACTGGGAAAAGGGAGGAGAGGAGGGGGTTCTAATCTGGTATCTTGAACACTGAGTGATCTTCTCTCCAAGTAACTGGCATGCACACTATAGACCAAATTAGCACAGTGAGATTTCCAAACTTGGATCGTGGCCTTGGTATTCAGATCTTGGCCTTTAAAGAAAGCCAAACTACTCTCTACTTTATATCAAAAGCAACAACATGCACAACTATGGATGGATATAAAACACACTATTCAGATGTTCTTTTAAAAAATGCCAGGTATTACAATGATTACAATAAGCTAATGAAAAAGGCAACAAAATGGAGCCAAATGCTGCATATATGAATTGGGCAATCCTGAGCTCAGAAAAGAGAAAATGAATTTCTCCTTTCCTTGAGAGTTAGAGGCAGAAGAATATGGTTGTGTGTAATGTTGCATAAACCATGGGATATATTCTTTAAGAAAGTTGGTCTTGACCTCCTTGGTGATCTGCCTCTCCTCTTCTCTTTCTCCTTTTCATTCCAGCTATGATAGTAAAACAATCAGCTGAGGCATTTCCTTAGACGTTAAAGCATCTCATCCATCTGTCCACATTATGAAGCTTTACTTGCTGTCCCCCATGCCTGGAATGGTCTGCCTCTTGGCTTCCATCATCTACCAGCTAAAATCCCACCTTTCTTAATCACCTTTAATGCTAATGTATCTCCTCTGAAATTATCTCCAATATATCATGTAGACAGATATCTTCTGCATACACAGTTATCTGCATGCTGTCTCCCCCATTTAGCTGAGCTCTATACAGCTCTTGAGAACAAGGACTGGTTTTTGTTTGGTTTTGCTTTTCTCCATATCTTCAACACTCAGCACAGTATCTGGCACATAGTTGGCACTTGAATACTTATTCCCAGCTGTGTGACCCTGGGCAAGTCATTTAACCCCATGTGCCTAGACCTTACCACCTTCTGCCTTAAAATCAATACTTATCTGCCTTAGAATTGACAGAGGTTAAAATTTTTTTAGGAAAATAAAGATAATAACAACATATTGAATGACTGTTCCAAAGGTTGGCTTCCAGTTTGGTAGGAGAGGGGAAAAGGAGATATAATCAGACATGATTGAATGTTAAAACATTAAAAAACTTATTTTTTTAAGTTAAATACTATATTAAGATATGACTACTTAGGGCTAGAAAATTGTCATCAAATATAGTTCCTGCCATTACGTAGGACTACTTAAAAGCCCTCCAGATATCTTTGGGGCTACTTTTAATATTAAACTATAGTCCTATACTACTTATCTAGAAATTGAACCAAGTAACTGGAATTGAATTTGAAAGTGAGTGCTGGCAAAAGAGTAGCCATAAATTTCAAATTAATACTGAGTGAGTGCTGTGCTTGGTCAGGTCTATGAAAAAAATGGGAGCAGAAGATCGGACAGTCATAAAAGAATAGAAGCATGAAGGAGATGATAGTGATGGAGACTCAGGAAAAGGGAGGCAAAAATAAAACAGGGCAACAAAGAAAAATGGGGTAGAAGCAAGCAGAGGTGTTGTGCTAAAACTGGGGATTCAGAGAAAGGCCCAAAAAGGGCCCTGCTCTCAAGGAGTTCCTCTTCTAATGAGGGAGACAACATGCAAACAGCTATATACAAACAAGATATATAAAGAATAAATTAGAAATGTCTGTAGGGAAAGAGTACTACTGGCTTTCCATTTGGGTGCTATTGCTTTCTTTGCTATTTGGCATCTCAATGAAATAATGTTTGTAAAGTAGTTTTATATATGAATACACTATATAAATGCCAGCTATTGTTATTACTTATGTGACCTTGAATAAGTTGCTTGACCTCAATTGACCTCAGTTTTATTACCTATAAAATGATGAGGTTGGAAATAATGTCCTTTTCAGCTCTAAAGCCTATGCTAGTATATAGGGTGCTTGATGAAGGGAGAGAAGAAAAGGCAGTAACATATTGTCAGGTATGCAATCTATACAAGATGTGTTGTCTTATAAATCATGGTATCATACCAATCAGTCAGCAAATATTTACTAAGCAATATATGTCTACAACTGTTACAACAGGGTTTCTAAAATAATAATAGTTAAAGGGAGAGAGAGAGGGAGAGAGGGAAAGAGAGAGAGAGAGAGAGACAGAGAGACAGAGAGACAGAGACAGAGAGAGAGAGACAGACAGAGAGAGATAGAGAGAGACAGAGAGAAGAATAGTGCTAGAAGAAAAAAAAACAGATGATGGCACATCTGTAAGAGAGAAGAAAAAAAAATATGATACTATAGCATTCTCTTGGTTCATTTATATTATATACCATTAAGGCTCAGAATCTTTACTAATTCTGATCCAGATAAAACTGTCAAATAATACCTATTTTGCATATGCCTGAATCAAAAGTTTTAAAAATCTGTAAATCTACCAAGAATTGATCAAGCCTCTATAATCCAGGCATTATCCTGGTCCTTAGTAGTATCTATTGTATATAAACAAATGCAACTAAAACTGAATACCACCCACTAAATAACTAGCACAGTGCTAGATGTTATGGGAAAACAGATGGTGCTTGCAATCTTGTTGAGGAAATAGGGTTTATGTATTTGAAATAATGGGAAAAAAAAACAAGGCCACATATAATCACCTGCCATCAGGTATGTGGTAAAATTTTAAAGTGTTATGAGATGCTAAGAAGGGAGGTTTTGGTTGAACTGTTTGCAGAGGGAGCCTTTTTCTCTGGCCTAATGCTGACTGAAAAGGCAAATGAACTTTTTCAGCAACTACAGTTAACTAAACTGAGCGTATTTTCTTTAAGATGGCTTTCAAATTATATGTACTTCTGCATTAGAAAGCCAGAAAGTCAGAAAAGGTCATTGGAGAGGATGAAGCAGTAATAAGTTTTAAGAGGGGGGGAGGAAGGAAGGAAGGAAGGAAGGAAGGAAGGAAGGAAGGAAGGAAGGAAGGAAGGAAGGAAGGAAGGAAGGAAGGAAGGAAATGGGAAAGGAGGGAGGGAGGAAGGGAGGAAGGGAGGAAGGGAGGAAGGAAGGAAGGAAGGAAGGAAGGAAGGAAGGAAGGAAGGAAGGAAGGAAGGAAGGAAGGAAGGAAGGAAGGAAGGAAGGGAGGGAGGGAGGGAGGGAGGAAGGAAGGAAGGGAGGGAGAGAGGGAGGGAGAGAGAGAGGGAGGGAGAGACAGAGGGAGGGAGAGAGAGAGGGAGGAAGGAAAGGAGGGAAGAAAGGAAGGAGGGAAGGAGGGACGGAGGCAGGAAGGGAAGGAGGAAGTCAGGCTAGTTACTGAGTAGTCTATTCCATGAACACATTCCCCATCCCTCCATAGTGGTGAAACTGATCTACTTTGGTGAAGTAAGCCAAATTCTACTCAAGCTAAGAATTTAGTATTATTTTAAGGTACTGATTTAGACAGAACAAATAGAGATTAAATGTTCTTGTATGTGCCAATCTTGGTAGCTCATATAAAAGAAAACCTTCAGTAATTAGAAAATATGACTGTCCTAGAGGTTTTTTAAAAGTAGTTTACAAAGTAAAATAATTCACAGATGGTCAAAAGATTGTTATCTTATTCATTTTATCCTAATTCTGCCCTAGGAGCAAAAGAATGCTTCAGAATCATAGACTTTCCTGAGGAGAGGCAAGACTTACTAATTATCTTACTAATCAGGAGGGTAGTGTGTTCACTCTCCTGGAAAAGAGTTGCCAGCTGATAATCTTTTTTAATGTTCTTTCTTCTGCCAAGATTGTCTCATTGATGTAACTTAGTGACCAAAGTATTAATTAGAAAATGAAAGATGGTCACTGAGGGGATTTTATGAAAAAGACAATCCCTCACATCAGTCCTTTTGATGTTATTCTTTAAGACATATTACTTGTGCCAGATATTCTGCTAAAGATGAAGCACTGAGAAGAGCTTGGAGGAGAAATGAAGAGCTTTTGTCTCAGCCCTTACTTATCCTTGCTGATGCCTTTGGTTAGTTAGCACCTGCATCTTAGCTTTTATAGTTCTGAGAAACTAGAAACTGGCTCAGTCTTTGCTTCCTATTTCTCACTTTCAAAAAGCCAGAAATGTATATCCTTCTTAGAGATGACAATTCCAAGATCCTTCCAGAATACCTTTTACTAAAAGATCCCTAAATATGTAGACAAGCAAAACTGTCCAAGGAAGGACAAGGAAAAGCCTTTTGACTCACAATCTGATCTTAGTGATTTATTGACATTGGCTATTGTACTACACATTTCATTAGCTTGCAACATTAATTAGGCATCTATTATATTCAAGGTGAGAGGCAACATCCCTTGAGGATCAGAAGGCTGGCACTGGAGCCTGACTGATTCCTACCTCTGAAACATACTAGCTTGTCTTGCCATCTACAAGTTGCCTAGCTATTTCAGTACCACCAGGCATTCCCCTAAGCCTACCTTACAGAAAAGCAATTGAACTAATTTGGTGGAGGTAGTTTCTACTGTGGAAATTCCTTATATTCATGAAATCATAGGTTCAGATGAAAAAGTTTTAAATATGCAAAGCAGAAGCTAAAACTGAGTATATTAAAATAGCTGTGATGGAGACTATGCCTTAAAGGAATTTAAAATGTAAAGATTGGTAGGAAAAGTATACAAAAGAGAATGAGAAAATTGTGAAATGTTAGTAACGGAATAATTATACTACTAATAATAGCTAACATCTTCATAGCATTTACTACATGCTGAGCATTTTACAATTATTAGCTCGTTTGATTTTCACAACAGCTCTGGGAAGTAGGTGCAAATATTCCAATTTTACAGATGAGAGAACTGAGACAAATAAAAATTCAGTGACTTGCTCAGGGTCACAGTTAGCCAGTATCTAAAAAGTACATTCCCCAATTCACTGTCAGACAGCTCTAGGACTGGAAAGGTCATCTAATCTAACTATTCCCTTTAATAGATAAGGATACTGAGACCCAAAAAGGTTATGGGACTTACCTAAATTACATTAGTAGTGCTTATCAGAGGTAGGATTTAAATATAGGACCTCTGAATTGATTTTATCCCCTATCTTAAAAGATACTATTTGCCATATGAGATGTCATGGGGGGGGGCAGTAGAGATATTGGAGAAAACAATGGTGATGTAATTCCTTGAAAGAAGGCATTTCTAAAGAAAGAGATTGGGGATAGTAGCTAGAATCAATTTCAGGAATGAGGGACAGTTGTAAGTAAAGGTCTAATGAGTGAATAATAGAAAACTCTCACTTCTGGAAATCAGAGGTAATGGGGGACACTCCAAACCACAAGTTGAATTTTTATTCCACCAAGCAGCATTCCCCTTAGGGCATTTAGATGGCATAGTGGATGGAGGGCTGGATATGGAATCAGGAAGACTCATCTTCCTGAGATCAAATTGAACCTCACTCTCACTAGCTTTGTGACACTGGGTGAGTCAGGGTTAAGTAACCCTGTTTGCCTCAGTTTCCTCATCTATAAAATAAGTTGGAGAAGGAAATGGCAAACCACTCTAATATCTCTGGCAAGAAAAGCCCAAATGGGGTCATAAAGAGTGAGACACAAATGAAAAAGGACTGATCAACAACAAAAGTGCTCCCCTTATCTCTTCTGCCTCACTACAAATTCTTTTGAAAGTCAAGACTGCTGCCTAGAAGGGGGCCTCCTTATAAAGAAGATATCAGTGGGCATGTGTGCCAAGAGAAAGCAAGATATGCATGCATGAGGGAGAAGAAGAATCTCATCCTTCTGTTTTGCAGCTGTAGAACAGTCTGGCAAGAGATTATACTGGATGAAGACTATAACACTCACTAAAAAAAGGAAAGACACTAAAGAGGAATTAGAAAGATGTGAAGGGCTCAATTCCATGTCAGCTGGAAGTGGGAGTCAGAGATAGCTCTATCAGCTATGGGTGCCTGTTCTTTTGATAAGGTTCAATCTTTCTCTCTGTCTCTCTGTCTCTCTCTGTGTCTCTCTCTGTCTCTCTGTCTCTGTCTCTCTGTCTGTCTCTGTCTGTCTGTCTCTCTCTCTCTGTGCTGAGGAAGCCCAGTGGGTCAGAAGTGGGAAGTGATTTTACAATTCCAGTAGAGAGACCAGTCAAGCCTATTCTCAAACCCATTTCTTTGGTCTTCTATGCAGTGATCTAATCATGTTTCACACTCTGTCCAGTTGCTCACCCCAGCTGCTACCTTGCCATCATTCAGTCAACAAGTTTTAGGCACCTACTACATGCTAGGCACTAGGATAAATTGATGGGGATACAAATGCAAAGAACAAAATAATCCCTACCTATACTTTGCTTTTGTTTTATACATATATGTATATAATATATGAATATATATCATTTTTTGCTATATATCTTTACGTATAGCAAAAATATAAAGTCTGTCTTAGAATCAATACTGTGTATTGGCTCTAAGGCAGAAGAGCACTAATGGCTAGGCAATGGGGGTTAAGTGACTTGTCCAGGAACAGATAACTGGAAGTATCTAAATTCAAATTTGAACCCAGGACCTCCTGTTTCTAAGCATGGCTCTCAAACCATTGAGTCACCTAGCTTCTCCACCAAATATTCTTTTATATATCTTTCAAATATTTCAAAATTAATCTTCCTAAGGCACATTTGATCTCATTACATCAATATACAAAAACCTTCAGGAAATTGCTATTGTCTCTAGAAAACAAACAAATGAATGAATGAATAAAATAGCCTATTTTTTTAAATTACAGCCTTCTAGTGTGGTTCCAACTTCTTGATGGAACCTTAGTTCAAAGCACTCATAATACACTCTACCTTGTACGCATATTGGACTGTTGTTTAAGCACACAAGGAGGAGTCATGGAACTGGACTAGAAAGCGAGGCTCAAGCCAGATTTTGGAGGGTTTGAAAACCCAGACAAAGGCATTTGTATTTCCCAATAGAGGAAATGGAGAGGTATTAAAATTTATTGAGTCCCAAGGAACCAGCAAGGTCAAAGCTGCACTTAAGAAATATCATTTTGTCAGTTGGATGGAGGATAGATTGGAGAGAGACTAAAGACTAAGACATCAACTAAGGAAGTTATCATAATAGACCAGGGAGAGATAATGAGGGTCTGAGTTTGAGTGATTATGACTTGAGTAAAAAAAGGGGGGATGATTGAGAGAGATGTTAAGAGGATAGAATTGACCAAGGCTTATTAACTGATTGGATAGGGATGGAAAAGGGAAAAGAATATGCATTTATTAAGCACCTATGATGTGTCAAGAATCACATTGCTAAGTGTTTTATAAATATTATCTCATTTGATCCGCAACTCAAAGGTAGGTGCTATTATCATCTTCATTTTACATGGGAAAACTGAGGCAGATAGAGGTTAAGCTATGTACATAGAAAATAAGCAGCTGGCACAATATTTGAGCTCTGTTCTTTTCTATTTCACTTCCAGTTCTCTAGCCACTGCACTACCTAGCTGCTATATTGGAATAAATGAGAGTAAATAATCAATTATGACTTCTAGGTAGGCTATAACATTCTGACATGTAAAAATAACATTTTATTTTGTCCTCAGTCCTTAGAAAGCTGAATACTAGGGGAAAATAAGAGTCTAGCACAGTGTCTTGCATACAGTAGGTAGTTAAGAAATGCTTACTGTTGATTATGCTCATTTGAAATGTCTCTTTCAGTTGTTGCCTGGCACTCACTTAGTCCACAGTTTGATTTCCATTATAAACTGATTTATTTTAGGCATTAGTAATGTAGGCCAGGGCTTATTTGTGGCTAGATTAGCCATGCAAAAAGCTTGCTCAGCTCCTGTTAATCAGAGAATGGAGAACAATACCAAAGAATAATTTTTCCTAGCTCAGTGTTCTGCCAAACTTTCCTTGGAAGCTGACTTTTTAGTAAACATCGTGGGGGTGAATTTCTAGGTGAATAATGCAATTGTTAAGCCATATAGCAATATAAAGCCAGGGCTACAAATCTATTTATGTCATAGTCCCAGTGATCCTAAAATCCAAAAATATTACTTGAGAATTACTTGAGAATGATATTAAAAGAGGAGGGAAAAGACCTATCAGTACAATAATATTCCTAGCTACTTTACTCATAACACCAAAAAATGAAAGAATATATATTTAAATAAAAAAAAATTGAATTACTGAACAAAAATAAATATTTTGGAGTTATTGCTTTAAAATATAAACTTTTCAAATATTATTTATATAATAGTTTGTTTTAAGTGCAGACTTTAAAAAGATATTTTGAAGAATAACAATTCATGAGTACACTTTGTAAGGCAATTAAATCTTAGCCCCAATCAAAGAGAGATTATGGATGAGACAGGTCATTACAATCTGAAGTGGTCCCAGGAATCTGACCAATTCAAGGTCATTCCCAATTTGGATGACAACTTGTGGAATTGTCAAGTTCCGGGGATGCTTTAAGGTCTACGTTTATTATTGGGTAATTGGGAAAAACATTCAGGCTAAGTGGCCTTAATGATCTACATGGGAACCAATCTATGACACAGTCATGCCAAGTCCCAGATTGCCGTTTGGTTCTTAACCCTGTATATGGACTAGAACTGAATAAAATTTCATGGATAAGGGGATAAGGTACCATGAGCCTAACAGTGGGGCTCCAAGTTTCCAGATCCGAAGTTCAAGTTTCTTGGGAAAATATATCATCTTCCATAAGGTTTTGCTACTAGGGTCAGGGGAGGGAGGTGAATCATCCAAAAATCAACTGACCCCAGAGTTTCCTGTCATCTATCATGCCAAGAGGGAGGAAAACGATGTTCAAAGAGATTTAATTGAAACCCCAAAGCTTGTGATTCTTAAAAGGAAAAAGTCATGTTTCAAAAAATGGGAAAAAAAACCCCAGCCCAACTGAAAACAGACAAGCTAAAAAAGTATGGTAGATCAGATGTAAACTAAAAAAATAGGCCAAAAAGCAAATTGAAGGATGTGTTGCAAAGGACTCTAAAACTAATAAGAGATTCTTTAAAAATACCAAAGTTAAGAAGCTATCTAAACAATAAGCAAGATCCTTTGATGACCCTGGAGCCAAAAATAAGAGCTGAGGTGAAAACTAGAGAGAATCAACTGGGAGGTAGCACAGTGAGGTGGGAAAAGGTGTTATATTTAAAGTTAGGGGACCTGAGTTTAAATCCTGATTCTGTCATTTATTACCTAGGTGGCCTTGGGCAAATCACAATCTCTATTGGCTTCATCCAGAAAAGGAGAGGATTAAGTTAGATGACATCTAAGGTTCCCTCTTGCTCCAAATATAGAATCCTAAGAATGCAATTATTGCCTTGTTTTGTAGTCCTCAGTCATTTACATTCATTAAATGCCTACCTATTATTTGCTAGATAAGACGCTAAATGCTGAGGATGCAAAGAAAAGCAAAATATAGTCTCTATTTGCTAGGAACTCATCATTGAATAGGGGAGACAACATGCTAATAGCCATATAACAACAAGATTTATACAGGATAAATTGGGGGTAACCTCCAAGAAAATAAAACAAGATTAAGAATCATCAAGATTTCTTTTGTAGAATATGAAATAATAGCTGAGACATTTAGGAAGCTAAAAGGCAGAGATGAAACGAGATAGAGCTCTAAAGGGTAGGGGAACAGCCAGTGAAACTCAGCTGAGTAATGGTATTTTTGGTGAGGAAGGCAAGAAGACCTGTGTCAATAGATCTCATAGTAGGAAAACTGGAAAGGAAGACAAAGACCAGCTCATGGTGGGGCTTTAAAAGCCAAACAAAGGATTTTCTATTTATCTTGAAGGTGTTTAGGAAGCCACTGAGATTGATTAAATGAGGAGGGAGCAAAAAGGTCAAAATAATACTTTAGGAACATCAATATAACAGCTGAGCAGAGAATGAACTGGAGTAGGGAGAGCCTTGTGGAAGGCAGAACCACCATCAAGCTACTGCAATAGTCTAGTCATGAAGTGATAAGAATCTGTACCAAGCAGCATCAGGCAGTATTTAAAAAAAAGTGAAGAGACACACAGACAGAGAGATGGAGAGAGAGAGAGAGAGAGAGTTGTGATGGTAGAAACAATAGGTTTTGGCCACTGTTTAGATATGGATGGTAATATATAAAGTGAATAGTTGAGGATGAAACCTAAGTTGCAATGCTGGTCCTTTTTCTTCAACCAAGAATGATAGGAAAATTCCAATTGGCCCCCAAATGACAGGTTGGTAGTACTGGACCAAGAAGTGGTCAATGTGCAAGATACTCTATGCCAGTGTGACATAGCAGGTATAGGTAAGGCCCTTGGTCCAGCTGGCATTCATCTGAACTTCTTATATGAATTCAAAAATAAAGCTGTGCAATGATTGGCAATTGTCATAAACAAAGAAAAGTGCTGCCAGACCACCAAGGTCATACTAATCCAAGAGTTCCTAAAATGCCGCTGTGACCAGACAGGCCAAATAATAATGTGCAAGCTAAGAAATTAAACAATGAGTAGAAGTAACATGATTTCCCACAAGGGGATACTGTGCCTTAGTAATTTTATTAAAATTCTAGGAATGGGTAAATAAGTAGCAATGTTATTACTAGTAATAGTATTTATGTAGTATTTTTAACTTTGCAAATTATTTTACAAATGTCTTGTTTTATCCTCACAACAACCCTGCGAAGGTAGACACTATTATTATTCCCATTTTATAGTTGAGAAAATTGAGGTAGATAGCAATTAAGAGACTTGCACAGGATCATGTAACTAATAAGTATCTGAGGCAGGATTTGAACTAAGGTCTTCCTTTCTCCAACTCCAGCCCTCTATCCATTGTTCCACCTACCTTGCTGCCTATGACTAGGGGAGGATCAAAAGGTATAATATATATTAAAGTCTTTGAAAAAAATAAGAAGGATTATTGCTATCTTGCCCTGACTGGAAGTAGAGGCACTCCTCACAGACCTAATCCCACTATTAATTGGCAGGGGAGCTTTGACCTGCACCATTTTTCCCCTGAGTCAGTCCATCCTTCAATAAGCAACCTGGTAGCACCCCAATCTCAGAAGCTTGACATATTGATATGAAGTCATTTGACTGACTTAGCTCCTTGTAGCTCAGACCTCCAAAGTTCAAGAGATCCACTAGAATCAGTCTCCTTACCAACAGAGATTATAGGTGTGTGGTGACAAGGTTCTATTCCACAGGATTTAAAAACAAACATAAATCAAATTACATATGAGAGAAAGAACTTTCACAACACTGGGGGAGATTGTCTGCTATTATTATTGCACATTCAGAACACTTTTGATGTTACAAAATTGTAATTTAGTGTTGATATTGCATAATGGGTAGAAAGTTGGCTTGAAGTCAGGATGACCTGAATTCAAGTTTTACCTCTGATGCATAATGCCAGTGACCATGGGTTTAATCTCTCTACGTCCTAGGATGCTTTATAGGACTGTAGGTTCCAGGGAAGATGCTGAGCCATACTGGTAGAGAGAATTTCTATGGAATCAGAGGTGCTGACCCTATCCCTCATATTTTAATAGTAGGGTGGAAAAGTAATTCTCCAGATAATAGGATTTATCACCTGAAAGAGTTATTATCAAAGAGCTTGAGAAAGTAGGTGGAACTTGACACCTAAGCTGCCAAAAAAAAGATGAATACATGTTAGGCATTAAGCAAGAAAGGGTAAGTTAAGGAAGAAGACATTATTCTAATATTGGAGAAAATCATGGTCTACTTAAATTTATACAATATGAGGTTTTGGATGCCACACCTATAGATGTATGTATGTAAGTATATATTTGGGTGCCTAAGGCACCTATGGTTGCCATATATATGTGTTTATATATATATATATATATATATATATGTCTGTGTTTATATAGATATATGTGTTTATAAGCATATTTAGTGTGTGTATAAATATATACATATAAGCATATTACACACATATGTTTATGTATATGTTTATATATAAATGTATATATACACATAAGTTCAAATCCAGTCTCAGACCCACACTAGCTATGTGATCTTGGGCAAGTCATTAAACCATTATTGCCTCAGTTTCTTCATCTGTAAAATAAATTGGAGAAGGAAATGGTAAATCAATCCTGGCTCCTTGCCAAGAAACCCCTAAATGGGGTTATTAAGAGTCAGATGCAACAGAAATTACTTAAGCTACAATGTGTGTATATATATATATATATATGAGTATCTAATAGATACATATTTACATACATACAAAAATAAATACATAGGTTTAAAAATAGTAGCCTTTATGATGGTTGAGTGAAAGTTAACTAAACTACTGAGGCTGCTCTACAAAAAGAGGACGAGACTATCAGGACCCTTTGATTTGAAAAGACTAAAACTAGAAAGGCTCCAAGTCATAAATGACGTGGATAAGACAGATGTAAACTTGAACTAGTTCAATAAATTCAGTAATGGAATGAGTCTTCACCCTTTAGTTCAACTGGATTCAATTCTTTGGCTATTTATCTAAAGCCTACTAGATGCCTAGCATTGTACAAAAATGGGAGCAAGGGGAGTTGGGGATAAATAAAAAACAACTACTGATAACACAGTAAGCAGTTCAACTCATGGAACACATTGCTCTAAGAGGTATATAGGCCAAAAAATAATAGAGCCTCGAGAGGGGATTCATATAAATTCTTGGGTGAAAGGGTATAATGGTTTGATTATTTAAGAAAAGGAAGATGTTTGAAGGTACTCTGACTCTTTGAGGTAACATCATCTGTTCCCTTCCTCATCTAAATACTTGATACTGGGCCTGATGTAGCAGGGGTCTCTCACCCAACATGGAGTTATCTCCCAAGTGCTTGTATTTTCCCTGCTCTTGCACAGTAGAGTGGCCTCTGGTAACCACCCCACAGCGGCAATGAATTGTGAAAGAAACTGACCTTTTCTAGACTCCCCCAGTCCCCACACAGAGCTCATTATGAAGGAATAAGTGATAGCGTTCCTATCATGTGGCCTCTTTACTTTGTACTCCCTGCAGAGTCTCTCAACAGTATCTGTGCACCCCTAGCAGGCGAGGGAGATGAGCTGGGGGCACCCCCACACATAATGGAACTGGGCTGATTCTCTGCAGGAATGTTGGCACACATTAACTCCAACTCCCATCCTTGTTTTGAATAGGCAGTAAGATTGATATCAGGAGTATCCCAGGATAAGCCCTGATGTATCATTACCCTGTACAGTGCAATACAGCAATCTGGGAAGATGTTAATTTGGCCCTTCTCAAAGAAAATAATTTGTTATGTTGAACAATAAAGACGCGGAAAAGCTTTCCATGATTCTTCTATTCAAAGTATCTGCTCACAGAACAGGGTTTCCAAAAATGATTGCAATTTTCCATTTTATTAATTAGCTAATTGCCCAGGTTTGGGAAAAGTTCTTTTTTCAGGACTATCCAGCTTTCTTCAAGAAAAAGAAATTCACCAGTAGGGATCTAAACAGGAGGGGCTATACTGGCTGAAATACAGAGGAATAGATTCATTGGTTGGCCCCCACATCACAAAATACCTTCATTTCTGAAGCCCACACAAAAAGAGACTGATTAATTCGCCCCCTCTACTCATCTTCCCTCTTTGTCTCCCCCCTTATTTTTCTTTTTTTCTTCTTTTTTTTTTGTGCTTCGTGGTTCTAGCTGTGCCTGGAATGGAGATGCCAAGAGTCCTCAGAATGGATAGTTCTTGTCATACTGAAATGATGGGCCATAAACCAAATCAATCGGCCTCATCCTGATTCTTATTAGAAAGTAGAAGAAACAAGAGGTTGAGGAAGGACAAGTGAATCTCAGTTTTTTAGGAGGTATTTGAAATCTCAAACCTTTCTTTGTGTAACTGGAGATATCAAAAGAAATTGGTAAAATAACAGAGCTTTAAGTATACTTAATTTCTCAAAGAATCAAAGGCTACTATATCTGAAGAGAATATTTAGATTAGCCTACAGGATATGGGCAAGGTTAATTGGAACCATTTTCATACTAAGGAAACTTACCTTCAATTATACCTTTATAGAATTGGAGATTCTCTGACTTCCCCCAAGATCCTAACATCATTGGGAAATTCTTTCTATCTAATCTTTTGCTTTAATTCCAGCCCATTTCTTCAAGGTTGCTCTTTGATGGAGAGAAAAAAACAACTAATCAGTAAACACTCTCCTTAAATATAACCCTCTGGATCACATTTATTATGTGATACATAATGTGATACATACATATATATGTCCTTCAGGCTCCCCTATTGTTCCTGGCCTGAATAATCCTGACTACTTTTATGGATTACATTTTTGAAAGAAGTTACTAATTTTGGCTCCTTTTCTTTAGATTTGTTCCTAGACAATAAGTCACTGTACTATGGGTTTGCACTGATCATTGCAATGCATTACACATAGACTTTCTTTTTAAACCTTTATAAACCCTTACCTTCTGTCCTAGTATCAATTCTAAGACAGAAGAGAGGTGAGGGCTAGGAAATCAGAGTTAAGTTACTTGCCCAGGTCACAGACCTAGGACATGTCTAAGGCCATATTTGCACCCAGGTCCTCCTAACTCCAGGCCTAATTCTCTGTCCACTATGCAACCAAGCTGCCCCTATCCATATATTCTTGAACAGGACAACTGGGCCCAATGATATTGCAACCCACAATTGTGCTTTTTATACTTAGCCATAACTAGGTTGCAGGATATTATTCTAATATCATGGTCAGCTATGTGGCACCATGGACAGAGCACTGGGCTTGGCATCAAGAAGACTTGTCTTCCTAAGTTCAAATATGGCCTCAGACACTTACTAGCTATGTGACCTTGGACAAGTCACTTAATTCTACCTCAGTTTTCTTATCTGTAAAATGAGCTGGAGAAGGAAATGGCAAATCACGTCAGTATCCTTGCCAAGAAAACCTCAAATGAGATTACAGTCAGACATGATAGAATGATAATAAATTCTAATAACATAATGCCTTTAAGGACTTGAGGGTAGGGGTAGTCCTTTTTTTGTATCCCTATCCCCATGTGTGCCTAGCAGATAGTAGGCACTTGATAAGCATTTGTTGATTGGTTATATTCTCCCTTCCTATTCCAGACCAAAATGAAAACTTTTGGTTTCCTGATAACAGAAACAAGTAAAATCTAAATGCTCACAAATGTAGGCATCTGGTATGGGACCCACCATTGGAAGTAGACAGCCAGTGTATTCTGAGTCTGATTGTGAAAGAGAGCTTGTGGCCTATTTTCTAATTCAGCACAGTAATAGAGGGACCAAACCAAATATCAAGGACTCTTTTGTATGTCTTTCAAAATTTAGCATAAAGTTGATAAAGCAGTATCTAAACATTGTTGAATGCAAATATAAAAATAGAAGAAGAAAATTAATCTGATAGTTCAAAGTCTTTGCCTACAAAAGTCTTGATAACACCAAAGTGAATATTTCATTTTTAAAGTCTATGGGACTCATGAATAAGCTGAGAAGACATCTAACCCAACATACTAGAGAGGGCAGCCAGGTGGCTCAGTGGATGGAAAGCCAGGCTGAGAGACAAGAGATGATGGGTTCAAATCTGGCCTCAGATACTTCCTAGCTGTGTGACACTGAGCATGCCACTTAATCCCCATTGCCTAGCCCTTAGTGCTCTTCTGTCTTGGTACCAATACTTCATTATTGATTCTAAGATAGAAAGCAGAAGGAAAAAAAGCAAACCCATACTGGAGAGAAATATGCTTTCCAGTAAAAGGAATGTGAAGATGTATAAGCCTGAAACTTCACTTGTCTATAAGAAGAGGCTAAACATACAAGAAGGTTGACCCAACTCATTATTCAGGCAGTAGACATGCTGTCTATATCATGCAATGTGACATTTATCTCACTTAGAAAATGAAAGGAGAACCCCAGCTGAGTAAATTAGAATCAGTGGTAATACAGCTGTTAGGTACAAACATTTGTTTGGCATGAATCAATCTGGACTCTCCTGTAGTGTGCTTTGATGGTCTCTCTATCTTGTTGACCAATGATGAGATCATGGTTTGTTAATCTAAGTGAATAAAGAAAACACTCCACCAAGCAAAATGTGGGCTGCCTCCTTGAAGTTGTTTATTGACTTTGTGTTTACAGCAGGCCTTTCATAACCATTTATTAAATATTTATTTGCACCGCTTGTGCATTTAGTGGCATTAAAGAGGGAAATCAATCCTATCTTTAATCAGAGTGACTCTGCTTACTTTTTAATGGGGCTAGGGCTTTAAGATGGAAACCAGCCATGACAAATAATGCTGCATCTTGGTGAGTGTTCCAAATACTGAATGTGATATAAAAAAATTCTCATCTCCTCATTTCAACCATAGGTTGGAGCTTTGCAAAATTCAGAATCTAAAGGGACAAAATTCATTTTGGAAGACTATTGACTGTATTTCTATGAATGCACACACACACACACACACACACACACACACACACATTTACAATAGTAAAACAATTGATCTTTGGATAGAGCAAAGGATAGTAAGCTCTTTCCAGGTTGGCTGCAACTCTATAAAAGGCAGGTGGGGAAAATGGTCAACACCATTGAAAAAGATAAGATTTGGGCGAGGTTCTGGCCCTTTCTTTGATCCATATTCATTGTCTCCTTTGTGGCATGCATAAATGGGAATTGGCTCTTCTGCTCATCTTCCATATATAAACTTTTGTCCCTAAGTATCTTATTCTGGGCCACTGATGCTCATAGAAAGCTGGGGCAAACCACAGAAGCCATGGGATGAGTAGGCCGTCAAGCAAATTTATTTATTCCATGAAGGAAAATAATTAATTTGTAATCCAACATCAGAAAGACTAAGCCAAAGACTTTCCCTGTGTTCTAAATAAGCTATTTCCATGTCAGGAGCTCCTTCATACATAAGATGGATATAACTGTCTCACTGGAATCAAGGAGGGAAAAATCACAATTTAAGAAAATGTTAATGAATAAGAACTGGCATTCAAATTCAGATGTTTCCTTTAAAGGTCAGCACTTCTAAAATTATTCTGTACAAAGTCAGTTTCTTAGTCTGCTGCTGAAATCGTTGGATCATCAATATGGAGCTTAAACCTATCTAGACCAATTTTCCCATTTTTTCAGTTTATAAAATGGAAGTCCAGAGAAGTAAAATCAACTGTCCAGCATTACAGAGTAGTAACCAGATTAAAATGTATCTAGGAAATATTTAATGAAACTAATAATAAAAGAAATACATAAACATATGATTTTCTAAGTCAATATATAACCATAGGGATGCTTGTTGTTGGTTTAGTGACCCCTCCTCCCTTTTCTATTTGAGTTTTGATGTCACTGCTCTAAGCAACCATCTAAGACTCTAAATTTCAGAAAAGAGACCAACTTTCAATGGCAAAGAGAGGTCCCTATATCTAAGAAATCACAGGTCTACTATTCCTTATTCATTTAAGATCCCACCTGGTGTGCACTATTCAGTTCCAAGGGCCACAATTTAGGCAGGATATATTAAATCCAGGGAGCAGCTCAATGGCACAATAGATAGAGTACCAGCTCTGGGATGAGGAAGACTCATTTTCCTAAATTTAAATATGGCCTGAAACACTATTCCTGAGTGACCCTGGGCAAGTCTTTCAACCCCTTTGCCTCACTTTCCTCATCAGTAAATGAGCTAGAGAGAGAAGCCACTCCTGTATTTATGCCAAGAAATTCCAAATGTCAAATTCCAAAAGGGGTCACTAGATGGTGGGAGGATTAGAGACAATGACACAAGATTGATTGATGAATAGAGATGTTTAGCTAGGAGTGTAGCAAAGATATAGTGGGAGCAAGATGGCTATATTTAAATATTTAAAGATTATTATATGGAAGATGAATTAGATTTGTTCTATTTAACCCTGTAGAGCAAAACTTGGGCAAATTTCTACTTCACATAAGGAAAATTGCCTTAACAATTAGATTTGTCCAAGAGCAGAATGGGATGATTCAGAAAGTAGTGGGGTCTCCTTCACTGGAGGTCTTCTAATATAGAGGCTGCTGCTGACTTGGCAATATTATATAGATGGGATTCTTTTTCAGGTATGAATCAAACTTGGAGGTGTCTTCCAGCTCTTAAATTTTGCAAATCTGCAATATGAATCACTGTCCTTCCTGCTGTTTTTGTTTTTTGGCACCACATGGTTTTAAATGTTTTGAGTCTTCATTTTGAAATAAAATTCTGTCTTCTAAAATGAATTTATGAATGGGAAAAGGAAAACAATGGACTCATATGACTTTTAGTTGCTGCAATATGAGTGAGAACTGCAAGATGCCTTGTTGTAGACAAAAAAACTAGGCTCAGTTCTTGTGGCAAAAGCATATTCTTCCATTTCCCTCCATTTTTTCTAACTTGTCTTCTCTTCTCTGCCTAATTCTGAATAATACTAATTTTTGTTGTTGTTTGTTAGATGTATCCAATTATTTGCAATGCCAATCCACATTTTCTTGGCAAAAATATCAGAGTAGTTTGCCTTTTCCTTATCTAGCTCATTTTATAGAAGAGGAAACTGAGGCAGACAGGGTTAAGTGACTTGCCCAGGATCACCCAGTTAGTAAATGTCCAAGGCCATATTTAAACTCAAAAAGATGAGTCTTCCTGATTTCAAGCTCAATGTGCCATTCATTGTGCCAACTAGCTGCCCCAATAATACTAATAGGTGACATCAAGATAGCATTTCATTGTTTAAAAAGTATATATACATTATCACATTTGTTCCTCACAACATTCCTATGAAATATGCAAAGTATTTTATTCTCAATTGTTGAAGACTATTGGCTAGGATAAAAGAGGTAGCCTTCCCCCCACATCAAGGACACATAGCTATGAAATAGCAGAGCTGGGACTAGAACCCACATCTTCAGACTCTAGACCAAGTGTTCTTTCTAGAAGCCCAGGTGCTTCAGATATACCTTTATCTATCTGCAAGCACAACAACTTCATACTTCTGTAGTCAGTTAGATTCTGGGAAAACATGGGGTTCTCCATTTGCTGATTTGTGCAATCTACAGGAAGCAAAACACAAACCTCCAAAATATCTTTGTCCAGGCCTTCTTATTGGCTATAGTTTTTGAGAGCTACAGTGGAAAGAGTTTGTTACTGAACACTCCAAGAGGCTAACTTCAATTTAGAGAAAGATGTTTTATTTCACTTTAAAAGATAAACTTCAACTTGTTATACTATAGTAAAATCTCAGCGTATGGAGTTCTAAGTAGAAAGACAAAAGAAAAATGATTTATTGATTTTCTGTAACTCACATGGGATGAATGGCAGTTGTTCCAGGATATGAACCTATGTGGGGGGCACAGGAGTGTACTCTGTCTCCTGAGGGCATGCCTATATTTTTCTTCCCCAAGGCAATCATTATCCCTGTACTTAACTTCTCATTTTTCTTTTACAGTACCTGACACATAGTAGGAATGTAATAACTTTCAGTTCAAGCCATTATGCCTTTTATATGTTCTTACATAATCCCTGATGAAAGAAAGAATGACTTAATTGCATCTTCTTGACAAGTAATTTAAGGATCTTTGATTTAGATCAAATTTGCCCTATAAATAAATAACTAATTGATATAAATAACTAATTGAATTTTACATATCATTTAAGAAACATCACTTAAATTTTGTTTAAAAAAGAAAACAAATGGAACAGGATAAGGAAGAAATGAAAAGGAAAAAAAAGGAGATTTGGAGAAAGCAGACTGGGGGAAAAGTTATTTTATTTGTCCATCAACTATTTATTAAATACCTTGTTTAAAGCATTGTCCTAGGTAATGGGAAGATAATATTGTCATTACAATACAGTCCTTGACCTCAAGGCAAATTAGGTGATGCTGCAGGTAGGTGGCCAGGCTTAGATTTCAACACCTGCCTCAGACACCAAACTGTGTGACCAGGGCAAACAACTTATTCTCTCTTAGCCTCAGTTTCCTCACCTGTAAGATGAAAAGTTTGGACCATGTACCATCTAAAGCCCCTTTCAATTCTAGCTATGATATTTGTCATCAAGTCAATAATGGGGGAACCCTGGAACAAAGTTGAGAAGCAAAAAGGTGCAGTTAGTAGATGAGTAAATGTGTTGATTCAGGATCATCAAGAGAAGACTAATCAAAGAGTGATTAATCTTCCAAATTCCCAAGGAGAACAAATTACAAGGATTAGGAATGAAGGGAAAATGTAACTAATCACAAACAGATTGGAAAATGATATCTTAAGAACCAACGTCTTTGGGTATGTAGTCAACTCACTGCTTTACAGTTATACCATATCTAAGTGGTAATCTATTTGGGGGGGTGGGATGCAGTAGACAGGATGGCCTGGACCAAATGGGAACTTAGTTTTCCTGCTCTAGTTGGGCATTTTTTATGGCATCATTGTAGTACACTGTTTCCTCACTTTTGTCAAATTCTGGAAAGATTTTTAATTACTTTCTAAAACTTTGACATTTTGGGTTTTCTTCATCGTGTAAAGAGTCAAGACTCTGGGGAAAGATAATTGCTCAAGCAAACATTTTGGCTTACTTTCTTTTTCCTTTTAGGTGAACCATTACTATAGCCCATTTGGCAGGCAAGGTAAATTACTTATTAATTCACAAAAATATGAGCTTAAGCTCAAGTTTGCAAGCTTACAAATGGTGGCTTTATCATTGGATGAGTTACTGGAAATTCTGGGAAATTTATTTATCCACACAATTCTAATTTTGTGCAAAAGTTGTTTCTTTTTGCCTGAAAAGACACTTTTCCAAAAACCATAATTCAATAGTGAAAACCAACCTTAGGCCTGTTTTGGAAGAAAGTATCCATTTGCAAATAAGACTCCAGTTGTGAACTAGTTTTTGTAGTCTCCTCTCAATTTTGTTTTGGAGAATATTTATTTTCATAAATATTTTGGAAAGATTTATAATTCCTAGTATCAGTTTTGTATACCAATGCTTATTGAGGCAACCCTAAACCAACAAAGAGCTAAAAAAAAGAGCTAAAAGATGGATCCCTGGTCTCACCTCCCAACCTTGTAATCCTTTCTCCTCCAAGTACCCCCAAAAGAAAAATAATTAAATCTTTTAGCAAAACAAATACCCAGCCCAAAGCCTTCTCCAACTTTCCAATAAAAAGGTAAACAAAATAGCAAACATTTATATACAAAACTTTTACTAGAAGTTGAAAATCTTTCCAAAATATCTTTAAAAATAAACAGATCCAACACAAAGCTGACATGAGGCAGCAGGGACTTTTGCAATGGACATCTGATTTGCAAATGGACACTTTCTCCCATAACAGGCCCAAGGTGGGTCAGCTAGATGGCTGCATACACATACACACATATATACACACACTTGTGTGTGTGTGTGCACACACACGCATGCACACTCACACACGTATGCCCACACAGCAGATGCTAGGAAGGTGATTTAGATGCCACTATCACATCTGGGCTTATGATATGCTCTATTTTATTTCTTGGTTGTTTTAAGTTTCATTTGTTTTGTTTGCTGTTTTTTTTTTGGTGATGGTGGTTTGTTTTTTAGAATGGAGAAGATAAAGGGGAAAGACAACTTTTGCTAAGTCCTTCCACTTTCACCTCAACAGGAGCAGATTTCCCCTTTGGAGAAAAAACAAAATACCTGTTGGGCCACTATCCTTCTAAGAGAACTTGAGTGGTTCTTTTTCTAAAGGCATGGCATATGTTGTAGGATTGATTTTGTTTTACGTTCTGGAGACTGTGAAATAAAAGACAAAAAGAGATTAACTCAAATTGAACCAATATCTCTTGAGGCCAAAGACTCTAAAACTTCTTTAACTTGTCTTTCTTCTAATCAGATTTGATGATTAATTTGTGTAGCTCTGGAATTAACTCTCCATATGACAAGTTACTGGCTAGATTGAAAGAAAGGAAATTAACTTGGTCTGGAGAAAGTTGAGGGAAATCTGGTCTGCGCTGGAGAAAGGTGACATGGGAAATAACCATAGAGGAAAAGCAAGCTATTTCCGTGTTGTTTGGGGACATGTTTATGTTCTTCAATACTAAACACTTTTACTGCAAGGTTGAAATTACGTGTTTACCAATCACTGTTAAAAGTCCTGCGTGTTTTTACAGTGTTGACTCGCTCTAACAAGCATTCAGTGTAATTGGAAATCAAAACCAGTATGGAACAGCTTACACTAACCCTGCATTAAAATGGTCCATCTGCTATTGGTTTAAGTTCTTGGAGCTAGCTTTTTCATCTCTGTAGGGTTTTTTCACTCCTTATTACAAAAGATAGACATTGAGTTGATATAAAATCTAGAGCTGTGGAGTAGAAATGCCTGTTTAAAGTAAAGTTGTCTGGAATTCCTACTCCCTCTTCTTCCCCTAAAGACCCTATTTATTTGGCCAGGAGATGATTGTGAAACCTAACACCGTGGGGGAATATCAGAGGGTCTAGAGCTAGAAAGGATTTCAGAAGCCGTCTAGTTTTACACACTCTCTCTCTTTACATATGAGGAAACGGAGTCCCAGAAATGTTAAGTGACTTGTCTAAACTCATACAGATAATAAGCAAGAGAGACAGATTTTTGACCCAGGTCCTACAATTCCAGAAACATTGCTCTTTCCCCTGTACTAAGTGCCTCTCTGTTTTATATCTAAAAGAAAACTTAGTCACATTTTCTGAATCTTAATACCAACTATGGAAAATAACTCAGAAAAATGAATAATAATGGTATTCATTGATTATGTGAAATAGTAAATAGCCAAGTACAAGTTGAGGTCATTATTACCATATTCCTTTCCTTTAGTTCCCAAAGGACTACCAAGTCAACTGCTCCAAAGCAGATGTGTAACATTAAAAATGGAAAATGGAGACTGGCCTTGTTTCTCCCAGATGTCACTGTGAAATGGATAGAATCAAATTAGGGGACTATAATTTTCTTTTCCCTATGATGATCACAAGCTACAAGGTGCCATGATGAGGTGGAATAAATACTAGATTTTGAGAGAGGACTTGCATTTAATCCTGTCTTTGCTTCTTGACAAGTAGGTGATGCCAAAGTCACTTCATCTCTCTTTGCCTCAATATCCTCACCTACAAAGAAGGGGTATTAGGATAGATGGCCTCCAAATCTTTGATCCTGTAAATAAACTTTTTCAAATTTATAAATCTTAAACCTATGTAATCTCTACCTAGAGCCTTTGGAAGGAATGGCAGGTTAGAAAGATTCCTAGGGATCATCTAATGCAAACCTTTCATTTTATAAATGAGGAAACTGAGGTTGAGAGATAGAGAATGATTTGTATAATGTCACAAATACAGTAGGTGGCAAATCTAAGATTCAGAATTGAGATCTTCTGACATGAAATTAAACATTTATGAATACATCTGAGACCTGACAGCTCTTCATGGCATTTTAGTCTTATATTCTACATTCCGTAAACTATCTTACTAATATTTAACACTTTCAGACTTATCTCAAAGAGAGTTACTAGGGAGCTCTGCAACTTAAGTGAGATGTAAAAAAAAAAAATGTTGGTGGTAGGTAGATGACTCAGTGGATTGAGAGCCAGGCCTAGTGATGGGAGGTCCTAGGTTTGAATCTGGCCTCCAACACTTCTAGCTGTGGGATCCTTAGAAAGTCACTCAACCCCCATTGCCCAGTTCTTACCACTCTTCTGCCTTGTATCCAATATATAGTATTTATTTTAAAACAGAAGGCAAGGGTTTTTTCCAAATGTTGAAAATGCAAAGAAAAACAAAATTGCTAAAAGGATAGAAAATAGTACTTAAGTCTTCTCTGAAACATTTGGCATTTAACACTATTAATCACCCTCCTCAAAACTATATTTCTCTAACTTCTGTGAATTAGCACTGGACTGGTTCTCCTATTTTTGTTCTTTCTTCTCTGTCTCATTTGTTGGATTCCCTTCGCTTTTCCCTCTTTTATATATGGCCAAACAAAGGCTTAGACTTCAGCCCCATTTTTCTCCTGCTATAATATACCTTGGAAATGCTATCTGCTCCCATAGCTTCAACTCTCTCCTCCCCTCAGATGCTTCTCCTCAAATCAACACCTCCAGACCTTAGGCAGCCCTTACAAATCTGTAACTTCCTATTCAATAACTTCACTTGAGTGTCCCTTCTTACCTCAACCAAAAGATGCCAGAAGTCAGATTCATCATCTTTTCCCAAATCCAAAACTCCATCAATACTTTTCTATGCCTTTAAATCCTGCTGTCATTCAGTTTAAACTTGGGAGTGATTGCTGACCTTCCTCTTGACTTCCATTAACCAAGCCTAACACCACCAAGTTAGTCTTGTCTTACTAATTCTTCCATCAAAGTGTCTTTCGCGTCTACCTCTTCCTTTACACTTGCATTGCCACCACACTCCCAACTCACACTCATTCCACATAGCCAGTTGTTTATAAATATTATTTTTTTCCTCCTCAATATGCTACTTTCTCTCCATTCATGCCACCACTGCCCTAAGCTAGCCTCTCATCTCTTCTTCTCTAGACAATCACAATAGCCTCTTAATTAGTTCTCTGCCTCTAATTTCTTCCCACTCCAATGTATCCTCCCCACAACTGTCGCAGTCAATGGATACAATGGCACAATGGATAGAGTGCTGGGCTTGGAGTCAGGAAAAGCTGAGTTCAATCTAGCCTTAGACATTTACTAGTTGTACAACACTGGGCAACTCACTTAATCTCTGTCACTCTCATTTTCTTTGATTGTAAAATGGGGTTTATAACAGCACTTATCTTCTAGAGTGGTTTTGGGGATCAAATAAGATATTTGTAAAGTGCTTAGTACAATGTCTAGCACATAATAACTGCTTATTTCTCCTTCCCTTGCTAAAGCTAATACATAGCTCCAGTAGTGTCACTCCCTTCAGCACACACACACACACACACACACACACACACAGTCAGTAAACTCCAGTGATTCTCTATATACTCTAGGATCAAATATAAATTCCTCTGTTTGACATTTAAAGCACTTCACAGTAATAATATGCTTTCCAATTTTTCTGGTCTTCCTAAAAATTACTATCTTCTTCACTCTAAAATTCAGCTATTTATGAGAAAGTGCACTATCCACATTCAGAGAAAAACTGTGGGAGCATAAACACAGAGGAATAGGGGGCAGCTGGGTGACTCAGTAGATTGAGAGCCAGGCCTAGAGACGGGAGGTCCTAGGTTCAAATCCGGCCTCAGACACTTCCTAGCTGTGTGACCCTGGGCAAGTCACTTGACCCCCATTGCCTAGCCCTTATCACTCTTCTGCCTTGGAGCCAATATACAGTATTGACTCCAAGATGGAAAGTAAGGGTTTAAAAAAACACACACACAGAGGAAAAACAATTGCTTGATCACATTAGTCGATGGGGATATGACTGGAGATATAGACTCTAAATGATCACCCTAGTCAAACATGAACAATATGGAAATAGGCTTTGATCAAGGACATGTAAAACCCAGTGGAATTGCGTGTTGGCTACAGGAGAGGGCGGAGGGAGAGGAGGGAAAGAATGTTACTCTTGTAACAAGGAAAAATATTCTAAATTGACTAATTAATTAAAATTTCCAAAAATAAATAAATAAATAGAACTCAGCCATATTCTCTTGTTGCCTCACATACAACCCTCCCTCTCCCATCTCTGTGCTGGTCACAAGCTTTCCTCATACCTAGAATGCTCTCCTCATCTTAGAATCTCTGACTTCCTGCAAGAGCAGGTCAAACACCACCTTCTTCTGGAAGCTTGTCCTGATTCCTCCCACCATAAGTGCTTTCTTCTCTAAGGTAACTTTCCAATTATTTTGTATGCATCCTGAACATGCTTATTAATATGCATGTTGCTTCTCCCATGACAACACAAGCTCCTCAAGGAAAGGGATTGTTTTTTGCTTTGTTTTTGAATCTCCAGAACTTAATACTATGTTTTATATATAGTAAGCAGTTAAATACTTTAGTGATTGATCATATGCCTAGACCACTCTAATAGTGCATAATTAATCTAGAGCCCTAGAGCAATCCTGGAGTTTCCTGGAGTCACCTTGGATGTATTCATGGATCACCACTGATGGCCATCAGCCTCTTTTAGCCTAATCCATCCTACAAAACCTCTGACAAGCATTAGTTTTTCATCAGCCACTATTTCTCAAATCCCTAAGTGGGTTACCATTCTCAAGGTGTGGTTTTTCATCTAAAAGGCATGGGAGTCATACTTCTGACAATGACAAGCTAAGGGAGACAGAATAAGTCACAGCTCCTTTGAGTCTTAGTTTTCTTATCTCTCCCCATAGTCTGTGATCCAGTGAAACTGGCCTCTCTGTTCTCCACATGACATCCTACCTCCCTCCTCATTGGCTTTGCATTTGCCTCTTCAACGCCTTGCATGCCCTCCCTCCTTGTCTCTGAAATGGGGAGTCCCTTTCTTTCTTTAAGCTGCTACTAAAGCACCACTTCCTACATGAAGTCTCCTCAAACTGCCGACAGCTGCTAAATTTCATCCTTCCCAAATGAATTTGTTCTTAACTTATATATATATATATATAATATTTATTGTGCATATATATTTGCATGTGCCTTCACCATAAGAATCTAAGTTCCTTACTTTACTAGGCACTTTGCCTAGCAAATGATTAATAAATATTTAATGATCTGTAAAATGGGGGAGCTAAAGAAGAACCCATAATTCAGATTCAAATCACAAAATTTCAAAGTGATATCAATAACTGCTTTGTCCCCAAAGAGAGTTCCCACTGCAACTACTTCCCAAGAAGTACTCTTCCAACCTTCACTTGTAGACCTCTGGGGAGGGAGAAAGCCACTATAATCTTAAGGCATCTCTTTCCAATTTTGAAAAATGCTCATTTTAAAGAATTCTTACACAAGAAGTATTGTTACGGAATCTTTCATAAGACCTAGATTTGCCTTCATGCAAGAGCATTGGGTTGGGAATCAAGAAAATTCATCTTCAAGAATTCCATGATGGCCTCAGAAACCTACTAGCTATGTGACCCTGGGCAAGTCACTTCTCCTTGTTTGTCTCAGAGCTGAAGGAGGAAACAGCAAACCACTCCAGTATCTTTGCCAAGACAATCCTAAATGGGGTCACAGAAAGTTGGACATAACTGAAACAAATGAATAGCAACTTTAATCTGTGGCTCATAGTTTTGTCCTTTAGACCAACAGAATGTCTGCTATCTCTCATGTTTACTGGGAGGAAAGTACTTTGTGAGCCAATAAGCACTATAATGTGAATTTCTGTTGCAGTTACAGAAAACACAAATTCCTTAGCCTGATATTCAGGGTTCCCTACAACCTGGTCCACACTCACTTTTCAAACCTTCTTCTACTTTTTCTCCTACCAGAGTTATTACAACCAAACTAATCTAATAATTTTCTTCCTGACATTCCATGAGCATTTCTTTTCACCAAGCAGAAGATCATATGCATGTAGAAGGAGCCTCCGCCAGAAATATTTGGTGTTCCTGATCCCCTTGACATGACCAAGATTCATGCACTCATCACAGGCCCATTTCATATTCCTTTTGAAAGAGGTTTCTTCTTGTTCTTGTTTTGCTGATCTCCAGGTTATTCTATTTGATGACCCACCATAGATCAAAATGATGACAATGGGCATTTACACAGTAACTCCTCCTTACACTCATCTAATTCCTAATTTAATTCAAGGCCCAGTTCAAATTTAATTTCTTCCACAAGATTTCCCCTAACCATCATGTACCATTCATTTGTCATTTAGCATAGACTCCCTACAAAGGAAGGATTTCTATTTCTATAATTCAAAGCCTAATATAGTATCCTAATCACAATGTGCATTCACTAAATATTTGATGATTATAATGAGAAAGGTGGTATTAAATATAAATTCCTTTTCAAGTGTAAGCTTCTTAAGTATAAGGACTACATCATTTCTGTCTTTGTATCTGTCCCCTGCACCCAGCACACCAATGTCTATCACATAGAAGGAATTTAATAAATACTATTGATTGAGGATGAATTGGAAATCTGGTAAAGAGAAAGTTAGAGAGTAGGGTAGGGACCTAGCGCCTCCTACTTCAACTCAGGGTCATATATTTAGAGATGGAAAGGGCATTTTAGATCATCCAATTCTTCCCCCTTATTTTATATATAAATGAAGAAACCAAGACTTAGAGATATTAAATGACTTCCCAAGAGTGGCATAGCTAGTACATAACTGAGGTCAGATGTGAAACCAGGTCATCTCTTCCTAACTTCAAATCCAGAGCTTTAACTATTACACAACATTGCTTCTATTAATTTTCCTTACATGGAGCCTCAGTTTTCCCAATTTCACACACTGTTCCAAGTTCTGTATTATAGACCTAAATAAAACAAATCAAAGTCCTCTTCCATATTATCAATGGAAATGACATTAAATAAGAGACATTGCCAATTACTTTGCCATTGTATATTAAAGACGGTGGGATGTTTCCATCTAATTTGCAACTTAAACCTTACATAGGTGTTATATCCAGGAGCATGCTAAAGTCAGTTTAGAGTTTAGATGGACTTTGGAGAGTCCAATTTAAAATTTTCAATGTAAACATATATACATTAGAAATAAGCAATTGCTATAAATCAGGGTTTGATTTGTCATTTGGTTGATTGTATAGACTTGGGAAAGTATTAATAATGTAGATTAAACTTAAAGATTTGTGCTTATTTAAAAATACTGAGCAGAATGACTTGAATATTAATAAGGAAACTATAAGTAAGTTAGGTGAACACATAGTAGCATACATGTCATATCTTTAGAAAAAGAAAGATTTTAAGACCAATCAAGAGTTAGAAAAAATCACAAAATGTAAAATAAATAATTTAATTACATTAAATTAAAAAGTTTTTGTGCAAACAAAACCAATGCAACCAAAATTAGAAGGGAAGCAACAAATTGGGGGGGGGGGGATCTTCATAACAAAAACCTCTGCCAAAGGTCTACTTACTCAAATTTATAAAGAGCTAAATCAATTGTACAAAAAATCAAGCCATTCCCCAATTAATAAATGGGCAAGAGACATGAATAGGCAATTATCAGATAAAGAAATCAAAACTATTAATAAGCACATGAAAAAGTGTTCTAAATCTCTTATAATAAGAGAAATGCAAATCAAAACAACTCTGAGGTATCACCTCACACCTAGCAGATTGGCTAACATGACAGCAAAGGAAAGTAATGAATGCTGGAGGGGATGTGGCAAAGTAGGGACATTAATGCATTGCTGGTGGAGTTGTGAATTGATCCAACCATTCTGGAGGGCAATTTGGAACTATGCCCAAAGGGCAATAAAAGACTGTCTGCCCTTTGATCCAGCCATAGCACTGGTGGGTTTTACCTCAAAGAGATAATAAGGAAAAAGACTTTTACAAGAATATTCATAGCTGAGCTCTTTGTGGTGGCAAAAAATTGGAAAATGAGGGGATGCCCTTCAACTGGGGAATGGCTGAACAAATTGTGGTATATGTTGGTGATGGAATACTATTGTGCTAAAAGGAATAATGAACTGAAGGAATTCCATGGAGACTGGAACGACCTCCAGGAATTGATGCAAAGTGAAAGGAGCAGAACCAGGAGAACATTGTACAGAGACTGATACACTGTGGTACAATCGAATGTAATGGACTCCTCCCTTAGTGGCAATGCTGTGATTCTGAACAACTCAGAGGGATCTACGAGAAAGAACACTATCCACATGCAGAGGAAAAACTGTGGGAGTAGAAACACAGAAGAAAAAAAATTGCTTCATTACATGGGTTGAGGGGATATGGTTGGGGATGTAGACTCTAAACGATCATCCTAGTACAAACACCAACAACATGGAAATGGGTTCTAATCAAGGACACGTGTAATACCCGGTGAAATTGGGTGTTGGCTGCAGGAAGGGTGAGGGAGGGGAGGGAAAGAATATGATTCTTGTAACCAAGGAATAATGTTCTAAATTGACTAATTAAATAAATTTTTCAAAAAAAGAAAGAAAGAAAGAATGAGCAGAGTGGTTTCAGAAAAAAAAAAAACCTGGTAAGACATTTATGAACTAATGTAAAATGAAGTGAGTAGAACCAACAGAACATTGTACGTAGTAACAGCAATATTATATGATGATCAACTGTAATTAACTTAGTAGTTCTCAGCAAAACAATGATCCAAGACAATTCTTAAGGACTTATGATGAAAAATGCTATCTACCTCCAGAGAAAGAACTGATAATGTCTGAATACAGATCAAAACATACTTTTTTTACTTTCTTTATTTTTCTTGAGGAGGTTTTGGTCTGTGTTTTCTTTCACAACATGGTTAATATGGAAATATGTTTTGCAAGACAGCACACGTATCAAATTGCTTGCTATCTCAGGAAAAGACAGAGAGGGAAAGAGGGAAAGAATTTGGAACTCAACATTTTAAAACCAAATGTTAAAAATTATTTCTACATGTAACTAGAAAAATAAAATATTAAAATTCAATTTTAAAATGTCACATGCATACATTTTTCCCAGAAAGTCTAGTTGTTAAGCATTTACCAGGACACCCCTGAGTTGCTTTATATATTGCTTGAACTCAGTAGGAGGAGTATAGTAGAAGACTCAGTGAAGGAAATTACCACAAGATTGAAGACTAATAATAATTGTTATCCTAATCATAATCATAGCTGACATTTGTATAGCACTTTAGGACTTGCAAAGTACATATATACATCATCTCATTTGAGCCTCACAACACTTCTGGATGTCTCTCTCATTAGAGCTTCTAGAGAGCAGGGATTGTCACTTCTCTCTTTGTATCTCTAGGGCTCTAAACATGTTAAGTGCTTAATAATTGCTTTATAAATTCATTCTTCAATCCTAACAACCTTTCAGGGACTATAAGATAATTAAATTCCCCACCCCGTCACCCACTCTTCTCCCTCCAGACTAAATAAACTAAGCATCTTGTTTCTTTTACCAGATTAATTATGCCATGAATTTGGGGCCCTTCTGATTGCCCTCTTTGGGATATTCTCCATTTTGTCAATGGCCTTCTTAAACTGTGGTCCCCAGAATTGAAGATAATATTCCAGATTTGGTCTGATCAGGTCAATGTACAATAGGACCATTACTTCCTTATTCCTAGAGGCTATGTTGCTTGTAGTATAGCCCAATTTTGCATTAAGTTTTTTGGCTGCCATTTCATATTGTTGACTCATATTGGACTTCCAACACACTAATACCCTCAGATTTTTTTTTCATAAAAACTAAATCCTATTTTTCCCATCATATGAAAGTGGTCTTTTATAAACACAACCAAGTTTCCTTTCTAACTATTAAATTCCACTTTCTGGGTGGTATTGATGTTATTGATTACAAAGATCATCTCCAAAGTCCGTGTTCTTATAAACTAAACCTAATCTATCTATTAAGCTGGTATTTATTCGTAGGCCTGTTTTTTGACTCATACTTTGAATGGTACTCACCTCAGTAGACCCTGTGAAGGCGATCTTGTCTATGCCAACATGAGAAGCTATTGCTGCCCCTGCTGTTGGCCCATATCCTGGCAAGATATTGATGACTCCTGGTGGAAAGCCAGCCTGACAAAATATAATTGGAGGAAACATTTTTCATTGAAGTCAGTCAAAGGCACATACAGTCTAGGCTCTAGTAGCACCTTGGCAGACCCAATTTCAGTGTCTGTTTCTCTTACCTCCTTGATGAGGGCTCCCATGTACAGAGCGCTGAGAGGTGTTTGTTCCGCTGGCTTAATGACTACAGTATTGCCACAGCACAGAGCTGGAGCAATTTTCCAGGCAAACATCAGCAAGGGAAAGTTCCACTGAGAGAGGGGAAAAAAAAAACTTTCAAGGTTGATAAATGGAAAAACCGCTTTGTTTTCAAATCATGACTTCTCAGATTTCTCAACATAAATCTTACCCTCGACGGAGTATGAGTGTTTAGGTTTTTAATCAGCCCTATTAAATGTGGAGCAATGCTGACCTTGAAATTCTTCCCTTTCTCTCTTTTCACTGAATCACTACTCTTAACAACCACCACCAACCCTAGTCTTCAAAGCAATGATATGATGATTTGCTTGTTTGTTTTTTGAGAAAGATCATTTGGCTTTAGTGGGCATACGATTTGGAGGAGACCTTTTTTCCTTCTAGTATTTGGAATTTGGGGTGCCTTTTTTCATTTTCCCCTTTAAATTTTTAGTTCCCTAAGGGCAGGAACTGTGTCTTTGATTTCTTTTTTTGTGTTCTCAGTGCCTAAGCATAGTGCCTGGCAAGTAGTAGGTATTTAATAAATGCTTATTGATTTGACTTGGGAAAACTACCAACTCTCCCAGCTTGTGAGGACCAAACCAAGTGGCCCAGGTGAGAATCATAGTCAAATCAACATTTGTTTCAAAGCCATGTCTTTTTTTCTCCCTCTGTGCCCAGATGTTATCATAGAAGTTACTCTGTTTATTAGCAAATGCATATCAAAGCTACTTGTTTCAAGTTCATTATAAACTTGAGTCCCACTCCCTACCTCCATACAAATGGAGATGAAAAATTGAAATCCATGAGTAAGCACACAGATGCATACATGGGGAAACTGGTTTAAGTTGTTTTAAAAAGACCATTAAGATTATGCCGTCATCAGCTCAGGCATGTATCCTGGTGGTATCAGATGTCATTGATAATTTCATTAAGAAAGAAAACAGAAATCTTGGTCACCTAGACTTCAGCCCCTGACTGTCTGAAGCATCTCAGCTGCCATCCTTGGAGTCCTCTTCCTAGCCCTGGCAAGCTTGCAAAAATATACAAGTGTCTTGCCTTCATCAAACACTCAATTTCTTTTCCCCACATTTGTTTATAAACTTGGGAGCCCACAGTGATGTTTTAATTCCATCCACAGTATATAAATCTTGGAGCCCAGCACTTGAGCTAGAGTGGGATGATGAGCAGTACTTGGACTGTCAGGAATAGCTACAGTTTGGGGGAGGATTAAAGGGGAGAAGGAGAAGGTTTGGCCCCTGCTGTTCAGATGACAGATTCTATATCATTGAGTACTGGTCTAGGAAGATTTCATTAAGCACCTTTCAAGCAGAAGAACCATATTCTAACTGCTCTTCCTTGTTTTTCAACTGGTAGCAAATTTAATAGCAGCTAGAATCTTGGGGGATCCGTGCTGAACACAAATAATCTATTATGTCCAAAGAAATGGGACTCCCACTATATACTGAGTATACCCACATAGGACTTTGTCTTTAAGTCAAAGAGTTACCTTAAATAAGCGAAGATTAAGTAATTTTCCTTGGGTCACTGGCTAGTGTCAGGGACAGAATTTAAACTCATCTTCCCTATTCCAAGTCTAACATTCTCAATTGCTTCTTCACAGAGATCAATTAGAGGTGGAATAGTTTGGTGGATAGAATGCTGGATTTGGCATCAGAGAAGCTGCCACTCATTTAACTGTATGACTTACCTTTCAGAGCCTCAATTTCCTCAGCTGTAAAATTGGGAGATTAGCTTTGTTGCTCTTTAATGTCCCTTTCCACTTCTAATATCCCAAGAGACTTTGAAAATCAAAACAATTCCCTTTCCCCCCAAATCAGTGAACATTTCAATCTGCTCCCCTATGGTTTGTGAAGGAAAACTTCTTACAACATAGTATAATCATTTCATTTGAACCTCCCCTTGAAATCACTGCCAGAAACTATTAGTCCTTTTAAAAGATAGATTATTCAGTGATATCTAGACTGTGCCAAGGGTGTGTATGGGAGAGAGAGAGAGAGAGAGAAAAAAAAAGACAATGTTTAATGAGCCAACCCAAACACTAAAGCACTACACTGATTTCCCTTTAAAAGACACACAACAGCCCGGCATGGTTTCAATTATGTCCATGACGTTAATTGTGCTGCTGTGTCTTCTGGAGTGTCTTCTAGCTAAATTCCTGTGAAAAGAAACAGTGGGAAAGAATGGGATTAAAATTCCATATAAAATAATATAATCTTCCTGGAAAGACGGTGAGTCAGAGTTCTAAAAAATACATAAGCAAACATTACAAAGCATTCATTTTCCATAAGCTGCCTGGGCATCCATAACCAGGGGCAGGTTATTAATACTCTGTGTCTCACTTTGCTTATTTTAATCATGAGAATTCCATGACTTGAGAACTCAACTCCTGGTAACGGAGCTGAAACCCTATTAACCTGTTCAAATAAGCATTTGCAGGGAGGCTGTTAAAGATATGTCAACAACATGATCTCAGCCCCTTTTTTCCCCTCTGTAATGGAAAACACACATTGCTGAGGTCCATGTTTTATGTGTCTTTAAAGAGAACTCAGTTTAAATGAAAATAAATATGAGGCGTGAGGAGGAGATACACTCACCGGGATGATCTGTCCACACACTCCAATAGGTTCGTGTCTTGTAAATGTGAAATAATCTCCATCTGAAACAGAGGAGCATGGTCACTCTTTAGGAGAGTTTAACTTTGAGAACTAAGCCCACAATGCAGAAAGAGAGTGGAGGAAGTTGGGTAGCAGCCAGAAACAGGGAGAAAGATGAAATGTCCACACCAAGCCATTCCTGGAAGTTTTATGGGACCAATGGTTACAAGACAACTGAGTCCAAGCAGAGAAACAAAAGGAGACAGCAAAGGCAGAAAAGGAGGATGTGAATGGCCACATCTTACAACAATCAGAAGAAGTTCCCAGGATTGATGTTGATCAGAATTCCTTTTTTTTTTTTTAAGCTAGACATCGTCACTGTGAGGGGTACTGGGTGGTGTGGAGTCAAATTGGATTGTCATATCATTTAAAATAATCCAATGTGAAACCAGTTCTTTTTGGGAAGGTAGCATGGGACAGTGGAAAACAAATTGGGTTTGGAGTCAGAGGATCAGGGTTAGTATGCTAACTCTCCCTTATATCTACTTATGTGGACAGACTGGATCTAGGATTTCATTGTTATAGGGCACTGTCAAGTAGGGGAAAACTCCTTCTACGAAGGCAAGTCCTGTGACTATTTGTCTCTAACTTAGTCTTTTTCTTTTTTTAATCCTTAGCTTCTATCTTAGAATTAATATCATGTATTGGTCCCAAAGCTAAGGAGCAGTAAGGACCAGTCAATAAGGGTTAAGTGATTTGCCCAGGGTCCCTTAGCTAGGAAGTGTCTGAGACCAGATTCGAACCCAGGAGTTCTGGTCTCTAGGCTTGGCTCTCAATCTATGGAGCCACCTAGCTGCCCCCTTCTGCAACTTAGTCTTAAAGAATTGCCTGGAACATGAAGACTCTACATGAGTTACCCAGAATCGCACTAATATCTAGCTTCAGAAACTTCCTAGCTGTCTGCCCCTAAGCAAGTCAATTAACCCCCATTACCTAGCCCTTGCCACTCTTCTGTCTTAGAACCAATACATAATATTGATTCTAGGATGGAAGGCAAGGTTTAAAAAAAACAAAAACAAAAACTACATGATACAGTGGAAAGACTGTTGTCTTTGAAATCAGAGGATTTTAGTTCAAATTTTGCTTGTCACTTGTTATCTTTATGACCACAAACATCACTTAACTTGAGTCACAGGCTCCTCATCCTTAAAATTACTTCTAAGGAGAACAGCAAGGTGGCTTGGTAGATAGAGTGAGGGATATGTGAAGTCCCAGGTTCAAACATGGCCTCAGACACTTCTAAGCTGTGTGACCTTGGGCAAGTCACCTAACCCCTTTGCCTAACCTTTACCATTCTTCTGCCTTAGAACTGATATGTAATAATAATTCTAAGACAAGTAAGAGGTTTTTAAAAAAAATTACTTCCGAGGTCCCTTTCAGTTCTAAATCTATGATACAATGGCAAAAAAGTTCAGAGCTTATCTTTCTAGTATAGATCAACCATGTAAATGAAATATTGCTATTCCTCCTCCTTCCTCTCTTAGTCTCCCTCTTTTTTTTTCCTGGGTATAAATGGGTATAGAGGATTTGTCCTGTGGATGGTTTTGCTAGAAGGAGATAATTATGTTGTCTGCTTAAAAAAATAAGAAAGAAAGAAAAGAAAAAATATTTAGCAAAAGTAAAATAAGGAATTAATATAATTATCCAGATTATGTAGCCTCCCCAAATCCAAACCACACTAAAACACAAAACCTTCCAACATTTTTCTACTGAGGAAAAGGAAATTTACTTGATCCAAATTACCCAGATTGACTGCCTACATTATTCATACTGACTGTCAGAAATAATGGGAATAATGAGGAGAAAGTTACTTTTGGGAAGTTTTATAAGTCAAAACAAACAAAAAAGTAAAAAATTCAATCAACCAGTTACCAAAATAAACAAACAAATCCAGTCCCCCAAAATGATTGGGTTTCTTAAAATTGAATTGACTGATTGTTTCTTAGGGATGACTGGTCTCCCAGGGAAAAGAAAAGAATAATCAAACAAATTTGTTCATATTATTAAGCAATATAGAGAAAGGCACAGTATGATGGAGAGAGAGCTGGCCGGGAAACTGTGAAGACCCAAGTTCAAATCTCACCTCTAAAGATACTGGCTTTGTGACCCTGGGCAAATCACTTAACCTCTCAATGTCCCAGACAAATTTCTAAGACTTAAAAATGTTGTATGATAGTTACCAATCTACATAGGTAGAGATATATTTATTTCTCAATGGGACTTCCTTATATCAATAAAATCACAGGTCCCATCTGAAAAAACAAGAAGTCAGCCTTCTTCATTGTCTCTTACAAATGGATAAAAGAAAAATAAAAGATTTACTCTTTATCATTTTTAGAAAAGAGGTCAAATTCTTTGAGAATTGGAATTACTGTTGGGATTCTTCAGGAAATCCCAAATCTTCAATTCTGAAATCATTAAAAAATAAAAGACATTGGTGAGTCAAGAGACAAATGTGATTTGCATAGAAATACAAGAAATGTTGTAATCACCATCTGGGGGTTAGGGCACAGTCCTATTAGAACTCCAAAAACCAAGTGTCTCATTTCATCTAAGTAGTGGAAAAGAACTAATAATGAAGAAGGATAGAGCTGTATGATATCTAAGATGGGCTCTAAAGGAGCAGGGTGGTCCAATGAGAAAGAAATGAGGATAATGAGCGAAAGAGAGAAAAAGAAAATTTAGACAAACATTTAAAATCTAAGCTCTCAAGAATGTGAGTTAGCTTGAAGAATGGTTTCCCAAGGGATGCTTGGCATCGGAAACATTTAAGACTTTCCTGGATGTACTATGCACATTTCTGACAAACAGGCAAAGATACCCATCAACAACAGAACTACAACATGCTTCTCCCTTCTTTCAAAGACACAAGAGACAAGCAGACCAGTATATAAACTACAGGCCAGAACTGCCAAACATTTGGACTTTAGGGTTGCCAATGGATCTAGAGACCACTGGTAGTCTTGACCTGGGACACTAAGATAAACTAGAAGTTATTTTTCTCCTAGGAATACCAAGGCAACCCAGAAACCTCCCAAAGAACTTCTGACCTATTGTAGTTCTCACAAGTTTACTAGTTAAAGAACCAAGAAGGTAAAGGGGAAAAGAATATTTGTTAAGTTCTTGACATGCGCAATTATTGTTGGGATGGGGGAGGACTGGTGAGATGCAAAATTTAGATAAGAAACTAAGACAACACAAAGTTCCTGCCCTCAAAAAGCTTAGAATTTAGTTGGTGGACAGTGCATCTAGATGGCTAGGTGGATAAGAATGCTGGCCTGCAATCAGAAAGACTTCCTGAATTCAAATGTGGCCTCAGACAGTTACTAGCTGTGTGGACCCTGGAAAAGCCACCAAATACAGTTTGCCTCTGTTTCTTCGTCTGTAAAATGAGCTAGAGAAGGAAATGGCAAACTACTCCAATATCTTTGCAAGAAAAATCTCCAATGAAGTCATGGAGAGGAGAGCACACTGAAAACTGACCCAAACAAAAAGGCAACAATAACATAAGGTAGAGTACATTGGAGAATTTTAAAACAGATTTATAACGAAGGATCAAGGAAAGATAATTAGATCATAGATTTAGAGCTAGAAGGGACCTTTGGGGTCATCTGATCCATCCCCCTTGTTTTAAAGAAGAAAAAACTGAAACCTGGAAGGGTTAAGTGCCTTGTAGACAGTAAATTAGAGACTGAGCTTTAATCAAAGAACAGGTTGGAAGCAACAAATGGAAGAGATTGGGTAAAGATTTTCTGGTTCGAGGATCAGGCTAATGATAAGACTGGCTTTGGCTTTGGTTTTGAAATGATAGACTTTTATGAAAGAATATTTATTAATGTGCATTCAGATATTGTTTCTAGTCTATCTGTCTTTCTCTTTATCACCTGAAACATAGAGGAAACAAATGAGAAGCCTCACCAAAATAGATGTGTCATTAGAAGCTGAAGCTGCAATTGCAACATTGAGCACATGTGGAAGCCTACTAGTAAATTTTTAATGGACGTGGTAATAATAATTAGGCTGGTATTGAAAGTTTCCAGATGATGTTAAATAACAGTAAAGCAAAATTTGGTTGGTTTTAATCTTTATCCCATGAATAAAGGAGACAAGCCATCACTTAAGCACATCGAGAACATGTTCTGGAAAAGGGGGTTCATTTCACCACTCATGTTGAGTGGAGTCACAGCCCCTTTGCAAACTCAAGACAAATGAGAAAGCTTACACTGTGGTATGCAGGCTGTTGCACTTCTGTTCTTAACCTTTTTTTCCCCCCTCAGAAATCCCTTTGACAGTCTAATAAAGCCTATGTACTCCTCAGAATGTTTTTAAATATATAAAATTACAAAGTAAATCAATTATATTGAAATAGTTATCAATTTTTCTTTTTGAGTTCATGGACTATAGGTTAAAAACCTCAGATCTATGCTGAAATGCTCCTGGCTGTGATGACAGAGGGACATTCCGTTACTCCTCCCTGCCCCAGAGGATACTTTGAGCCCTCCTGTGTCTGGGAGGGCAAAACAATGACTAGTGATTTTCTTCCATCTTTTATGGGCAATATTGGATATCTACTTCTATCCTATGGAAGAAATAGAAAAGATTGTGTTATTCTTGTTCTGAGCTCATCCACTAGGCATAGGCAAAACTCTCCCCCTCAGCTCAGAACCATAGTTGTAAGCCTAATCATTTCATGGCTTTCTATAAACGCTGTGATTTTACAGACCCAGCTCCGTGACTCAGCAAGTTTAATTTGCATTTACCAGTGCTATCAGGAGAACCTTTCAGAAAGCCTCTATTTCAGCCAACAGGTCAGGAGGGAATCTTGGCTCCCGAGAGCTAAAAAATAAGGGTGAGGCATCCGAACTGGAAATACTACACAATGCTCTAATACTGCTCTCTGACTCTCTATTTAATCCTCTTTTCCCATTGATAAAATGGACAGAACAAAGCATTCATCACACACTGGGGTGAATCAAGCTTTTTGGTGATGAGCGCCACTTAAAAGTGGTTCTATTAAAAGCAGATTTTTCTCCTTTAAATCTTTAATATGGTTTTCCTGATGAAGTAGATATATTTATATCTAAATGTGTCCTAGGGAAAAATAGCCATCTGTTTCATGTAAAACGCCTCATTATATCATGAGTCAAAGAATGGTGTCATGGTAACCTGGAAAAAGCAATGGATTCTGAGCAGAAGGACCTGGATTCAAATGCTGCCTCTGGTATTTATGATTCTCTACTGTAACCTGGCCACTAGTCAATTAAACTTTTGAGGTGAGGGGATTATATTAGTGTGATTTTATATATATATATATATATGTAAGATTATATATAGGTTAATTAATTTCCACCTGGAAACACAGTGATATGATGTGAAGTCATTGATCTGTGTTGATGTGCTGGCTACACACATCCATGTCCATAGGAGAGGTAAAAATTGCTTGAAAACCAAAACAGAATCAAATTGGATTACTGGAACATAGGTTTCCAGTGATCTCCCATTTTCTCCTAAATTACCTGGCTTCTTAATATTGGTTGTTGGGAAAATATAAACAACTCATTGATTTCCTACTCCCTTTTTTCCATCAAGATGAACCATGAACCCAGAGAATCCACTTATCTATGTTTTCCTATCTAATAGCAATGGAATAAATTTTAAAAGGTCATTATCTCCAACTTCTTTTCAATCGAAAATTATTCTCTACCCCTAGAACCACTTGACACTTGATAAGTCAACCTTTGACCTTATTTTACCAGAACAAGGCCTTCACAAAACTAACTGGCCAACTCTATTTCATATTTCTTCAGGTATTCCCTTCCACCCACCCACCAGCTCCCCTTAATATATGATGTTGTCCTCCATAAGGGATGCAAGCTATCTAAGGGACTCTGTCTTTACTATCTTTTTGCTTATGTTTATACCCCCAAAAATATCCTCCCTTCTCTCTCTCTCTCTCTCTCTCTCTCTCTCTCTGTCTCTCTCTCTCTCTCTCTCTCTGTCTCTCTCTCTGTCTCTGTCTCTGTCTCTCACTCTGTCTCTGTCTCTCTGTCTCTGTCTCTCTCACTCCCTCTCTCTCTGTCTCCCTCTCTCTGTCTCTCTTCTCTTTCTGTCTTTTTGCTTTTTCTCTTCTCTTCATCTTTCTCTGTGTATTTCTCACTCTCTCTTTTATCTATCACCTGAAACATAGAGTAAATTGATGCGTTCAGAAAACTTGATATGATTTAGTTGAAATTGCAACATTAAGCACATGTAGAAAGCAACTGGTAAATTTTATGTATCTAATAATAATAATAAGTGGCCTGACCTTAAGAATTCCTTGATGGTATAAAGTATTAGTAAAATAAAAGCTTCAGCATCACTTTGGTTAAAACTAATTTTATGCAGATTTTAATTTGTTTGCCTTAATAAGAAATTATGACTTCTAATGCCAGAAATAGAAAGGTGAAAAAATCTAGATTCATACAAAGTAAATTAGGTGATGATTACTCACAGAAGTATCATTGAGTTCCAAGGTTAAATTAAGTAGAAAGTTACCCTTAAAAAGGATTTTACTTACCAAAAATTATTAATTTGGATTTTCCAGGAGAACACTTACTATACAAATAGGAATACTACCACACAGTCAAGTTAACATGGAATCAAGAATGCACGGTTGCTAAGGATAGCTAAGTGGCACAGAAAAATGGAGCTCCACATATGAAGTCCCAGAAGACCTGAATTCAAATCTACCTTTAGACACTTCCTAGCTGTGTGACCCTGAGCAAGTTACTTGACCCCCTTCTTGCCTAGTTGTTGCCCTTCTGTCTTAGAGTTGTTACTAGGACAGAAAATGAGGTTGTTTTTTTTTTTTTTAAAGAAGTATATAGTGGCATACCCAAGGATAAAATGCCTCTCATTTCACCCAAGAGCTTTCATATGTACTATTTGGTCTGAAATAACAGTAAAGGCAACAACAACAATGAATATAGTATTTATATAGCATCTTCTAAAATTTGATCTTAACAACAATGCTGTAAGGTAGGTGTTGTTATTATCCCTATTAAAAAAAAAACACCTTACCTTCCATCTTAGAATCAATACTGTGTATTGGTTCCAAAGGCAGAGGAATGGTAAGGGCTAGGTATATGATGCAATATAAGGAGCACCAGTTTTGGAGTCTGAAAAAACATAACTGGATAAACTTACTTAGTTTCTTTGGTCCTAGGTTTCTTTATCCATATGTAAAATGAAGATTGCCATAGTGATCACCACACAGGAATTTTTGAGGATCAAAAGAGATAATTTATATAAAATGTCTTCTCTATAAATGTCTATTATTATTATTAAGTGACTTGCCCAGGGTCACACAGCTAGAAGCATTTGAAGTCATATTGAACCCAGGACCTCTCTTCTCTAAGCCTGGCTCTCAATCCATTGAATCACCCAGCTGCCTCCTATTATCCCCATTCTACAGTTAAGGACATTGAGGCAAATAGAGTTTAAGTGATGCCCAAGCTAGCAAATGTCCTATCTAAGATCAAATTTGCTTCCTGACTCCAGGCTCAGTTCCTTTCTTCACCACAGAGGCATGGCAGATTTGTCAAGAGCTGGCCTCTCAGAGTTTGGAAAGCAGATTTCAAGTCATGACTTTGACATACACTGACTGTGACTTTGAACAAGTAATGGAATTCTCTCAATGGCCCCAACAACTCTAAAAGTACAAAGTGTTGAGCAGAGGTGGAGGAAAGGAGGTCCTTCTTCCCATCGTTACAAGAAATTGGTTTTCATTTCTTTTTGTTCCAATGGGGACAGGGGTGAGAAGGAGAGAAGGGTATTGTTTTATTTTTTTTTAAATAGAAAGATTGAAAGTTGCTACCATTGTGGAATGTCACATGCCCTTTCAGATGAGGTCACTGTATTATTAGTTTTACTTTGCTGTTGCACTTGGTAACAAGAGACCTCTAACAAAGTGAGAGTAATCTGTAAATGTTTAGATTGTAAAAACAAAAACATATCCATGAAATTTGTTTAAGAGGCAAGAAAACTATCTGGGAATGACTAAAGACTTGGCTACGAGGAGAAGATGTGATGAAGAGAAAAGAAGACAGTCTAGGTGCTTGAGAAGCCCATTTTCTAGGGGTTTTACAACATCCTTTCACTCATTAACCATGCCTTCAGCTCAAATCCTGCTATTGTACTGAGCCAAGAATGATTTTTGATATTTTTGATATTTTTATAAATATTCACATTTGAGATCTTTTTTTTATAATTTTCAAATGAAGTCAAAGTTGACCAACCCAGGGAAAAAAAGAAGAGCTTAATGAAAAAACAGAGATCCTGATGATTATTTGTCACAGCCCAGCTAGTTACAGAATAAGCTAGAAAAAGAAAAATAATTAAGATAAAAGAGTCCAGAAATTAGATTAATTATAAATGTGGCACAACCTATTGTCATGTTGTCTCTCATGAACCTCTTGGCTCCGATGCTCTGACAGTATCAAAAAAGGGAGAATTTGCCAGTCTAGTAGAATTCTGACCAAAGCCAACAACATCGCTTTATAATATATCACAGAAGCAGATGCCACACATTGAATTTCTTAGTCTCCTGATCAGCCAATTAACAGAAACTGGTAGTTACTTAATATTGCCCCATTGTAAGCCCCTGTTCTGGAGGATGTTTTGAGTACTCTGCTTCCTTCTTAAGGCATGAGCCTCCCATCTTTCTAAGGGTAAGAGCAAAGGTCCAACTCTTCGATTTGAGCCAAGTGCCACCTGCCTGGGACTTGAACCCTTCTTTTAATGACTCCAACATTGTCCACTGAGATACCCTAGATTGCTAATTAAGAATTATTAAATATCTTCTAGCTCACCCTCCCACCCCCAACTCCAGGAAGGTCTTATGCCTTCCAGTACTAAACAGACCCAGTGAAAACTTTAGAACTGTAATGATACATGTTAAAAATGCCAATGCAAACACTGCAACTTTAAGTTGGCATAAAAAGGTGCTAATCCTTTTGAAGGTATTTGTTACAATTCTCACTTCATCTTCCCAGGGGTCTGCTGGCAACTGCATAATAAAGGCAGCTTTACCCTTATTACATTTGCCTCAAAGCACAGGAGTAAAAAAAAAAATATCAAAACCTTATTCCAAGGCCATTCCCAAACATGGGATCATCCTGAGTCCCTACTCTCAGGTAGATAGAACTGGCTATTTATTTCAGCCCTTCCCTCTGAGATCAGATCTCACTTCTGACTTCAATCTTCCTACTGAAGGACCAGAGTCCCATGGTAGTCCTCTTCTATTGGCTTTTATTTTATTTTTTTTTAATTCTTGCCTTCCATCTTAGAATTAATACTGTGTATTAGTGCTGAGGCTAGATTTGAGCCCAGGATCTCCCATCTCTGGGCCACATAAGATACCCCTGGCAACCAACTGCCTTTAAAAATATTTTTTTTTGCTTTTAAACAATGCTGGTTGATGTCAAAACACAGGATTTAGGTCAATTGACAATATGATGCAAAATAAGGAGCACCAGTTTTGGAGTCTGAAAAAACATAACTGGATAAACTACTTAGTTTCTCTGTTTCTAGGTTTCTTTATCCATATGTAAAATGGAGATTGCTATAGTGATCACCACAGAGAAATTTTTGAGAATCAAAAAGAGATAATTTATATAAAATGTCTTCTCTGTAAATATCTATTATTATTATTATTATTAATTTAGGGCAAAAGACCACAATTCATTTAGAGCAAGCTATTAATTTCAACCATTTAATCTCGTTCAGTTTTTAAGACTGTTTTTGGGGTATTTATCAATAGCCTTCCTGAATTGTGACATCCTAAACTGAACATAATTGCCCAGGTTCAGGCACCCCCTCCACTTCTCTATGCTATATCTTTCTCGGTTTGGTCTCATATATGCTTTTATATTTCAATGGATCACCAATTTGGATAAGCTGTCATAGAAATCATTAAATCTAATTCATTTTCCAAATGAGAAAAATGAGACACAGAGGGGTCAAGTGACTTTACAAAGTCATATAGATAGTAACTGGCTAGTTGGGATTCAAAAGTTATTAACTTTAAAAAATCATGGATGTAAATACTCACCAAAATTATTTCTACTTCCTTCTTCTATGAAAGCTACTATCTAAATATTTAAATTATAGAATTAGAAGGCACCTCTGAAGGTCATCTTGATTATAAATCTAACACACTTTCTACTGTGCCATGCTTCCTTTCTAATTTTTCTTAATTCATGTGTTCTCTTTATATCATTCTAATGACTAAAAAGTTTCTTTCTAAATAGTTTCTTTTAGAATATTCTATTTCTTTTATTAGAGGCAGCATGGTATATTGGATAAAGAGCTGGCCTTAGAGCCAGGAAGACCTGAGTTTGAGTCTCACCTCTGATATGTACAAACTATTTGAAACTAGACAAGTCTCACTGGACAAACTCTCAAACTCTTGCCCCGTGGTGTCAAACTCAGCTAGAAATGTGAGACATGAATCCATCAGTTGTTGTTCAGGTATGTCTGACTCTTTGTGCCCCCTACTTGAGGTTTTCTTGGCAGATACTAGAGTGGTCTCCAGCTCGTTTTGTAAATGAGAAAACTGAAGCAAAAAGGGTCCCTTGACATGCCTAGGGTCACCCAACTAATAAGTGTCTGAAGCCATATGTGAATCCAGGAAAAGGAATCTTCCTGACTTCAGGTCTAGAACTCTTATCTACTGAGCCACCTCAATGCTCTAATGCATCCTTCAGAATCTCTTAAGATTGCTTATTGACTTAGTTTATCTATATTTTATTATATTTCTATTTTGCTAAGTATTTCCCATGTGCATTCTAAATCTGGTTTGGCAGACTGTGACCCATGGATCACTCCTGTGTTGGACACCTCTGCTGTAATCAACTAAGACAGTTTCAGAGAAGGTGCTGACCTGCATGAATCCAGTCCCTCTCCCTCTGAAGTAGAATTAGAATAAGGACATCAGAAGTGCATTAAATTAGTAATTCATCCTAAACAAAGATTGCATTTTCTTTTCATTTATACGAATACAATTTCCAAAATACACTTGCAAACAAGAAAAACTTCTGACTTATATGGTAGTTGATTGAGTCCCAAAAGAAAAATTCTACAGAAAAGAATTATGGACTGGGTGCCTCTCCCTTATATGACTGATCCAAGTAATTATCTTTGCCCCTTCCTAGATCCTAAGGCTCTTATTTTGGGCAACTTGACTGGCTCAAGTGAGACGATGTCTATGAAACTGCGTTAGTGGACGTTCGTCCTAGAAGTCCAAAGAATTCCTAATGAAGCACACTCCACTCCTCGAAGGATAAGCATGAATGTTGGTGTGTATTTGACTGGGGGGGGGGGGGGAGAGAGAGAGAGAGAAAGAGAGAGACAGACAGACAGACAGACAGACAGACAGACAGCTCCATGTCAGGGCAATGCCTCAGTACCAATGCAGAGTCACATGCGGGCAGAAACGTGGGTGAGGCACAGGGTGTGTCGGCAAATTAAATCAGAGAGCCTGCTCTTCCTGGATTGTCTGTCTCCTAGGCATCCCCTAATAGCGCCTCTGCTGTGCAGCTGTTTCTAAAATAGGGCAGAAGAACTCATCTGTTGACAAGATCTATGCTCACTAGTAGCTAGGCAGTGACTCTACCCTTTCAAGGGAGGCTAAACTAGAAAGTCTGAATGGTGTGTTGCTAGAACCTTCTCATATATTAAGCAAAGATTCAGGCATATCAGAAAGATATCATAAAGGACTCACAAGCTAGAGAGGAAGGAACCTCAGAAGCTATACCTAATTCAACCCCCCTCATTTTACATATGAGGAAACTGAGACCTAGAGAGATTAAGTGACTAGCCCAAGGACATACAGGTAGGAGGTGTCAAAGGTGATATTTGAACTTAATTCTTTCTCTATAAAACTAGAGTTCTTTCCCCTACAGCAGCCTGTGTTGTATTTCCTATAATTTGTGTGTGATCCTTATCCCTTGGTGCCAATATGAAAGAAAGAATACTCTTTCCCAATCCATGGGAACTATGGGAATGATTCAATGATTCTCCTCAAATACACCTTTTCTGATTCTCCTCTCTTGTTAGTTTGCCTCTCCAAATCAATGTTTATTTGTACTTAAAGTCTATCTATTCTAGCAGAATATAAGAATGGAGGGAGCCCAAGCTCTCTGGAATGGCCCAGATGCTTTAATCCCTTATTCCCCAGAGGATTACATTTTGCAAAATGGCGACTGGTTTCTCTCTCCTTTTTGTTTCAGCTGACTCCATAACCCTTTAAAGACATAATTAGAAACAACTAAATTAAAATTATATTTCTGAATGGATTCTACCCTGACTTTCTGTAGTCTCTCCTAACATATTACAGTTTTGCTCAGAAAAAAGGCATATAGATTTAAAATCAGAATCATAATGGAATGATCCTGAATGAGTGAATGAATTAATGGAATGAATGAACCAGTGACTAAAATACCACTCCCCTCCATTCTTGGTTTCTGACTGAACTTAACTAGACTTGCCAAGGCCTATATTTAATCCAAGGATAATTTGGATAATTACTTTGTGGTTTAAAGGATAGTTGATCATTTTTTCAAAGTAGGAAGGATGAAGAAAATATTTCTGACTTGTGTCCAAGGCTCATCTCTGCCTCTGTCCCTAACTGCAGCATCTCACTGCTACAGAAGTTTTGTTGTCCCTAGGTGGCCTGGCTCTGTTGAAATCTGTTCAACTTCTTTCTCAGAACTCAAGTTATCCCATGAGTAGAATTTCAGAGGGAAAAAAAAGGTTTTTAAAAATAAAATTGCCTTACATTTACCTCATAGGTTGTGTTATTTTTTTGACCAAAAGCATATCAGCAGTGATGCTCTCTAGGTGAGAGAATTTCCCAAAGATATGCTGCCAATTCTAATATTCAGAGATAACATTCCCAAAGAATCCATAGGAATAAAATTTACAACAATGCTTGTCAAATAACCAGCTCCTTTTGTAGATAAAATTATATCACAAAGGATGCTGCCCTCCAAAATGTCTCCTTTTTAAAGCTTCAGAAACAAGGTCAATCTTTCTCAGAGATCCCAGCATAACCTTATCTAATCAAGGTCTCCCAGGTTGAATTTCCTGAGAATTAAGAGGAAGAAAAAGGCTTTTTCATGACAGAAATCAATCAAGTGATTACAACCCTCTATCTCTTGGGCAGCTTTCCCTGTGGTTCAAAAGATTTAAAAATGTAAATCACCTATGAAGGTAAAAATTTGTGATTTCTCAAGCATACTACTTGCTGGCCCAGGAGAATCTGGGGACTGGAGGACCCAGGTCCTTTGATCTCTTCCCCATGAAAGCCTGCAGGGTTGAGAATCACAGCATGATTCAGGATAGCAAACACCCAAACTGAATTAGGAGCCAACCTAATACGTATGCAAAAGCCCTGTCTCCCCATCGAGTTATCCTCTCATAGAATCATCATGAGATAGATCCACAGAAAATAAGAACTCTGGCTCGTGAGTGCCCAAAGCTCTGCCATCTCTTTGGGACACCTAGAGATGAAGTCATAAAACAAGATTTGGCATTGCTTAAGTCAAGTCTTTATACACTTGGGAATTTGCTTCATGAGCGAGTCTTATTCCTATAAAGGGTAGGAGCTGGACTACAGCCTGAAATTTAACATTCAGCACTTCACCATTCACTAAAATAAGTAAAAATGTTTGTAGAAATGTCTTTTTTATACACCCCTTCATCTCCATTCCCATGTGCTTCATGACTGGATTGAGCCATCAGTCGCTTAGCTATAGCTGGCTAATTTGGCACTTAATTATAAATTAGTTTCTATCATTCTCTAATTGTTTAATGTGTGTTCATTTTCACTTTTTCACTAGATAGCAGATTCCCTGAGGACTGAGACCTGTGACTTAATATTTCTCTATTCCTCAGCTCTTAATACCATGCTGTGTACACAGCAAGTACTTTTAAAATGCTAGCTGATAGATTCAATAATTATGGTGTGCTAATCATTAATAATTATTACTGATGCTTAGAGAACCCTTTAAAGTTTGGAAAGCATTTTACATACATTTCCTCACTGGCACCTCAAAATAAACCTGTGAAGTCTGGACCACAGGTTCATTATCCCTATTTTACAAATGAGGAAACTGAGGTAGCCAGTGACTGAGAGTTTTGTCTGTGACCACATAGTTAATAATACAGAAAGAAAGCATTTGAACTCAAATCATCCTCTCTTTAAATCTAGCACTCATTCTGATATGTGTAGTCAACACATGGATAAAGGGACCATGCGATAGATATTCGAAAAGGAATTGGGTGAGTTTCTTTTTTACACCACTAACTTGTTTCTGAAAGTGTGTGCATTAAATGAAGAAGTATGTACTTGTGTGTTTTGTATGGGTGCCATTTGCTGAGGGATGGAAGCCTGGGCTGCAGGCGGCATATGCAGAGTATTCTTAAATGTCATAAAATTGAGGTAAAATGATATCACTTTCATCCTCAAAATACTTTGATTCCACATACCTACAGGAATGGTCATCCCATGAATCTTGTCTGCCCAGCCTGCATAATACCGAAGGGTTTTGATGACACCCTGTAAATCCACATAGAAAGCTTGGAGGAATGGTTTGCCACCATTTAATGATTCCATGGTCTGTAGAGAAAAAAAAAAGTGAAAGAAAAATCAGGTTCCCCTATCCAGTATTCCTATAATACATAACCCATCCAGCATTACACAGAGAAAAAAAATAAAGGATCTGACAAAGATTGTAATGATATCTGGCAAACCAAACTTCCAGGGAACATTAAAGATTTTTTTTTTTGTAAATTCTAGTTTAGTTTCTATTGGATATAAAATTTATGAAAGGTTTCATGACTTCTTACTAAAAAAAAAAATGGACATAACTTAGTTTTCTCTTTTTGAAAAAAAAAAGTCCATATCTCCTTGATTTTTTTTAAACCCTTACCTTCCATCTTGGAATCAATACTGTGTATTGGTCCCAAGGCAGAAGAGCAGTAAGGGCTGGGCAATGGGGGGTAAAGTGACTTGCCCAGGGTCACACAGCTGGGAAGTGTGTGAGGCCAGATTTGAACCTAGGAACTCCCATCTCTAGGCCTGACTCTCAATCTACTAAGCTACCCAGTTGTCCCCTCTTCTTGATTTTTAAGACAGCGGTAACACATATTTTAATGGGGACCTAATTTTTAAGCCACTGATTCCAAGTTTAGAATGTGGACCTAATCCCTACTGTTGTGACTTATAAACATAACACTTCTATAATCAATAGCAAAAATAATAATGCTATCCCAGGTAACCTCTGTTTTTTTAATGATGGCAGTTAGCAGGAGGTAGGGTCTCAAAGACTCCATAAACCATCTAAATCCATAGAGAAGCATGGGGACGAGGAACTTAGGGAGAACTTTGGAGAACGCAAAATGTTCTTTCTCTACAGTTGCCAAGGCCCCTGCTGAGAACAGAACTATCTATAGTGCCCAGTTAATTTATTTATTAGCACCAAATAAATAAGTTCTCCTCTAGGGAAGAAAATACATTAACAGCCAAAGGGTTTACATCCCCCTCTGTCCACCATCATATGACCAACATCCTTTTTTTTTTTAGTAATACTAAGTCTTGATTTGCTGAATGAAAATAGCCCTATAAAACAACTTCAAGTGACCATCCCATTATCTAATATAAATGGCTACAGCCTAGGTTAAACATACAACAAAAGACAGAATTTTTAAAACAGAGACTTTCAGAGAAGAAAGATGCGATTACAAGTCTAAACTGAATGATAGGCAAATCTGGATTGACAGATAGGATAAACACGTATGTATCTAAAGAGATATATATACACAGTTCCTCCTTAAGGAGATTTTTATAGCACATATTCATGGGGAAATTATTTTAGTGCCTACCAAGAGGTAATGAAAAATGTGCTCTGATTTCACATTCTCTCCTTGGAATGAAAAATGCTATTACTGACACAGTAATTTATCCATTTACAACGGGAACAAGATGGTATTCGTTTTAAATATCACATTACTTACCTCTGCATGTGTTAGCTCACAAGAATTACAAGGATCAGGAGAAACCATATCCCACTGCTTATTAGTACTTTTTTATGGAGCCCTTGGGATAGGTTTAACATTCTCTAAGAATTAGCATGCTAATAACTAAGATCCCCGTAGTGAGGTATAGAGCCCGTGATTACATAGAACTTGTGAAGTCTCTGTTGACTGCTGACACCAGCTAAAGCCACTGTGTCACTGCTGACTTTACTTCCACCACGCTCCGCTGTAGAGTCTTGGCTCTTGCCAAGACTCAGGGTCACAGTGATCAGTGATATCCTCTTGGACTTCAGAGGCTGTGAGGGCTGCTGGGCAGAAAGCTGATCACAGACTTTGGATCTCTGTCCTATTAGATCCAAATCCTCTCATCTACAAGCAGAGCTAAGCTAGGTGAGGTATGAAAAATGATTTTTTTTAAAAAAAGGAAGGATACAAGTTGGAAAGGAAATGACATTTCATTCCTATACTAAAATCTAACTGCAGTAATGAAGTGCAATCTTGGCTATAAACTTATCACACGTAAAATTAGCCTAATGCCAATTAGCCAAGCTACAAAACATCTCCTTTTTACTTTTATAGAGTGAGAAGATCCCAGAGGGGTATTGAAGGTTGAGGCATGAGCCGTGCTAATAATGCAAGTATGAGAAGCCAGGGCAATATGCTAATAGTCCTGAAAGAACAGAGGTTCTGATTCTGATAGATAATTTAATGTCAAAGCCTTCCTCTCACCCCCATTTCTTTAAGTACATCAAAATAGGATCTGAAATGACCTTGACAAGGAGCATCAGTAGATTGAGGTGAATTAGATGAAAAATAATACAGATAAATATAAAATCTGCATTTTAGAGAATTAACTGTACAAATACTGGATAGGGAAGACATTAACTGTACAACTTATTAACTGTATTAAGAATTAATTGTACAAATACTGGATAGGGAAGACATTAACTGTACAACTTATTAACTGTATTAAGAATTAATTGTACAAATACTGGATGGGGAAAACATTCCTAGAAAGCAATTTGTGTAGAAAAAGACTTAGAGAATGAAATGGAAGAGGTAATATGCTTTTGTGTGTATACGTACACATATATACCACCTTCCTGTATATACTGGTCAGACTGTATTTGGAGTATTTCCTAAAATGGGGGAAATTGATGAGGTGGAATGTATTCAGAATATAAGTGAGATGGAAAAGAGACCTTTAAATCATTTCATATGAGGACTGGTTGGTTTAGTCTAGAGAGGAAAAGGCTTTAAGGGGGATCATGATAGTAATTTTTAAATATGTAAATGGAATTGTTATTTGAAATTAGAGATCACCTGTTCCACTAGCTTCACCAGGACAGAATTTAGAATAATGGGTAGAAATATTTGTTCAATATAAGGGAAAACGTAATAATCAGAGTTCTTACAAATAGCTAGAGCCAAAGTCAATGCTCTACAATCAAGGAACAGCCAAACAAATTGTAGTTCATAAATATAATAGAATATCATTGTGCTGTAAAAAAGGATGACCATGAAAAATAAAGGGAGACATGGGAAATCTCATATTAGCTAATGAGCAGGAAAGTAAGCAGAATGAGGATGATAGGCAGAATAAAAAAAAAAGTTGTCTTCTCTCCATTATGATTGACTATCCATCTGCAAGGCCATTCCAATCAGTCACACAAATTCCCTTATAATTTCAAAGGTCGTTTTGGCATTATATTTGAGCTGGAAAGGATCTCAGATTTCATCTAATTCAATTCTTACCCAGATCATGAATTTTCATCTACGATATATCTGGCAAGTATTGATCCAAATTCTATTTGATAACTTCTAGTGATTGGAAGCTCGCTACCTTATAAGGCAACCCATTCCATTTTTTAAAAAAACCCTTACCTTCTATCTTGGAGTCAATACTGTGTGTTGGCTCCAAGGCAGACGAGTGCTAAGGGCTAGGCAATGGGTTAAGTGACTTGCCCAGGGTCACACAGCTAGGGAGTGTCTGAGGTCAGATTTGAACCTAGGACCTCCCATCTCTAGGCCTGACTCTCAATCCACTGGGCTACCCAGCTTCCCCCAACCCATTCCATTTTTGTACAGTACTGATTATAAATGTTTGTCTTGTCTTCACATGAGAAGAAGCCTGTAAAACTCTCTTGATATTTCTTGAGAGTTTGAAATTATATCTTGATTCCTTAGAACTGAGAAGAGAATTGCATGTCTGATCCCTCCTTCATTGCCTGATTGCACATAGTCTCTTCCACCCCAGGGAAGCACATTTCTTTCCCCATGTCCACCCATCACTCGCTACCTTTGTCCCAAGTCTCCAGTGCTGCATTGGATTTGTGAAGACAGAAGAACTTTCAGGAAAATGTGAGAACAGAAAGCACCCAAATGGATTTCAATATAAAAGGACATAGGATTTTCTTAGGTACTTACTGAAAGAACAGCTCTGTCTCTTTCCACCAAGTCAGCTAGCTTGTCCAGGAGACGCCCTCTCTCTGAAGCATCCATTCGTCTCCACACGGAGCCCAGAGAAAAAGCCAGGCGTGCGGCTCTCACAGCTTTGTCTATGTCAGCCTGTCAAAGAGAAAGAGAAAGAGACCCAATTGCTCTGAAGTTCTCCTTTATGATATAATACCCCACCTTAAGGAAGAATAATTTAGTTTCCTGAAAAATGTATTGACTACTAGTAAGGGCACTATCCAGAGACCCTAGACCGGTGTTACGTGTAGATAAGTATTGGTTCATATTGTAATACCAGAAATCTTCATATCCTAACTTCTAATGATATTACTTCATTGTTTACAGTAGCTTTTAGCGAAATGTAATTTCCTTCCTTATCTCTTTTAATCAGATCAATTTCCACTTTGGCTTTGTCTGATATCATGATTGCTATTCCTGTTTTTTTGTTGTTTTTTTTTTACTTTAGATGATGCATAATGTATATTCTGCTCAAGTCTTTTACCTTTAATCTGCATGTGTCACCTTGCCTCAAATGTGTTTCTTGTAAATGACATATAAAATAGGATTCGGTTTTTAATCCACTCTGCTATCTACTTCTGTTTTATGGGTGAATCCATCCCATTCACATTGAGGGTTATGATTACTGTCTAATGCCCTCCATCTTATTATCCCCTTTAGATCCTGCTCTATTCCCTTTCACTCTGTTCCTCCTCACCAGTATTTTGCTTTTTATCACCTCCCTTCCCCCTCCCTCCAATTACCTCCCCCTTCCTTTATCTTATTCCCCTTCTACTTCTCTGTAGAGTAAGATATAATTCTATACCCCACCGAGCATATTTGTTTTTTCCCTCTCTGAGCCAGTTACGATGAGAGTAAAGTATAGGCACTGCCCATCACCACCCTTATCCTCCCCTCTCTATAATGATTTTTCATGCCTCTTTATGCTCCTTGTTGGTTCTTTCAATCCTGTATTTGTTTTCTGGCATTATTTTAATATTGAATTGAGAGGATTCTCATGGTGACTCAGGGCTTCTCTGTTCTACTCCGCCATCTTGGCTCTACTCCAATTTCTTCTCCATATCCTTACTTGTACAATTGATTTTTTCTTTCTACATTGGATTCTTCTCACATCCAGCTCCTTTCTCCTCTCTTCCTCCCTAGTCCTGGCTATTGGGATGGTAAAAACTAGAGTAATTGTAGTTCATCTGTCCACAGCATAGTCTAAATTGACAAACACTGTTGTTCTTGGTAACAGGTTCAGTCCTTTATTTTTTAGGGGTAGTTTTCTCACAGGGAGTATTCTTTCAGCAAAGTCATTACCTTATCTGCTTCTTGAACTTCACACACCTGCTCCCCAGTGGCTGGATTGTAGACCGGAAATACACGCCCACTTTCTGAATTCTGCCACTCATTGTTAATGAAAATCTAGGATGACAAATATTTGTAAAATATTATGAAACTGCTATTAAGATGATCAGCATCTATGAGTTAGAAGGGATTTCCTAGGTCATTTATCTGAATGTCTCACCTAATTCAGAGAACCCAAGTACAGTAAACCTATGCTTCTAGTCTGATCACATACAGTAAACCTATGCTTCTAGTCTGATCACAAAATAATAATAATAATAATAATTGAAAGAGAAAAGGGTAAAAATCTCACAGTGAGGGGTGCAGCTAGGTGGATTAGTGGATTAAGAGTCAGGCCTAGAGATGAGAGGTTCTGGATTCAAATATGACTTCACACACTTTCTAGCTGTGTGATCCTGGGCAAGTCATTTGACCCCCATTGCCTAACTGGTAATGCTCTTCTCTCTTGGAATCAATAAGCAGTATTGATTCTAAAATGGAAGGTAAGAATGTTTGTGTTTTTATAAAGGGAACAGACAAGGGGGGAAAACTATAAAAAACTGTCATAAGAATTCAATGAGAACTCACAGAAGACACATGCCAAGGAAGGATATAAAGACTGATCAGCCACTGAAAGAAGAGAAGAGAAAGATAAGACGTAGTTATTAGTCTGACTTCTTTAAAAGCCTCCACAGACAACAGCTGAGAGCAGCTGTTTACTTTCAGAAACTGGCAAGAAAATGCTCATTGCAAGTGAAAGAACCTTGTGCCAGGTGAGGAAGACAGGTAGGAAAGTTCACTTTACAACTCTGTGCCAGAGCATTTGGTAGTTAGAATTAGTAGCAAAAACAAACAAACAAAAAAACAAAAAAGAACTAAGGATTTCACTTTCAGCAAATAGCGAAGGTAAACGAGTGACCTGCAGAGACTGCTAGGTTTGTGCTCCTTCCAAGGACCTAAACCACCATGTGTTCAGAATTTAAATTGGTTGCCCTGCTAGAGACATTGAAGGGGCAAGAAGAGTAGATCCCTGTGGGGGGGCTCCTTTTTTAGCTTATTGGGGGGAGGTTTAGGGCTCTTTGAAAGAATGGATGAAATACTTTAGAAAGAAAATAAAGAAAAGAAACATAAAAAGGCATAAAAAGAGGAGGAGAAAGAAAGAGAAGGAAGGGAGGTAGGGAGGGAGGAAGGGAGGAAGGGAGGGAGGAAGGAAGGGAGGGAGGAAGGAAGGAAGGAAAGAAGGAAGGAAGGAAGGAAGGAAGGAAGGAAGGAAGGAAGGAAGGAAGGAAGGAAGGAAGGAAGGAAGGAAGGAAGGAAGGAAGGAAGGAAGGATTTTCTATGTGCTAAGCCCTGTGCTAAGTAGTTGTGAATACAAATTTAGAAGCCAGACACTTCACACTCTCAAAGAAACTCACTATAGTTGGAAGATACAACACATAAAAGCAAGTTCAACTAAAGACAGGGTTGTGCTGGTAAATAGTTAACAACCTGACTGGGACTGGAGGGTCAGGGGGAAGTTGGGGAAGGGTAAGCACACACACTTTAAAATTTTATCTTTATTATTAACACTTTCTTAAGTCTAGACAAAACAATAAATCAAGTTCTGATTCATAGCATGGTTTCTGAGGTTTAAAGGCTCACACTAAAAATTTAACAATCAGCTCTCAGCAGCCCATTAGAGTGGGTTCCAGCACACCCCTTGGAGACAGGGTAGATGGAAAGGCCAAAGGTCCTCAGTGTATAGTGATAGGGAGAAAGTAAGGTGACCTCATAATATGTCAAAAAAAAGTAAGCTTGTACAAGATGAAAGAGGTAAGAGTTTCACTATATTCTTCTCTGGACATATATTGTTTCAAATGTTGCATTCATTCCTGGTGTCATATTTTATGAAAGACACTGATGAACTGAAGTGTAAAGGGAGAAGACCCCAAATGGTAAAAGAACGGAAAAATAAACCATGTTAGGATCTGTGCCTGCTCAGTATGGAAAGACTACATGGAAAACAGGGAATAATAAAAGTCATCTTACAAGGTTAACTGAAGGAAGTTGAAGATGCTTTAGCCCTTTGGGTCCATGATTTTATTACAATCAAATCATGGCTTCATCAATAAAATTGCAGCAAATAATAAAATGGAGGGTGGCAGTATGGGGGAGAATAGCTGATGAAATTGTTTAATATCTCCATGTCAAACTCTTCATACATTTTGCAGAATCATACATAAAGAAAAAGAATTGGTAGTTGAATTCAAAACAAAAAAAATGGTGATTAATGGATCCATTCTGCTCTGGAGAGAGGGTTAAATTTTTGAGGATTTCTGAATGTCCAGAATCATTATCTTCAAACAGCAATGAGCCAGATCAATAATTTTGTCTATAAAATGATTCTAGATGTCAGAACTGGCTTCAAATTCTGGCTCTGATCCATACAGGTTTTGTTATCTTACACATCACTTTATACATCTGTGCCCCCAAGCAACTCTATACACTATAGAAGAACTGTGAGGCTGCTTTTTATCACTGGATGAATCTTCCACACCGGAATTTCCTACAAAGCAATTAAATCACATGTCTAGACTAAAAAACAAACAAGGAACGCCTTTAGATTTAAACAAGGAGACTACTTGATTGAATCTTTTTTCTCTTCACTGACAATCTAAAAGCCTTCTGAAAATATTTGGATTTTTTTGGCTGTGCCATTGACAAGCTCCCTTAAAGATAACATTTTCCAACTCTGTACTGACATCTAATTTTCTTGGCAATCTGTTGAGCAAATGTTTCCACAATACTTGAAACACCTCAGCTTCTCTGAACAGTCTCAGAAATATCTAAGTCCTGTGCAAAAAAAAAAAAAAACAAAAAAACTTCCCATCATATTTCAACAGGTCACCTTATTCTCAAAAAAAAGATAATTTTCAACTTAGCTTTCCTCAAAAAACTAAACGAAACAGGTAAAAAAATACATTTATCTAATTTTAGATAACGGAATACTATCCAACTAACTGTTGCCAGTTGAATAATACAAAGAATGAAATATGTCTAAACTTTTAATTCAACTCAGCCAACATTTATTAATTAGTACCTACCTTCCAGGGTTGTTGTGAGGATTAACTGAGATAATTATTGAAAGCACCTAGCCCAGTGCCTAGCATACAAGCTATATAAATGTTAGCTATCATTATTATTACCATTTGTACTGGGCTTAGTTACACAGGGGAAAAAATGAAACTAGCCCTCAAGGAGAATACAGGGCTAAGTTAGAAGTGAATGTTTCTTTTTTATCTGACTTTTCAATTATTGCTCAATTGTATGTAGAATCAAGACAGGGGTGGTAATAATGTTCTCTTTGCTTTGAAAGTGAATCAACAGAGGGCAATTGGTAGCTCAGTGGTTTGAGAGCCAGACCTAGTGATGGTAACTGTTAGGTTCAAATCTGGCTGGCCTTAGATACTTCCCAGATATGGGACCCAAGGCAAGTCACTTAACCCCCATTGCCTAATCCTTATTGCTCTTCTGCTTTGGAATCAATACATGGTATTGATTCTAAGAAGGAAGGAAGAAGGAAAGGAAAGGAGGAAGGAAAGGAAAGGAAAGGAAAGGAAAGGAAAGGAAAGGAAAGGAAAGGAAAGGAAAGGAAAGGAAAGGAAAGGAAAGGAAAGGAAAGGAAAGGAAAGGAAAGGAAAGGAAAGGAAAGGAAAGGAAAGGAAAGGAAAGGAAAGGAAAGGAAAGGAAAGGAAAGGAAAGGAAAGGAAAGGAAAGGAAGAAAAGTGAGTAAATAATTATTGACTAGGTAAGACAAAAAATTTAAGACACTTCACAATCCAGTTCCTCCTTATCTTTCTCACTACATTTTATGTTATCTTATTTTAATACATTATCTTAGAGATAAAATGGCCTACCTCCTTCTTCCAGAAAACTTAGAAGAGATTTCACAGAGAATTAACAATTTGAACTGAGCCCCAAAGAAAGAAATGGATACTGCGAAGGAGAGGCAAGGAACACTCCTGTAAGAGAGGTAACTCGTCTGAATTGACATGGGTCCAAAATGGCTCACCTTTTCATTGGCTACAGAGTAGAACAATTGATCTCCTCAACCAACAGATAGAAGCTTCCTGTGCCCCATCTATCACTTTCATACAAAAGTCAATGCCCTATAATCGCAGTAGATGATTTGAGATATTTCTTTAATCTAATCAGCAAATAGAAATAGCCAACTCTATCAATGCCCTATAATCACAATAGATGATTTGAGATATTTCTTTAATCTAATCAGAACTAGAAATAGCCAACTCTATTGTTTAGGAATATTTCTTCACCAAATCTCCCTAATTTGAACAGGAATTTTGTCAGATCCACCTCATTTACCTTTAAAAAACTGATATCATCTCATATTTGTCTGGAGGGATTTGCTTCCTCTTGCCTAAAGGCTGAACAATAAAACAAATGACCAGTTAAAATTATTCTCTGCCCTAGAGTTCTAAAAGTCCATGATTCTGTTACAAGCAAATTATATTATAACTAGTCCATAAGTCAAGTCCTCTGGCCATTGGATGTTTATGGATATTTTCACAGTTTTTTCTATGTCTCTAAGTTAGACAGAAAAGAATGTCTGTTAAGAAAGAAGGAAGGAATAGATGATGACTGAGTAGCATGCTTCCTGAGCAGCACAGAAACACAAGAACATCCTCCATCATGGCAGGCTATGACAGATAAATGGAAGGCAGAGAATGGGCAGGGATACATGGCAGAAGTGCTGTCATCATGAGATATCCTTTTCATAAAATACTAAATAACCAGGCTTGAAGTAGAATTGAAGTCATAGCCCCACCCTCTAGTATCTTGATAATTGCCTCAGAATTTGTCTTGAGAAACCTAATATACAGGTTTACAGTAAAGCCCCGTGAAAACATAAGCATCTGGAAAATCCTAAATAATCATGATGGAGGAGGGAAGAAGGAAAGAAAATAGAAAGTGGAAGAAGAAAGGAATCAGAAGAGTAAAGATATGAAATTAAAAGGGGACAAAAAGAAAAGATAGACTGCAAATGAATCACCGATTAGAGGGTTAAAAGAAGTTTGGACAACAGTACACTGACGATAAAGTAAGATGAGAATAAATTAGGAAAAATAAAGAATAATGTAGAAAGGGGGTAATTATTATGTCAGGGACCAAAATAATCTTAACATGTTAAAATAAACTTGCTCCATAAAATAGATTTGAGACTGAAAATAACTAGGTTATATACAGTCTAAGTACTTTTTAAAAGTTTAGACAATGACCTCTCCCAAATTTGGTGATGGGGAGAAAGAGGAGGAAGTAAAAGGGAAAATGGGTTTATTATGCACACACAAAAATCAAAAAGTGAAAAATCCATCAGTTGATTGTTCTGGCTACTCACCACTAAATAACTAGCTAAATTCTTCATTCCACTAAAAAGCAATGATTTCTCTAGCCAAGATTAGGTGAAAGACTAAAATAAGGGGGAGAATTAAGAGAGTAAAAACAGCCAAAAAGAATGTGAAATATGAGTGTGGACTCACACTATTATTTAATGGAAAAATGGAAGAAATTGAACTGCTGTTATATTTTTACATAATCTGGTTATGATCAATTCTTGCATTCTTTTGTATCCCCAAACAATAGGAAGTGGCACAAAGAGGGAAATGTGGTTCTCTGCCTCCCTGGCACAGGCAGTCAACCTTAATGGCCAAAAAAGAAAGAATGCTTAGCACAAGAGTCTCTCAAAACCCAAACATGTCCATAGCGAATGGGAGTTTTATTTGTCTCTTTTCTATCCAGTTACTTTAAAAAAAAATTTTTTTTATTTTTTTAAGAGCAAGTGGGAGAAAACCTAAGAATTTGAGGTCAGTGCATTTAAAGTCACATTTTTGTCATTTATAAGGTATCTATCTCTTTAGATCTACATCTCCCTGTCTGTCTGCTTCTGCTCTTCTCCCTATCTGTCTCTTTCCTTCTTCAAGTGTCCTTTTCTGTCTTTGCCTCCTGAGGCCCTTTATCCTGTTGTATCTTTTCTGAAGCATGGCATGCATCTCTTCCAGGCATGTGCTGGTCCTTCAATCTGTACACATCTGTCTTCCTTTCCCCATGTCCTCTCCTCCAGAGCAGCCTCAATGTCCTTGAGTCTGCACCAATCTATGTCTTCTAGTATCTGCCTTCCACAAGAACAGGGTTGCTCATGTCCTGCACAGATCTGACCAAAGTAAACACGCAGAGGAGTTCTGAAGGCCTTTGCAAATGGAAGTCCTGGGAAACTCCTTTGAGACAAATGGATCAGAGTTTACTGCTTGCATCTGCACCAGTGAAGCATCCAAAAAGTGTATAAAAAATATATTTAGTAAATGGTCCGCTGCCAAAATGCCTTCCTTGGCTAAGATGTTCTCCAAAGTGCCTGATGTACTCAGTTCCCATCACTGGCCCTTTTTTGCTCCCCTGCCCCCTCCCTCACTTCAGTCCTTGCATGTGCAGAATCCGGGCATGTCTATTGCCTCGTCCTTGAACAGCCCAGCCAAAGGCAAGGGAGCTGCCACCGTCTGCCGTGGCATTGGAGCCAGGAACACCCCCAGGTTGGGGTGGGTGGGCTATCGCCCCTCTACCAAAGGAGCCTGGCTTGGCATGGCACTGGGGTAGAAAGTAATGGGAACTTGCTACTGGTAATGGCTAATGTCCTTCCCTTCCTGTTCCACTTTCTATAAACAAGGTAATGCCTATACAAGCTCATTACTGTAAACTGAGCACATTTAAATTGGCAGTAAAACCTGAGTATTTACTCTCGTGCACATATAAAGTGCCTCATCCAATGTTTTGGAAATGTTTCAACTCTTGAAACCAAGCAGCTGGCAGCTTTACAAGGCAAACCTTACACTTAAATAACTCACTTTGGAAAGTTTTTTGGTATCCCGTGTCAGGTAGTACCACTCAACAGACATTCACTCCACCACCGCTCGGATTCTTTGGCAATAAATTTGCATTCACAGGGGCTTTTATTACTCCTCCAGCACTACAGACTCCAATGGCTGTTGATTAAATGTATATATCCTGTGCATTTAATCTGACTTTCTTTATGGCCACTTCGTAAAAATGCCACAGGTTGGACAAGCGATGACGCATCACGCGGACCTGGAATCCCTGCAAAGCCTCAAATTAGGTTTTTTTTTTCCTCCTCTTTTATTAATAGTGACCACTGCGTGGCCTTGCTCTAAATCAGCCAAACTATTTGACAGCAAATGCTCCTATCTATGGATTATATATAACCCGGCCTGAACACCAGATGAAAAAAGGAATAACCCCAGGAAAGGAAGGGCTTGCTTCCATGTAAATCATGTTACAAATTGGACAACACCCAGAGAGTTCATTGTTCAACCTCAATTGTGAAGGCCATTCCCATTTACTATTCCCCTGGAATCAATGTTAATTAAGGCAGACCGAGACCATAAATCAGCCCTGGCTTTTTACAACTTAATTCAGCATTAAGCATATATATTTAAATAAAAGGTAACTGATTAACCAGAGGAGTTTTCCAGAAATTGTTGAAGCTGTTTCTTTAGAACACAGTCACGTTACCTTCCATTTTGTGACTGAAAGGAAGGGGGTGAGGGGAAGGAGGGAAGGCATCTTATATAAAGGATGTATTAAAATCAGCAAGCAGCCTACCATTGCTGCTAGGATGGGGAGAGGTAGAGGAGAACGCTAAATAAGACAAAAGAGAATGGGGGAAATTTAAAAGAGAGCCCCTTAGCATTTTCTCAGTGACCCACCTTCCCAACTCCCTTAAAATCATTACTGTGATTCTCAACCAAAAGAAAAGAAAATGCTACATGCCCTCATTTTATAAAGTACATGACAGGCACCTTGGGCAAAGCAGTAGAGCTCCAACCAAAACATGGCGCCCATTAACCTAGCCCAGAGAAGTCACCTCCGAGGATAATGCTAGAGGAGGCAGAGTCTAATCAATCAAAGCTCAAATCCCTTCAACCCCTCCCACCCTGGACCCCCAAACGAAGTATCAGGAGCTTCTAAAAAGTAAGCCTGTCTCCAAGAATTGAGCTAAAAGTGGTGTCTACACAGGCCTGCAGAAGTAGAAAGTAGCACAAAGAAAAAATGGAGAATGGAGATGGTGTGGGCCACTAATCTAATCATGGATTTTTTTTTTAACTTTAAAAATACAGATCTGACTTGCTTTCTAATTCTCATTAAATTCTGCACTCAACTCATGGTCCATCTGCCGGTCTAGAATGAGATGGATGAATTGACTCAGTTGGCAGCTCATTCAACTGTATGTCAGTCTCCACAAAAAGGAATCTGTATCCAACTGGATTTTTCTGTATTAATTGTTATAAGGACCTCTTTTAAGTGGCTGCAGATTTCATTGAGGAATCCCTGCGATATTCTAAGAGTTAATGCAGTCAGCACAATTTCAGCCGCAAATGCACCTTCCACTTGAATGTGTTTGAAACATTCTCCATAACTGTGGTAAATACCTTTGCAAAGCATAAACTATGTTTTATATCTTGCTTAAAATTAATAACCCAAAGTTGTTACAGTTGTCATATGTCTGTGGTTGTATATACTAAGGGATGTGGTATAATTCTAACATATGAGCACATGCGTCAGAGCTACTTTGTTGGAAGAGAGATGTCAAAGTTGAATTCCTCTCTACTGGGGAAAATGTAGGTTAGGGTTAGATTAAATTTCGGAAATTGTACAGTACTTTCTTTTTCTTTTCTTTTTTTTAAATGACCCCTAACTTCCATCTTGGACTCAATCCTGTGTATTGGCTCCAAGGTAGAGCAGAATGGGATAGGAAGTGGGGGTTAAGTGATTTGCCCAGAGTCACAAAACTAGGAAGTGTCTGAGGGCAGATTTGAACTCAAGACCTTCCATCTCTAAACCTGACTCTCAATCCACTGAGCCACCTACCTGCCCCTTCTATAGTACTTCTAGCACTCCCAAGCTATTCACACACACATACACACAAACACAAACACACAAACACATACACACATGCATACACACAACTCCTTAACACCCAAAATTTCCCATTGATGCCCTATGGCTATAAATTGTAGAATATTGTATCATCTACAAAAAATCAAAGTTATACATGATTCAAAGGACAATAGGGAAATGGACAGTGGACATAATTAAACTATAACATTTTATCAATGGTAATTTACATACAAAAAGTGGTTAAAAGGTTTATCATCAGGATATATTTGATTGGAAAAGGCATGCAACAGGTCAGGGAGCAAGAGCAATGGATAACTAATCCCCTGAGTTCTACACTGGTTCCCACAAATGTAAACTTGGTTGTCTTTTTAAAATATTTTGATAGGAGTATTTCATTCCTTTGTAACCCTATGTATTTTATTTTATGAACTTAAAAAATTCTGAGAAGGGGTCCAAAGGCTTCACCAGACTGCTACAAAAAAACCAAGGTTAAGAACCCCTGACCTAGAAAGACACCTCTAAATCTCCTATGGAAGATTCAGAGGAAGTCATGGACAAGAAACAGACAGTGAGGTGTGGACAGGACATGATCTACAGCTCTGGAAGGCAAATCCACATGAATGAGGTCACAGATCCAACAATGTATGGATACACCAGTGCTCAGATGATCCATTCATTTAATAATTGTTTTCCTCTTCACTTTGCAGATGTTAGGCACACTTTGGGCTCTATGTTTGACTATTATGACCAATACAATTGCTGGTCGGATTGCTATGGGATTGATCTATTGGAGCAAATGTGGTGGGAGAGGGAAATCTTAATGGTTTTTGGTCAGTGGAGAGTTTTAAGCAAAAATCAGAAACCGAGTCCATAATCAGGCAAGAGAAAAAAGCTATAATAACATGTATACTGCATGCAAATTTGACACTGGTCCTTCGTGTAGCTACCTGCCTACTCTGTAAGTTTTGAATATGAACTATTAAAAAACAAAAGCTATTTCCTCCTATTTTCTTTCTACCAATAAAAAAACAAAGTATTTTGACACACACCCCCACTAAGATTCTGAGGAGCTTCCATCATACAATGATGAATGTAAGAGAATGCCCATCATTTATCACAAGATGTTATCCTTTTAGTGTCTGGGTTTACCTTTGCTTCCCTGAGAGAAGAATCATCACCTCTTTCTTGTATGGATTTAAGTTAAGGCAATTTGCTTCATCCAAGACAGAATTTCAGATTGACATTGATCATAGAAGAAATAGCCCTGATTCTGTACTCGGGGACCTGAGATCCAATCCTGCCTCTAATGCTTACTACTTGCATGGCTTTGGAGAAATCATTTTACCACCCTGGACCTCCTCAGCTTCCTTGTCTTTAAAATGAATGGGTTGTATTGGATGATCCCTGAGATCCCTTAGAGCTTTAGATCTTGGATCTCTGGTCCAATATCTATTACAGAAATGCTATTTCCTTGATCTAAGGGCTTCAAACACCTTTGGTCACTGAACATAGAGTCAGTAAGACTTGAATTCAAATCCAGCCTTAGACCCTTACTAGCTATGGGATCCTGAACAAATATGCTTTAGTTTCTTCATCTTTAAAACAATGCCTACTTCCAAAGGTTGTCATAAGAATAAAATGAGAGTATATTTGTAAAGCACTTTGCAAACCTTAAAGCAATATATAATGTGAGATATTATTATCTGGTACTCCTTATACTTTATTTCATATTCTTTATTTGTGTGCTTATTTTCACACTAGATTGTAAACCCCTGAAGAACAAAGATATATCTGGCCAAATAGCTTGCCCACAGTTGCCTACGATGATGCTTTATTGGTGTTGAATCAACTCTTCATGACTCTATTTGAGGTTTTCTTGGCAAAGATATTGGTTTGCCATTTCTTTCTCCAGCTCATTTTAGAGAAGAAACACTGAGGCAAACAGTTAAGGGAGTTGCCCAGGGTCACACAGCTAGTAATTATCTGAGACCAGATTTGAACTCATGAAGATGAATCTTCCTGATTCCAAGCACAGTGCTCTTATCTAGTGGGTCACCTAGCTGCCCTAAGAAGATTCTAATGTGATTCAATTCAACAAATAACTCAGTGATCTGTGGGTTGGTGGGAGAAACTAGAACTATGTTCCCTTCACCTGACTACCATTAATCATGTCATTTTATATAATTTGGAAAAATCTATGTACAGAAATTGATCTATTTGGTAAGAACATCTCTGTGAGAACCAAATATTGTTCTAAAGATCAAGGAGTCATTAAAGAACTTCCTCCTGCATCCCACTTTCAATGGCCTCTTGATAAACTATTATCAAAATAACAAGAACACCTGAGGTTGTCACCTAGGAGAGTGTTCTCTTCATTGGGCCATGATTGATGATTGTCATAGAATAAACTCTAGGTTCAAAAGTGACTGCTCTTTTCCCAAGTATTTCACATTCAAAGCACAAACAAACAAACTAAAACACACTTTTGCACAGTATTTCCCTACATGCACTCTCTCTATTCCAGTCAAACCTACCCAAATGCTATTCCCCAAACACAAAATTCCATCTCCCACCTCAGGGCCTTTGCATACATGGTCCTACATGCCTGGAAGGTACTCTATCCTCATCTCAGTTTCACAGAATCCTTCAAAGCACAACTCAGTTACTACCTTCTGCATAAAGTCTTCTTGGATAACTCCAGTCATTAGCAGTCCCTCCCCCTTGGAAATTATTTAGGACAAGGCACTGGGAATCTGTAAGATAAAAATGCAACAATCTTCCCCACCCTGAAAGAGTTTACATGCCAGTGAGGGAATACATTTCTGCAAGGAAGCAAATATAAAGTGTATCTGTAGGAAAATAAGGATTCAACTAGTGACTTATCTTGCTAGGGAGGGCAGTAGACCACATGAGGCCACCCCCAAAAAGTTGACTTTCCAACCCTTTCCCATATATTTTCTTCAACAATCCACTAAAACTCTCCAATAAGTAAATTCCTTCATCCAATATAGCTCAGTATCTACTTTCAATTTATAGTCTTAGAGGGATGCCTAACCCTGAGGCTAACTGCCTAACCAGTGACAGATTCAATAACTTGTGCAAGGTCACATAAATAGTGTCAAAGACAGAATTGGAACTCGCACTCTCCTCGCTTTGAGGTTGACGATCCATCCCCTTGGTCACCCCGTGGATACCTTGCATCCCAACAGAATGTAAGTGTAAGTAGAACTCTTTCATTTTGATATGTTTGCACCTAGTAGGTACCCCAAATATTTATGGATTTGCATTAAGAGGTCTAACTCAATGTGTAGAATGTTTTCAGTGAAGAACAAACCAGGTGGAAAAGTGGTGACTCCAACCACAAACATTTTATAATATATATTCAGGTCATCACTAGAAACAGCTGGCCACCCCCCCCATCCCCATCCCCATCCCAAACATGCACACACACACACACACACACACACACACACACACACACACACACTCATAACAAATGTTTTCAGTTTCCTGTTGTGGCAGCATGCTGTTAGCCAAGACTAAATTTAACAGCCAAGGACTATTAGAGCAATATTTTAAAACACATTATTGAATGAATATCTTTTTGCTCAATCCAAATAAAAAGAGAGCTCTTTGGGTTTGACATGAGAATTGGAAGGGACCCTAGAGATGCTCTGTAGTCTGTCTTTACAGATAACTAAGCGATAATCCAGAGACGTTTCACAGCTAGTATGGTAGGAGAACCCAGGCTAGAATTCACATCCTCCTAGTTTTCAGTCCAGGCTCCTGCCATAATGAGAATTCTTGCTGTTCTTTACCCAGAGATTAAACTTGGTCTAGGAGAATGGTCTTGACTCAGGGGGTTGACCAGAAAATATGACTCAATGCTTACTGAATCTAATTCTCATTGTCTCCCCTGGCCCCTGGAACTCTATGCAGCAGGAGGAATTTGGCCAGTCATTTTCTTTCTGTAGAGCAATCAATGCAGGTTACAACAATGCAACTTTTCATTTCCTTTCTTGAAGCCATGATGTGTTAGTGCAACAGTGGTGATTTACATTCCTTGAGTGATATTGCTTAGTGATGGGGTCCCTTGGCCATTTTCTGCAGCCTCCCCAGGTGCAGAAGCAAGAATTGTGCCAGAGGACAGACAGCAGCCAGGCTGTTGCAATCCTCAGAGATGGAATTATTTTCCCTAAGACTTAATAAAGAATGGTTTTGTGCTCTTGTGACACCAGAAATATATTTCTAGTCCAGGAAGAGGATTTTAAAATCTATCCAAATCATAATGGCTTCCCACAGGAGGACGGGTTGTGGGTGAAGGGAAAAATGGATGGAAATTTTTAAATTGCTGGTTACAGTTTCATTCCATCAAAGTGACCCTTTTTTTCATATATGGCTTTGCCTTTAGAGTCTTGGAATGGGAAAGGAGGGGAGGAAGAAAGAGGGCATCGAGTGCCAAAGTCTTTTTAGGAAGTGGCCACAGATGTTTGGCTCTGAGCATCTTCTCCTGGCTGCAGGAATGAAGAAACATGTAATGGCACTTTGCTGGGGACAGTCTACAGAGGCATCTGAAAAATCTGGCAGCGTAATTTCCTTTTGTAAATATTTCATAATGTCCCAGATTCTGGGCACCTGGGCCTGCTCAGGAAATGTCATATCCTTTCCTATCTTGGGAACTTAATTTCCTTTCCTCTGGAATGTTCTCAAGAGTCCTAATGAGTATGCTTACTTAATGGGACTGAGGGACTCGGTTTGCCAATTCCCACCTCTGCTACTTCCTAGCTGGGTGTCCTTGAGCAAGTCACAGAAACCCTGTGGGTCTCAGTTTCCTTATCTGTAAAAGGAAAGGTTAGACCAAATGGCCCTTTAAGTCCCTTCCAGCTGTAGATCTATCTATGATCTTATGATTTCCAAGCCTTGATGAAAGAAGATCTCCCGGTCTCCACAGGGAGAAGCCTGGAATGTGAGGAGGATAGTTTAATACAGGTGGCTTCAGGTAGACATTCTGAAGAAAGATCAGAGTGGGCTTACTTTGAAAGCAATCAAATCAGGGTAAATGCAAGCTTTGAACTTTTTAAAGCCTAACCAGGAGGAGGAGATAGCTGGATCCCTTACCCTAAGACAAGAGAAAGGAATTTTGACATTTCTTATTAATAAGGGTCAGGTATTGATGATTTTCTATCCTTACTGAATCTTTAACATGATTTTGCCAAGTTTTATTTCAATTTTAAAAAATGTTTAACATAGAAAATCTTTTAAATGATTACAAAGGTTACAATGGAATGCATTTAAAAAAAAAAGCTGAATCTTGTCAAGTTTGCCCCCCTCAAATTGCCTTGTGGTCCTTAGGAGATGACCACCTGGCAGACCAACAGCCAATATGATTTAGTTGTATTGCAAACTAACTTTTTTTATTAAGGAAAGAAATAGAGGAATGATAACATAGATGATGGACATGGACCTAAACAATTCTATATTTTTAGTTCAGTCATTTTGTTTTATAATCATGTCTGACTCTCTGTGACCCCATTTGGAGTTTTCTTGGCAAAGATTCTGCATTGGTTCATTATTTCCTTCATTTGACAGTTGAGGAAACTGAGGCAAACATGGATGATGTGCTATAGATGAATGATCAGTTAAATGACATTATTGATCTTCCTACTAAAAGGAATGCCCTTCATACGCTCAATAGGAACAACAGAAGGACTTTATGGAGCACCTGAGGGTGATACAGCACAAAGGGCTACTCACTTAGAAGCTTCCATCTATGGTTCAGTGGATGGATCACTGGATTTTGGCATGGAAAACCTCAGGCACTTATTTCCCTTAGTCCAGTAAGTCAGTTTTCTCATCTGTAAATGAAGGTGTTGGACTAGATGAACTCTAAAATTCCAAAAGAACTCCAAATGCTGTGATTCCACTTTTAATATGGGCTTTTGTGAAGTTAACAAAAACAACCTTCTATATGTTACATGAAATTCAATTCAGCAATTATTTATAAAGTGCCTTTAGGGGGCAGCTGTTTTGATGAATTTTTATTTCTTATTCCTCTTTTTCTTTTAAAAAATTATGTTGGGGGCAGTTGGGTGGCTCAGTGGATTGAGAGCCAGGCCTAGAGACAGGAGGTCCTAGGTTCAAATATGACCTCAGACACTTCCCAGCTGTGTGACCCTAGGCAAGTCACTTAATCCCCTTTGCCTGTCCCTTACTGCTCTTCTGCCTTGGAACCAATACATAGTATTGATTCTAAGGTGGAAGGCAAGATGTTTTTTTGTTTTTGTTTTGTTTTTTAATTATGTTAAGCCAGATCAAATTGCCTGCCAGTACTGAGAGATGGAAGGAAGGGAGGGAGATAAGTTCAATCATACAATTTAAGAAAACTTGTGTGGAAATATGTAATTGGTAAAAAATAAAAATATTTTTTAAAAACTTTACACAAATAAAATCAGATTTAAATTTTTAAAATGTTACTGTATGACTCTGTTTGGTGGGGGAGAAAAAAGTTATATAGAAACAAATCTAGATGATGCAAAAATAAGAAATACTATTAAAATCTACTTGAAAACGAAATGAAGAACAGAGAAAAAAGTTGCTCTTACCTGAAATGCTCAGATAATCAATTGTGCCTCATTATCTATTTTTTTATAGTTTAAATTAATGCATTCACAAGATGTAAAGTTCTCCCTTTTATTCTTTTTATTTATTCTATTTATTTGAACAAATAAGCAAAAGATGGCCTGAATAAACATTCACATAGCTGTATAGACATTATGTAGAAACTATTTTTACAGTCATAACTTTAACCATAAAAGGCAGAAATCATAGGCCTATACACATTGTGATGATGAATTTTCAATTAAAAATTTAATCAATAAACATAAAATAAATCAATAAAATATAAACAATAAGTAAATCAATAAACAATAAAATCCCTGATACAGTGCTGTTGGCCCAAGCCCTAGCTCACTCTGGGCTACCATACAACTGAAAAACAGGACGAAACTTTCCTCTAGGAGACTACAAATAGACGATTTTCATAGAATTGAGTTAGTAAAATATATAAAGAAATCTAAACATCTTATATTACATGCAAAAAAAACCCCAACAACAGCCAAATCCACAGAATTTAAATCTAAAAATTCAAGAAGAAATCTAAGCAGGTTACATAGTTTTGTTTTGTTTTTTTTTGGGGGGGGACTTTGAAATTAAAATCTGAGATGTTTGAGATAGAGGGGATTATTTAGGGAGGTGTTGAATTTATTTGAAGGACTGCCTCATTTTTAACATTTTAAAAATATCTGCTGTTCTTTAACAAAGGGAAAAGCACAGATGTGGGGTTTTTTTCCTTCTAGAAAGTAGCTTCTCTGTACAGATTCCATAAGAAAACAACACTGAGGTGTTAAAAGATCAGTCTATCTCTGGAGCATACCCACTGAAGCCCAAGGTTTTTCAGAATGGTATGAATTAAAGACACAAATGTTCCTTAGCCAATTTTTCACCCACCTGCCTCTCTAATTAATATTATTTGGTCAAACCTAGTAGTACTGAGTCAAAGAGACACCAGTAGGGCAGTGGGAAAGAATTTCTGCCTGCTCCCTCGAAGCCTTGAGACAGACAATCTAGTTTTGAGTCAAAGGGTGGGAATAGGAACCAGACTTGTGATTTCATAGGAATAAGAAAGTTGGGATGAGAAAACTCCCTTTACCAATATTGTTGCCTAGACTAGATAACTATAGGTAAGTGACTGGTTCAGGGACAACCAGCCAATATGGGCCAAGGGCAATTCTCTATCCACTCTCCCAGATTGTCTTTCTGGAATGAGATCTAATCTAAAGAGATTTGGAGAGGCAAGATAAATTGGAAACTGGGATTATTCCTGTGCAAAGCCAAGGAGGGCTCTCCATACAACAAATCATTACCAGGGGGACTTCAGAACTATCCTAGGGTTTACCTACTCTTCCAAATTGATTCTAAATTTGCTCAGGCTTGCCAGGCTTCCTTTGATCTTAATTCCTACCTGGGACTGGCATAGAGGTTTATTTGTTAAATGAGAAAGGATGGAAGGGACCAGGCCTGCCTCTCTCATCAGTCCCCATTACCATTTTTGCCTGAGAAATAAACATAGATGACATATTACATATGTGCTTGCCTCTTTTCTTTCTTGAAAGATGAAAAATAAATAGCCGGGTAACAAAAATGCCAAATTTACAATTGCACACAACTGATACTCAGGAATGCCCGGGGCATTCTTGAAGTCAAATTTCTTTATTCCTTTAAAGGTTGCCATTTCTTGGATTTCTTTTTCTTTTCCTCTATTCTTTCAACGTCTTGTGTATATTTAAATGTGTACATGCTGTTTCCCTGAAGTAAAATGTAATCTCCGGGAGGGTAGGCAACTGTTTCATTTTTATCTCTGTCTCCCCAGGACTTAGTATAGTGCCTCGAACATAGAAGACAATGAATGAAAACTAACTCTCAATTTTATTGAATTTCCTAATTTTATTTTATTCCCATTTTTTCCTACCCCAATTTTATTGCTATTCCTCTCCGGGTCCTCTAGGATCCAGCTGACTCTCTCCCATCTCTGCCACTGTGTCCCTCACCTCCATCTCGTTTAATTTCCTTAGCTTCAGTCAAGACTCAAGTCAAATCCCACCTTTCTAGGAATACTCGTTGCCTGCCTGAGACAGAGGAAACACGTTTAAAAGGAAGGTTGGTGAAGGCAGAGAAGGTGACCTAAATTGTTATAACCAGGCTATTATGGTCCCTAGGTCACAGTTTGGGATCTAATACGGAAGGAAGTAACAGCAGCTAAGACTTCTTCAAACATCCCATTAAGCTGCCTGGCTCGGAAAAAGAGAGAGTGGTACGTGGGAAATCCAACTACTTTTAGAAAGAAGAGAACTCGGGGGAGGGCTTTGACTCCCTCGGGTCAGTCTTTTGAGAAAGTGGAATCGAACATGATTTCTTTTGGTCTTCTGCTCCCAAACAAATGTTCCTCCGCCTATCTGCCCCAGCTTTAATTAGTCCAGAGTCTTTCTCCGAGCTGGGTCCGTTCATTTGCAAATGGCGAAGCCACAGAAAGGCTGGTGGGTGGGGAGCTGGGGGGAGACTGGAGGTGTTTATTTTCTAAGCCACAGGGGTCCCCATTTGAAAAAGCAACCAGCTTATCTCAGTGTTTTTGTTTGTATGATTTCAAATTAGGAGGTTTGGGCAATTCCTTTCGGAGATTAAGGGCGTCTTTACAATGGGCCTGTAGGCTGCTTACTCTTCCTGAAAGGCTGGGACCAGACCCAATCTTTCGGTTACATTTCTTGGCACAGTTACTCATATTCCTTACTACCGGGGTTCAATGATTTTAAAAGGTACTCTGGCCTTCATTTCTATTAAGCAATCAAAACTTACTTTTTAATTAAAATCTCGTGTGTGTGTTTGTGATAGATTAAAAAAAAATTTTAAATAGGTCATGTATCTAATTGGGAAACGTGGGATACATCAGACTTAGTGTGCTATTCAGTGACTTTAAGTAAGACTTTTTATCGGCTTGCATAACGATTCCCCAGTTACAGACAAAGAAACTGAGGCAACAAGAATTTAAATGACTAGCTGGTTGGACCAGAACACTTAACTACAAGATAAGACAATTGGTAATGTCGCCAAACCCTAGCTCTAATCATTAGACCAGTGACTCTTAAACCCTTTTTGGGTCCCTTTGTAAATCTGCTGAAATCTATGGATCCCTTCTCAGAAGGTAATAAATGCATAAAATGCTTAACAGTACAAGGGAAACTATTATATTGAAATACAATGGTCAAGATGTTTTGTTTTGTTTTTTTTTTAATAAGTTCAACAGGCAATAATTGACTCAGTGGATTGGGAGTCAAGCTCAGAGGTGGGAGATCTTGGGTTCAAATTTAACCTCAGATACTTCCTAGCTGTGTGACCCTGGGCAAGTCACTTAACCCCAAATGCCTAGCCCTTATCTTAACTCTTCTTCCTTGGAACCAATACTTCATATTGATTCTAAGATGGAAGATAAGGGTTTTAAAAAAAAAATTCACAGCCCGTGTCTAAATTCCCATGTCTAAACAATATTCCTTTTTACCTGTAGAGAGAAGAAAGAAAAAGAACAACAGAATGTGGAATCAGGACTACACAGAGTATGCATCTGGGCTTTGCATCTATTTGGGTAACACCAAGCAAGTCCTTCAAACTTTGTTTGTTTTATCATCTGGAAAACAGAAGTGGGTGAGACTGTTTTAAGGCTCCTAGCTGATCTTAATTTTACCATTTTATTATCTTAAAAACAATACAGAGGCAAGTTACAGCTTCAGATCTTGAGTTAAATTAGGAAATACTGTCCTACTCATTTTCATTTATCAGAATCACTTCTCACTTCTTCTACAAAGCAAATCTGTCCTTTACCAGCACTGGAAATGCCACAGTACATAGCATCTGATCCAGGAGGTCACTAACTTTGCCTTTGAAATAAAAAAAAAAAAAGAAATGTTTTCTCCACAGGGGGCTGAACATTTGTTTGGTGACAGTAAATGTAATACAAACTGAACCATGAGCAGGGTGACAATCTCTAGGGTCAGTGTTGCTATTAAGAAGCTGGGAAATAATGAGAGGGATTACTGAAAAGATAAACCAGAGTATGTGTATAGGTGGGGTTTGGCTTTGTTGCTGTTAGAAAATCAATTACTAGACAATACCAGACATTTGATTCAAGTCCAACCTCTTTCTCTATGCATACAAAAAGAAAACTCTTTTCTTTCATGACCTGTCCCCAGTGCTTGACACATAGTAGGTGTGTAATAAATAGTAGTCAACTGATCTAATTTTAAAGCTATATATTTTTAAAAGTTTGGTATTTTTATTAGCAAAATGAAAGCATTCCCCCCCCCCCCATTTGGAATGATTGCTGTAATAAAACCCTTCCAATGCCAGCTCTGCTGAATTTAATGAAGTAATGAGTCTAACCATAGATGACGAATGAATTCAGCTTGGTTACTTTGTGATGATGTTTCAGATTTGGGAAGGGACTTTGCTTCGCAGCTCATAAGTTATTCAGCAAACTAAAATGCACAGACCTTCCCAAAGAAGGAGGAGAAAGGAAGAATTAGAAAGAAAAAAAGCAATACTAAAGTGACTTTCAGAGATTTTGCCAAGTGAAATGAAGTGTTTTATTTTTATTTTTTTTTATCTTAAACCTTATGTTATAGGCAATCTTGCCCTGAAACACCATCAGGAGTCGCTACTGGAATTCTTCTTTCAGAAAAAATCTGGTTATAACTCCATGAGGAGCCTATATGAGAAACTGCTGGAATGTCAACTTCATTTGCAGTGGCCCCATATGGCCTGATCGCCCTCCCTGGCATGATAAATCACTGGTAGAATCCTTACCTTCCTACGTTTGATCTCTGCTCAGCAAGATGTGGTTTTGATGTGAAGAACTCCAGATCTCTTAGGTCAGAGACAAATAGCACTGGCGCTGACCTGCAAAGTGCTAAAGTCTATATTAGACTGGAGCAAATGAGCATTCATAAGCTTCTGGAAGGTTCACTCACCATTGAATTTCTCTAACCCACTCAAATATTCATAAACTTAGTCTAGGACAGGAATTTCTTAAACAGTTTAGAGCAAAGGAGTAGCAAATCTTTCCTTCCCACAAATTCTCACTACCAAGTGTCTACTTAAAGAGAATTTTCTTGGCCTTAGTCATTCTTCCCCAGTCTTCAAAACATGGTCATGAGCTCTGAATCTTTAGAAAGGGGGCAAATTTTTACTTTGCACTGAAACCTTTACAAAGTTGAAATTGGTCTTTGAAAATCAGGGGTGTCACTAAAGTTCAATTCAGAAGATGTGTGGAAAATATTTTTAACATAAATGCTATATAAATGTGTTCTGTATATTATCAAAGACACATTTGATCATTGTTACCCTCAAATTTCAGGGCAATTTTTCAAATGTAAAAAACTAATCAAACGCAATCCACAGGAGGAGGATTATAACATCCTACCCATGAGAGAGTGCTATTAATCAATTAAGTATTTATTAAATCCCTATTCATTCATCAATAAACATTTATTAGGTGACTAATAGGGGCAGCTAAGTGGTACAGGGGCTAGAGCACTGGGCTTGGAATCAAGAACAATCATCTTCATGAGTTCAGATCTGACCTTAGATACTTAATAGTTGTGTGACCCTGAGCAAGTCACTTAACCCTGTTTGCCTCAGATCCTCCTCTGTAAAATGAACTAGAGAAGGAAATGGCAAACCACTCTAGTATCTTTGCCAAGAAAATCCCAAAATAAAGTCACAAAGATTCAACATCAATAAAGTGACTAAAAACAACAGCTAGCATTTCTATAGCACTTATAAAACTCTACAAATACTATCTTATTGTTTATCCTCACAATAACCTTGATTATTAGGTAAGTGCTATTATTATCCTTATCTTACATATAAGAAAACTGAGGCAGACAGTAGTAATTTTATTTGCCTAAAGTCACATAGTTGGTAAGTTTCTGAGGTAGGATTTGAACTCAAGTCCTCTTTACTCCAGGTCCAAGCACTCTACTCACTGTGCCATCTAACTGTTCTACCATATGCTAAGCACTGTGCTATTCTCTTTGTATATAAAGACAAAAATGAAACCACCCTTGCCTTTAGCAAGCCTATGTGTTATCACTGGAAGCAACATATGTATCTAGTGTTTGTCTCTAATTTGTGGGGAAGCTGAAAAGTCTACCTTCCCAACTGGCTTCAAGAATGAGAATGGGTTCATCTGATCTGCACTGGATGACTGTCACTGATGACTTCCCTGATAAGACAGGAATGTTGGCCTGTGGCACTTAATGCAAAGTTTCTTGGGGAGTATATGGAAACCCTCGGAGCACACATTTTTAACAAGGTTGTTCTGACTATAGAAATCTGGTGCCAAAAAAGAATTCAACAAGAATTCTGAAGGTTAATGCAAGATATCTCCCTTCCCCCTTCCTTTCGATTCCAAATGATCACACTTTCTGGTTGGAAGGAACTAAGGGAGATAGACAATTTGAAAGTAAGAAGGAAGCACATAGAGTAGTGAGTCCTAGTTCAAATGATCCTCCTTTCATTTGACAGATAAAGAAAGGGGAGCCCAAAAAGAAATGATCTGTCCAAGGTCATATAGTTAGTTGGGTAAAGCTGGGACTAGAACCAGGTTTTCCAGTACCTATTTCTCTAAAGGGATTCTTAGGTGTGTAATGAGAGAGAGAGACAGAGAGACAGAGACAGAGACAGAGACAGAGACAGAGACAGAGATAGAGAAATTCAATGAATTAAGGAAATTTATTCATTTGAAAAGTATGTATTAAGCATCTACTTTCCTGTAAGCAGAGCAGTGTTCTAAACTCTGGAGGAGATACAAGGTTTAGATAAGTGGAGAAAATGAGGGTGTATCTTTCATCTTGTAGCCCCTTGAGGGTGGAGGAGAGAAATAACAATTGTTTCCAAAATGCCTTATCTTTGAGATTATAGTCTTCCCTTATTTCTAAGGCTGGTCCTAATTATACAAACTGTATTAAAAAAATTAATCCTCTTATCTTTATTTTATGATTAAAGCTTCTGGAAAATAAATCCATATTTAAGAAAATCAGGAAAAATCTTTTCAAGAATTTGGATATACAATGAATAGGATTAGAAAAGTTCTGGAGGAAAGAGTTAAAGGTCTCTACAAAAGTAGGATAAGGGACTATAAAAATTTGGGGCCAAGTAAAACACTTCGGCATCATAACAGCATCCACTGATCTTTTAAAAGTTATCTTTTGTTCTTCTTTTATAAGGACATTTACAAAAAAATGCACTCTTCCTATTTCTCTTAAGCAAGGCATTTAAGTCCAGGAGTGTTTATTAAAAGCATAACACTTGTTTGTCCCCCTACCTCTTTTTGGCCAAACAGTGTAAATACTCAAAAGATGAATGTGTGTGGATACATGTGTGCTTATCCTCAACACTGATCTGTCCTCAATAGGTTGGATCCTAGAATTCAAATACTCATCCTCTCTTTGTACCCTATGCTTCTCTCTCGAATGGTCTCCTCTTTTTCTCTGCTGGAACTCCAAGTAATGACACCAGAATGTGGGCAAATCTCCTTAGTCTCCCTGCTGTTTACAAGACAGGATTTATGCTCAATGTGCTTCACACAATGGCACACACCACTAAATGGCTCAAACTACCACCCAGGCTTTAATCTGAGAAATTTTTCACTCAGACAGTGCAAATACCCATCAGCATGGAGAAGCAAGGAAGAGCAATTATGGCCAACACATGTAGTCTTTTAAAAGTACACCAATAAATACCCATTTGTGAAGGTTAATTTAATGTAACCCAAGCTGTTATCTGGAATAGTATATGTCGCCAATTCAATCCATTAAGTAATTACTAAATTCTCAAGAGGGCTCCCTGAAGTCAAATGTGGTTATTCCAGGTTCATTGCTTTTAGCCTCCCTAAGGAGCATTTTAGACAAACAGCTGGAGGAGCTGATGGCCACAAAGGTTCCCAGGCACAGCCTGCTCTGTGAAAACAGGTAAAGACTCTTTAACCTACAAATGAGATGTCAAAAGCTTCTCTTAAGAAAGATCCATTGAGGCAGAGAAAGATGGAAGAGGGAACAAAGTGAGAGAAAGAGAACATGTTTGCATTGGAGAAGCAAAAAGAAAAAGAAATGGAGTAATGTTTTCTTTCTAAAATTATAAGGGGTGAAAAATCTGGAGAATATTAGGTCGGATTTCTCTGGAAAGCAACTTCTAGCAGGTCCATTAGCAAAAAAGAATCCAGTATGATTTTTCCACCAAGAAAGTGCTAATTTTTAAACATCACCCCACCCCCAAAGAAATTGAAAAGATATTAGATGTTCGATATAGCCAAGAAATTCAGGCCATTCTTATTCCAGTCAGTCATTTTCTGATGCAGCAATTTCCACTGAGGGTCAAAGAAAATGGTAGATTATGTAGTTGTCAGCTAAGTGTTACAGCAGATAAAGGTCTGGGCTTGGAGTCAGTAAGACCTGAGTTCAAAATCCAACCTCACTTATTAGTTGTGTGACCAGGGGCAAGTCATTTAACCCTGTTTGCCTTAGTTTCTTACCTTCAAATGAGTTGGAAAGAACATGACAAACTATTCGAGGATCTTTGCCAAGAAAATCCCAAAATATGTCATGAAGAGTCAAACACAAATTAAAAAATAACAAGGGGTTTGCTCAGAAAAGATGAGATGGAACCTCTGCACCCTATTTAATTCTGGAATAGTGTCTATCACCTACTTCTGGAAACTGCATCTCCAATATGTCAGGTTGCATTTTGGAAGGAACTACAGCAAAAGGGGACATGAGGAATAGATTAAGAGACATGTCTATGCAAAATGTACCAGCTCCCAACAGTTTGAGCAATCTCAACTCTAAGTGAAATTGGACAGATGGCACCTAAGTGGTATTATGAGTGGACAGAATCCTGGACTTGTATTCAAGAAGACCTGAGGCCAAATCCTGCCTTAGGCATTTATTTGCTATTTGACCCTGGGCAAATCACTCAAACTTTTCCTCAAGTTTAAAATGAGGGGGGTGGGTGGGAGGGGACTCATGACCTTCAAGGTCCCTTTCAGCTCCAAATAACTGGTCCTACTATTCTACATTCCAAATTGCTACCTAAAATAATAATACTAAAGCCAATAATTGTAATAACTCATTTTGAATATCACTTGAAGGTTTCCCAATGGAACTTTCTTCATAATAGCCCTTAAAATGTGTATAATACATTAGTATTATTCTCATTTTACAAATAAGGAAGAAGCAAGAAACAGAGGATAAAGTCCTGGCTTGGGAGTAAAAGAAACTAGGTTCAAATCCTGCTTCAAACACATAGTACTTATGTGACCTGGAAAAGTGGAAAGAGTGCCAGGCCTATAATTAGGAAGACTCCTGATTTCTTTTTTCTTACCTTCAGTCTTAGAATCAATACTGTATATTGGTTCCAAGGCAGATGAGCAGTAAGGTCTAGGTAATGGGGATTAAGTGACTTTTCCAGGGTCTCACAGCTAGGAAGTATCTGAGGCCAGATTTGAACCCATGACATTCCATCCCTAGGACTGGCTCTCAATCCCCTGAGCTACCCAGCTGCCCCCAACTCCTGATTTCTTGAAATCTTCCTGACTTCAAATCCAGTCCCAAGACACTTACTAGCTGTGGGACTTTGGGAAAGTCACTTAACTTTGTTTGTCTCAGTTTCCTCACCTGCCAAATGAGCTGGAGAAGGGAATGGTAAACCACTCCAGTATCTTTGCCATGAAAACCCCAAAAAGGGTCACAAAGATTTGGGAAACAGCTGAATGAATGTTGATCTGAAACAGGAAACTAAAGTTCTCTAGGCTTCTGTTTCCTCATTTGTAAAATGGGGAGGTTGGACTACATAACATCTGATGACCCTCTCAGCTCTCTATCTATGAACCTTCTGAAACAGACACTAGCAAAGTTCCCACCTGGAAGAAAAAACAGAGTGGACCCTCCAATATGGCTCTAGCAAACGGCACTTACCAGGTGCATCAGAAGCAAGGCACTATAGTGGAACGAATGCCGGATTTGGAGTCCAGGGACTGGGGCCAATTAGATTCCATTATTTGAGAGCCTGCTATTTTCACAGCACTGGGCTAAGTGCAAGGGAGGCAGGCCAAACGAAACCCTGCTGGAATACTGGTTCTTCTACCTCTGTGATCTTCTGGGAACTCATTTCATGAGGAAGTTAAACTAGATGATTTTTAAAATCCACCCAAACACCAAATCCTCAGGCTGTCTTACAAATTACGATTATCAACCTCCACTCCAGAAGAAACTGTGACACATTCAAGTGAATAAAGAGGAAATCAACTTGGCAAATATTGGTTCATTTAGCAAATACTTTTTAAGCATCTGCTTTGTGCAAGGCATTGTACTAGTGAAAGTAACCTGTTAGTATAGAATATAACAAAAGTTACTTCAAAGATCCCATTATGATTCTTTAAACTGTTATCTTCTGCCTTAGAATCATTTCTAGGAGAGAAGAGCAACGATCAGGTTTAAGCAACTTGCACAGGGTCAAATAGCTGGGAAGTGTCTGAGACCATATTTGAACCCAAGGCCTCCTGACTCCATGCCTGGAGCTCTAACCACTGTGATACCTAATTGCTCTAATTCCATTATGTTTTGTTTTATTTTTTTTCCTTCTCTCTTAGTATCCTTTTTATTTTTTAACTCTTACTTTCCTAGAATCAATACTGTAATTAGAATACCTGGGTTCAAGAATTGAATTTACCCATTTACTCTCTCTGTGACTTTGGGCAAGAGTCATTTTGTTTTTCTAAGTTTCAGTTTACTATAAAGTTCAGTGAGGACACAGTGATTTAAATGTCCCCTTACAGTATAACTGCAGGATGATTCTGTGAATGTGTCTTGTTGTTGTTCAGTCATTTCAATCATGTCTGACTCCTCATGACCCCATTTGGAGTTTTCTTGGCATCAATACTGGAGTGATTTGTTTTTTCCTTCTCTAGCTCACTTTATAAATGAGGAAACTGAGGCAAACAAGTTTAAGTGACTTTCTCAGAGTTACCCGGCAAGCTAAGTGTCTAAGGCTAGATTTGAACTTGGAAAGATGAGTTTTCCTGACTTCGGGTCTGACACTTTATCCACTGTGCCACCTAGCTGGCTAAAAAGTAGATGAGAGGGTAGGGATTGAATTTGTTGATAATTTTTCATAATTTGCTCATCAAAATGGAGTTATTAAGTACATAATTATATAATGTATTATGCTAGATTCTGAAAAATTGATGCATATACAAAAAAGATAAGTTTAATTTTCAAAGTCAGAAAAACAAGAAGAATGTAAACGCCATAAGTATAAGGGATATTTGTCCTTTGTCAGGTGATATGATGCCTTGCAAGTAGAAGACAATAAATACTTGAATTAAACTGAACAATAATGAGTTAGAATATTAGTGCACAATGGGAAGGCAACTATTTTCTGGCATGGCAATAAGTAATAATCTGAATAATACTTCACCTGAATGGACACAATATTCCACTAGTAGTTCTGAGAATTCCACTACCTGAAGACTAATGGTCACATAATCATAGCTTCAGAAACATGAGGGATTTGGGAGTTCATCTTAGCCCCAAATCCTCTCATTTTAAAGCTGAGGAAACTGAGGCCCCAAAGTCACATATGTAGTAGCAGAGGAAGGATTTGTCCCCAGATGCTCTGACTTCAAAGCCAATACTGTTTCCCAGGCACTAGCCTGGTGGCATGATGGGAAAAGTCAAATATCCTTTAATACATTCTGACTCAAAATAATCTGAGTATTCAATAGAAAAAATCCTGAAAGATATTGAAAGTGGCATGAAAACTATTGAACTCTTCCTTTTCCCTCCATCCAATCATTTTGAAAACATGCTTAAAACTTTAAAGGCATCTATTTAGTTTAACTCTGAACCTTTTACAGATGAGAAAATGGAAACTAAAAAGATGACTTTTCCAAAGTCGTGCATGCAGCTAGCTAGGAGCAGAACCAGGACTAGAATCCAGTTCTCTAGTCTCCCTGGCTAATTCTCTTTCCATTGCCATAGAGTGCCTCGAGGAAATAGAGCAGACAACCACTTTTGTAAGTAATGAAACAGGAGCAAAGAAAGAGAATAGGGGATTCCCTACATTGTTAAAAAAATTTTTAAGTAAAATGTTGAGTCATGAGCATAATTTTGAACATACCCCAGAAAAACCAATAAATCTCTATGTTGAGCTCTAAGAAAAGGCTGTTAAGAGCGAAGCAAACTTGAGTAGGGAGAAAAGAATAGAGAAACTTTCCAATTATCTTTCAAACTAGAATTTCTTAATGGTCGGTTGCCTTTCCAAATCATGCGAGCCAAGAGAGTCTGCCCAGCAATGGAATGAACACCCAATGACTAGAGTTTGAAAAGAAACAATTTGAGAAACAAATCCATTTCTACCTGTCCATAACCAAGAATTTGCCTTACTGGGTTTTTTTTTTTTTAAGAAATGAATAATAAGAATCATTTATCAAGTGAAGATATCAGTGAAGGAGTTTGGCAACATGGTTTACCAAACAAGCCATCAGATCCAGGTTCCATGTCCCTGAGGCACTAAGGGGAATAGAAAGCTCTCAGGCTCAGTGGCCAGGAGCTCTCTGGATGGAGGAGTCAGAGGATGGGACTTGAAATTCTAGCTCTGGAAGTTGGTACCTTACTGGGGCAGCCCAGCTGCTCAATGGATAGAATAAAGAAGACCAGAGTTCAAATCTAATGTCAGACACTTAGTAGCTATGCTACCCCAGACAAGCCACCTTTGTTTGCCTCAGTTTCCTCATGTGTAAAATAGGGATAATAATAGCACCTACTTCTTAGGGTTGTTGTGAGAAGCAAATGAGATCATTTAACAAATAAGATAAAGCACTTGGTGCAATGCCTGGCACATAGTAGGCACTATATAAACATTAGCTATTGTTGTTGTATTATTATTGTTGTTGTCATTCCCCCAGCAAGTCATTTCACCTCTTCTTCTCAGTTTCTTCAACTGTGAAATGTGGGCATTGAAGCAGATCATGTCCAAGATCTCTTCCAGCCCTTAGTCTGTGTTCCTGTGTCTGAATACTTTAAAATCTCATGAAGATGGTTCCTCCCCATATTTTGAAGACTTAATGGGGGGGGGGGATGTTGTCAATTAATTTTTTTTTAAAGAAATGAACTAATAAATATAATTCCACAAGGACTTGAAGATGTCCATAACTGAGTAGTAGCATACTTTCCTAAACTAGATGTCTTGGCTCAGGAGAAATGAGTCTAGTTCATGAATTCATTGTGTGACCTTGGGTAAGTCATTTAACCTCTGAGTCTCAATTCCCTTATCTGTCACATGGCTATTATAATACTGGCCCCAGAGAGGCAGTGTGGGTGGCCTAGTGACTGGAGGGCATGTCTAAGTCCTGCCTCTGACACTTACTGTCTGTATGAGCATGGGGTAAATCATGACTTCTTGGTTTTCCAGGAAACTCCCTTATGTTATATATTACAAAGGAATTACAGATTGGTGAGAACTTCCACAATAGGATGAAATAACCAATCCAGAGCTTGGCCCCATTCCTTACAAACAAGAGAATAATCCTAATTCCTGCCCTACCAGCTTCATTGGATTGTTGTGAAATTACAAATATATATATATGTATATATAATTTATTTATATGTATATGTATGCATGTATATATGCATATCAAAAAGAAATCAAAGTGTTTCAAAATGCATAAATATACTTAATGAACACCTAAATCCAAAATTATATGAGTAATTTATCACTAAAACACTCATTCTAGGACTAGAAGGTCCTGTAGGGTATATAAAATTGTGCCCATCATTAGAGACACCTCCCAGTTTAGACAATTCCAGGATAATTGGCCGTAGGAATTTCTGCACAATTGCATCCCAAAACCAGAAATATTAGTTGAGGTCCTTTTTAAAAGGAGAGTCATAAATGTTAGTACCACAGCTATAAGATAGATAAAGTGGTTTATAATCTTTGCATATTGAAAAAGCAGATACTTTGTCAGAAAATAAGGACTTCTTGAAGCTACAAATGTTTTTATCTTGATCCAGACTGGTCATAGATAGGATCACAGATCCAGGCCCAGAGGGGATCTTAGAACCATTTGACCAACTTCCTCATTTTTTTTTTTTGAGCTTTTAATATAGTATTACTTATTTCATTCAATGTTTCCCAATTATATGTAATTTTAAAAAATTCTTTTAAAAACGTTTGAGTTCCAAGTTCTCTCTCAACCTCCTTATTTTACTGATGCAGAAAAAGGGCCCAGATGAGGAAGCCAATTTATAATTCTCTGAGGCCCAATTTAATGAAGCATTACCTATTTTCATCCATATTGAATTTCGGACCATAATTCCTCTAAAATGATTGTACAGCTCCTTGAGAACAAGTACAATGTCTTAAATAGCTTCTAATTCTCACCCAAGGAGGTACAAAGCATCCTTTTTCTTTTTAACCCGTGTAAACACTTCAGTGAGCACTATCATTCAATATGAGAGTCGGCAGATTGAAATAAAAGAAATGACTCTCTATTGGAGCACTCCTAGTAAAAAGTCTACAGAAAAATTCCACCTGTAGCCTAAACACAGCAAAGTCCCAAGTTAAACTAGTTTGCTGACATTTATATAGGCTTTAAAGGTTTACAGCGCACTTTACATGCATGATCTCATTTGATCCGGACAGCCACCCTGTGTGCTAGGTACAGAAAGGTAAATTCAGATGTCTGCTAGCAAAGACCAAACCAGAGTCCTGCTAAGCTCTTTTTTTGATCCATTAAGCCTTCAGGACAAGCTTTCCCTCCTCCCGCTTTCTCTTTCTTCTTCTTCCCTCCCTCTTCCAAATGCTTCCACTTTTATCTTTCTCTCTTTCCTCTTCCATTGAGTTGGGCAAAACACTTAGGAAGGTCACTTCCTTGTGCTAGTGGAGATAAATAGCAAACCAAGACCTTCCCTCAAGGAACTTCTCTAGAAGAATCTGACCACCATATTGTACAAGGAGATAAGACTCCAAGGAGAATGGGACCAAGGAATGGAGGAAAGATGGGAATAAAGGGATGATATAAGAGCACTTAAGAGGGGAAGATTACTTTTAGCTGGAAGAAGCAGGGAAGGCTTCAGAAAGAATTTGCCACCTGAAATAGACCTAGTAAAAAGAGAGAGATGTGGAGAAAGGTACATTTGAGCCAATGGAATGGAATGGCCCCTGCAGGATGCATGGTGGTGGAAGGCTGTAGGCTTGGTTAGGGAATAACTAATTAATACAATATAATATGATGCAATGTAATAAAATATAATATGATATGATATAGGATATGATAGTACATGATGTGACATGATATAATATGACATAATATCATCATTAATATTATGTATTATATGATTACCATAATGCAATATGATATATACTACATTATAATATATAATTCATATGATAGAATATAATAAATTCTAATACAACATAGCAAAACATATCATAATATAATATAAGTGGAAGAAATTTAAATGCTAGACAAAGGAGTTTGTATTTTCTCTAACCACTAAGATTTCTGGGCTAAGAATGGCACAGCCAGGCCTAGTTGATCTCTTTCAGATTCCATATCCATTGGACTTGATGCTGGAATTCAATGAAATTCAATAAAGTTTCCATTGTATATAGAAAGTGAGGGGGCAGCTGGGTAGCTCAGTGGATTGAGAGCTAGCCCTAGAGATGAGAGGTCCTAGGTTCAAATCTGACCTCAGACACTTCCCAGTTGTGTGACCTTGGGCAAGTCACTTGACCCCCATTGCCTAGTCCTTACCACTCTTCTGCCTTGGAACCAATACACAGTATTGACTCCAAGACAGAAGGTAAGAGTTTAAAAAAAAAGAAAGAAAGAAAAAGAAAGAAAGTGGTCCTATGATAGTTGGTGGCAATAAAAATATTTCATATAATTCAATAGTGACTTTTCTCCCAATTCCCTGCACTTATTTTCAAAGAATTAATTCTTTTATGGAGCTTTAAACTGTTTAATCAGCATCTCTAAGAAGGATGTATAGCAATTCAAATAATTTTTCTAAAGTGCCAATAAATGCATTTAGCATTAATCTTGGCTTGCTTGGCCTTTTTAGGAGGTCCTAATTAATCCAGATAGTACAACCACAAATTAAACTTATCACATGTATATCTAAACCAGCCCATGTTGGAACAATTTAAATGACATATTGTTAAGAATAGGTTCTGAATTCATGTGTTCTCAGGAAAAAAAAAGTGATGTATAGGTCATTAGCTTAATGAGAAAAGCTATTAATACCTGGAAGTGGCCACAGTGAAAGAGAAAATGTAAGGGTGATAAGGATAAGTTTCCCCCAAAGCACCTACTAGAATCTAGATGAAATTTTCTTAGGGCACAAATTTATCAGGCAAGCACCCATCAATGATCATTCAGTATTTGTTCACTGATAACAGAGGTTCTTAAGATTGTATCCACAGACTCCTCATGTTTATGGAGGGGCTATAAGTTTGGATGGGGAAAAATAGATCTTTACTTTCACTAATCTCTAATTGAAATTTAGTATTTTCTATTATTGATTTTTTTAAAAACAACATTGTTCTGAGAAAATGATCCATAGGCTTCACCAGATTATGAAAGAAGTCTATGACAGAAAAAAAGGTTACAAACCCATGCCTATCCCAATGATCGCCCATTCTTTTTTTAATTCCCATTTCCCTTGTTTTTCAATATTCCCTATGAAAGGAAATATTTTCTAGAGTTTACCAGACATATGAAATAAAATGAAGCACTTCTTATAAAAAAAAAACTTGGATATGTAACACTTTTTGGTCTAACACTTTTACTTTTGAAATATTTCAATAGGATAATATCATTATTCACTAAATATTCCCCCTGCCTTCTTGAAAGGCTTCTGATAATCCCAAAATTGAAGGGAGGGGTGTTTGATTACTCCAGGCCAGGTACCCCTGCCTTATGATATGCTGAGCCATGCATTCAGAGGACCTGAATTCAAAGCCCAGCTCCACCAAATACCAGCAGTGTGAAGTTAGGTAAGTGGCAAGTGTTCTGTCTACAAAATGAGAAAATGGTACTAGATCTCTAAGGTCCCTTCTCACTCTAAATTCCGAGTTTAGCTTTAAAGTTGACCAAAACTCTATACTAACTGCTGAGATTTGTCATTGGGGAAACAGACTACTTTTCCCACATCTCAAACTGGTTCCTATTGCTCCTGAGGTCCTTCTTCCTTCTCTAGCATCTCCTCTCTTCTTGGTGACCTCTTCAGTTTAGAATCATAAAACACACACACACACACACACACACACACACACACACACACACACACACACACACACACCCCTCAAACAAAATCAATCCAAACCCTTAGAACCCTAGTACTAAGAATAGACATTAGGTAAGAATAGATATCCCCCTCAAAAAGGGATAGTGTGACTGGACATCATACTCACTGGAGATTGGAGCTTTCAGTGACATCTGCTGATCTGGGGTTTGGTTTTCACCTCTTTAAGGTCAATGAAAAGATTTAGAGGTTTTCTCTCCAGTAACCTAAGTAATGATGAATTTGATTTGGAGATACAATCACTGAACCCTGCTTCTCTTATGTATTCCAGAGCAAGAATTTGAGTGTCTGTTAAGATAGATTAGATAGATGATAGATGACAGACAGATAAGACAGAGGTTCTTGGTTCTGTGCTAAACTAGCAGAATTGCCTTAGTCAAGTCATCTTAACTCTTTGGACAAAAATTTTTACAAAAGGCTCTTAACAGGGGAGAAATTAAATCTTATTTTAGGGAAAAAAATGAATACCAATTCATTTTTGAGAAATGAAAAGAGAGAAATGAAAAGTACTCTAAATGCATACTGAAATGTCTACCTATCCTTAATAAACCATTTATTTGTATGCAGTGACATATGGCAGTCTGAAAAAGTAAAGAAAATTATAAATAATACCATCCACAAAAGACCTGTCCCCTTGAAATGACAAAAACTTCATTAAGAGACCTTTTCTTTTTGTATCATATACTATCTCAAGGAAATACAAATTTAAGGCCTGTATTATGTGGGTGATTCTATGAACCCTAAAAATGTGATACTTTAAAATTTTAAAGCTTCTATATTTTTATCTTAGGGGCTCCTAAGAAATTCATAATTATCCATTTTACATTGAATCATTTTGGGGGGAAACTAATATTTGCAAATTAATTATACTTGTTTTTTCTAATCCAAGAGCCCCCTTTTCCTTGTTTTACCCTAGGTTAAGGAACTATAATCCTAAATTGTTTTTTTAAAAAAAAACCTTTCCATGTGGCTTGTGCTCAGGACTTTAAGAAGTGTTTTGCCTCACTGCTTGGGATATATGCAAGTGTAGGGGCTCAAGTTAAAAACCAGAGGAGCACTGCTGGGAATGTTCACAGATATCTGATTTTACAAGTTTGGGGGAAAGTGCTTTCCTTTGGATTAGTGTTAGTGTTTATGGGGGCTGTTTGTCACACAAGAAATGAAGTGCCTCCTCCCCACAAATTAAAGAATCAGGTTGCAATCCATTCTTTCATTTCTAATTGTTTTTCTTTGTAATAAGTGGGAAAGTGGATACCAGATAAAAGTCTTCTCCAGCTAAGACTTCACATTAAAGGCTCCAATTAGCTATAAATCAGTTGTCTTTCCTACAGAAGCCAACAGGGGAGAGGAAAGGGGAGGAGGGAGAAGGGGGGAGGGTCGGGCTGAACAAGAGAACCTGAGAAGTCTCAAAATTAAAACCTGAGATAGATACCTGCTCCAGCCCTAACTTTAGCTCTCTGAAGAGGCTGTACAGAAAATGTGGCCAAAAGAACAGTAAAGACAAACCCCGAAAGGTTAATGAAGGATCTTTTTTGTCCTTTTGTCAGTAAAGCCATCATTATTTATTCTCTAGTCCATAGCCACCAAGAATTGTTAGATCTTAATTTTTATTTTTAATTAATAAGTTATTTTATATTGAGCAAGTAAGGGACCTGTTCAGTATTGTAGCTTTTATATTTAGAAATCTTTCTCCTTCCCCTTCCCGCCCCCTACTTTATTCCTTTTTTTTTGCAAAATTTGAGAAAAGATGAGCACAATTGTTTTGCAAAGATGGCTAAATAGCTGTACCCATTAATAATTTTTCATTCTACCTCCCTTCCTTCATTTGTCACATATACAGGTAAACTAAATCCATTTGTCATTCATAATGTGTTATCCACATTTAGTTCCTAAAACTTAGTACAAGTGAAAGCACCTATTATTTAACATTTCGATTCAATCAATACAGTTTATTTACCATAAGCCCTAAATGTAGAATATAACAACAGATTTTCTTACTAAAGAGTTTTCACTGTCAACAGTTTGCCAGAAAACACCTTTCAGTGCTGACTTCTTAAAAAAGTAAAAGGGAAACTTTTTTTTTTTCCAGGAAAAAAAATCGCTAAACAAAATAGACAAACGCAAATGAGATTTTTAGAATAAGCTACAAGAAATCTGGAATCATATTCCGCCCCCCTTCTATTTCATTTTTTTAAATGCCAGTTACAAATCTCCCAGGAAGTATGGTTTAACTTAGCAAACAATGTTCGATAGGAAAAAAAAAAAGATGGGAAGAAATTTTAAGGACGATTTATAGTCAAATGGAGAAAGTGTATTCTTTTTTCCCTTTAGGAATGAAAAACCCTTCTTGATTTTGGCTCTCAAGATGTCAAAGTTGGTTATAAAAAACTTGAACTCCAAAGTGAACCTGTTAGCATACACTTAAATGCTTAGTTTCTAAGGATCCTAGGGGGAAAGTAACTTTCTGCAACATTCAAATGAAATACCGGTAGGTTATCAGAGCTACGCTTTAATATTAACAGTTTTCTTGCAATTCTTGAAATAAGCACCAACATTTTTCGTCTTCACAATTTTCTACAGGAAAAAAAAAGTCACCCACAACAATGTCAATTCAAGGGCAAAATTAGTCCAGAGACTTCGTCCAAGATACAACAACCTGGGAGAAAGGACAGCCCTTGAAACACTTAAAACTGAAAAATCAAGAAGCCCCAGGGAGCAAAGAAGTAAGCTAAGGTAAAAAAAGACTCTCTCCTTTGCCCTCTGAAAAGTTGAAGTTGTTCGTATAACTTCCTTTTGAGCAGTCAGGAGCAAGAGAAATAAATGTATGAGGGTCACTCTAGACCAACAGAAAACAGAGATGGATTGAGGAAAGAGCCTACCCTTAACCATCATCAGTTTGGAGCTTTCCAAGATCTTTACGGATCTCCTAAAAAGCTGTTCCTTTGGGATTTCAGTCGCAGGACCTGGGGAGGTCAGACTAGAATGGACCTCTAACCTCCTTCAGCTCATTGTTCCCTCCTATCCCACCCCCAAACCCCGCCAAAAAAAAAAAATTTAATCAATTAAAAAAAAACAAAACCCTCTTCCAGAAAGGAATCCGTGCTGAAGAGGACAATGGTGTCTACTTACCTTGGTATATTTGATCTCAAGGTTGAGTGTGGGCGAAGGTAAAAGGTGCAGTGATGCCATCAGGGCGGTGGGGTCTGCCTTCACCTCTCCAGGCATCTCAATTTTACTAGAAGTCATGATCTTGGGATTTCCTAGCACACACACCCTTTTCCTCGCCTTGGAGTTTCTCTAGCTCTCATATATAGAGAGAGGCAAGTATGTATATGTGTGTATATATTATAGATATATACATATATATATATGTCCCGGGGATCAGTGTGGAAGATTTAGCTCTCGCTCTGTATATAGGCAGGTGTCAAGCTGGGTCTCTTCTTATTGGACATGAGGGCAGAGGCAAGGGGGGCTGGTCCATCCTACCTAGGACGATAGAATTAAAATCCTCTATTTACATAAACCACTCAGCTCCGATCAGGGAGAAAGGCTTAAGTCAATCAGCACGCAACAGGTCACGGGCGCTCACTTGGTCAAGTCCACCCCTCCCCTCCTCCATCACCACCGCCCCCCTTTCTTTCCTCCCACCCTATCCCCCCATTCCTTCATAGGAGAACCTTATTACTGCTCCCCAAATCCAAAGTACCCCCTCCCTGGATTCCCAACCCCCAGTCGTGCCTGGAAGGTGGAGAGGGTGGGGAGAAGAGGAGGAGCTGAACACAGGGGTCCTAGGTACTGGGGAGGGAGGGAGGCGGGATAGGGGTGGACCGAGTGGAGAGGTTTATCCCCTCATCCTTTAAGCAGAATTAGCACCTTGGGACTAGGCGCACCTGGGAAGAAATCTTAGGGGGTGCCTAAGCAGGAACTGAGGACTTTGCTTAGAAGAGCAGAGTTGGTTAGTTTTGGAAAAATGAATTAGCAGCCAAGTGCTAAACTGGGGGACAAAGCGGGGAGGAGCGAATTGAGGAGGGGTGACCTCTGGGATGATCCAATTCTATATTCTCTAGCTACTGGAACCTGAAAGAGCTCTCTCCACAAACTGCTTCCTGGGCGCTCTCGGCGGGGGAGGGGGGGGAAGGGGAAGGATTGAGGGTTGGGGAAGGGGACGTGGGCAGAGGAGCCTGCGAAGTTTGCTTTCCCCTCGATCCCTGCAAACCGTCGAGGACCTGGATACAACTTTCCCTTAGCGTGCAAAGAGACACCAGAGGTGATGCCCAAACGGAGTGCCTGGGTTAATGGCACTGTCCTGCGCACCCAGGTTGGGTGCAGATGCCCAATTCGGGTTAGGACTAACAAATTCAGAGAGAAGCCCAGCCGTGGCGTTCAGTAGACTGAGTTCGGAGCTGAATTTTTGTCTATCTCGTAGGAGAGGAGTTGTGGGCGAGGGTTAGGGGGGTGGGGGGACATTGCTCAATTTCTTTTCTATCCCCGAGTCCCGCCCGCCACACACCATAGTCTCGGTCGCGCAACTCTGCCTTTTCCAAAGTGGCTGTCAGGGAGGGAGAGAACCGGGAGATGGGAAAGTAACGCTCCTCGAAGTCCCTCGCCTCCACAAGAAACAAGAAGGCGAAGGACGCAGAATTAAGGGGCTCCTCCCCCGGAGAACCGGCCCCCCTTCCCCTCCAAAATGCCGAGAGATGCTCAAGACCCCGACTTTAGCTGGTCGGATCTCCGCAAGCTTCAGTTCAAGAAGAAAACTTTCTCCTCCCTCTTACACCCTCCTTCAAAAGTGCCCACGCCCTCGGTTCTCTCCGCCTCCCCTCCCATCTGCGCCCCAGGGCCAGACGTCTTCTCCTGTTGAGCTGCTGCCCTCTGCTGGACTCAGAGCTCAGTGAAGGGAGGGCCAAGGCTGGACATAGGACTGGGAGTGGGGGATCCCACCTGGGACAAGTCCCTTAGTCATTCTATTACTGTTTGCATACCTTTCCTGCTCATCTTTTTATATTTCCTTTTCTGTCCTCCTTTCCATGCGTTCTTTTTCTTAAGTACAGGAATGTTCTACTCGAAATCGTTAAAACCCCTCTTAGGGCTTTTTATTTGTGTCCCCAGCAAGAGGAGGGGTATGTGGCATAAAAAAGGGCCTTAATAAATGTATTTTTTTTGGTTGATTCTAACCCCAAATCCACTGATCTTGTGACCTCCCTCTCCATATCCAGGCTTCTTTTCTTTGTGCTTCTTTGCCTCTTCTCCCCTCCATTAATTTTTTTTTCATTTATTTTTACATCCCTATCCTTTTGCCTGCCTACAAAAATTCCCCACCAGATCTGGGGAAGGGAAAAGGACCCTCCCCACAACCTCTCCTGAGACAGAGCTCTGAGCCCAGTCTTTAAATTTGGAGCAGAAAGTAATAAAGGAAACCTTTTTCTTCTTCCCACAAGTCACATCTGCTAGTCCAAACCTGACAAGATTCCTGGGATTATGCTCTGTTTTTCCATTGTGCAGGGTCTAGCATGCTGTCTTGTTCCTCGATTCTCACCTGGTGAGAGCTCATTGATTGCTGTTTCAGAAGCAATTATAATTTCATATTGCACTGGTTTCAGAAACCAATCGAGTCACTCCTGCTATTTGTCTTTTCTGTATTAAAGCTGGAAAGAATACCAACCCTTATTGTAGAAGTCTAAATGAGCACTCAGACTCCTGATGAAGAAATGTAGAAATGAAAAAGGAAACTTGAGATTTTGTAGCCCTCAGAGAAAAAGGTTCCAGAGTCACAAAGTCTCTGTTATTTAACTTGTAATTTGCCTAGGGGTGTATTTCCAGTTTGCAAAGAGACTAGAAAGTCCTTTCTATGAGTTTGACCAAAAGATGGGACCACAGGCACACTGTAGGAACTTAGCATCAAGTGAATGAGTGAGTGTTGATGTAAATAAACAGAGAAATTTTGGGGGGGAAAGTAGGGTCTGATTGATTTTAGGAGCAAAGAGGTAATGAGGAGGTAGAGACATTAATAAGAAAAAAGAAAAGTGGCTATGGAATAATTTGAAAACATTTATTAAGCACTTACTTTGTACAGGTTACTATATTAGGTAAAGGGGACCATGTAGAGGAATTTATAGTCTAGAAGTAAAAGGAATTACTGTCATAAATTGAAAGTAAGCCCATTATTTAATCATATGTCAGACAAATGTTATATATAGTATATATTAATATAATAAAATAATATAACTAATTGGAAAACATTCATTACAAATCTTTTCAAGGATTAGTCAGTGTACTTTTTTCTTAAGCCTTTATCTTCTGTCTTAGAATTCAGTTCTATAGTAAGAAGACAAACAAGGACTAAGGCAACTGGGATAAAGTAACTTGCCCAGGGTCACCCACAGACTAAGTATCTGAGGTCACATTTGAACCCAGGTCCTCTCAACACCAGGTCTGGTGCTTTATCCACTGTGCTACCTAGCTGCCTTTAGCCAGTGTTCTTTTAAGCAATATCACAGCAAAGACTAATACCATGAAGAGGAGGAAGATAAGTTTTTGTCTCACTGCAGATCTAAAATTATAAAAACAAATGAGAAGACATATGGCTTAGTAATTTGGGCACTGTATTTGGAGTCAGGAAGACCTGCATTCAAATATAGCCTCAGTTACTTGTTATATGTGTGGCCCTAGATGTGATCTCTGAAGACATCATTCTAAAAGACCCCATCTTAATAAGTAAAGCTCTATAATTGCCTTGCATTTTCTGATTATTTCATGATAATAACTATCTTATATATTTAATAGTGTAGTATATTAATATTTAGTATAATTATTATATTATGTTATAGTATATTGACATTTGCAAAGCACTTTACATGTATATCCCTTTTGAACCTCAAAATAATATTGTGAGATATTCTGTGCTATTTTTATTCCCATTTTACAGATTAAGAAACAAGCATAGAGAGGTTTAATGATCTGTCCACAGCTAGTATGGTATTACAGGAAGGATTCATAGATGTTTCATTTTAGACCTTAAAAACTATAGAACAAGATGGTGTCCCACATTACTTTTATATCCAATATGTCCTAAAATTCCCTACACATCACAATATAGTTCTGGCATTATACTCTAGTACTACTTAGTCATTATTAATCAATTCAAGCAAGATATTTAGTATATTCCCCATTTAATTCAATGAAACAAATATTTAAGTGTTTACTATATAGTTGACAAAATCGTCAGTATGAAGGCTTCAGTGTCCAATCACTTTATCTGTAACCTTATCCATGGTATTGCTCATTTCATCCATGATTTGTTAATCCTAGTTTAGAGGCATCTACTTTTGATTTTATTTGGGGGGTGGGGGTGGAAATTCCTACATGTATGAGCCATATGGATTTTTTTCAATATTCTTTACATTGTCACAGAAAGTAGACAAGAATGGGCAGAGACTGTGCTTTTCTAACTTTTGTATCTTCTCTAGTTCCTCATATGGAGCTTCGTATTCTATAAGCACTTAGTAAATGTTGATGGATTTAAATAACGTCAATCAAATGTGAGTAGATCTGATGGCTGCATAGCAGTGACATGGCAGCATCCTTCCAACTCCTTACTGGAAAAAAAAAAAAAACTGGAAAAGAGAAAACCCAGAAGAGTGGACATAATAGCTGTCCAGTTTAAGAGCTGGAATGAGGAAGAGATGTGAGAATTGATCTATTAAGCTTCAGAGGGGATAATCAGGAACCATAATGGGTGCAAATTGCAGAAGTATATATTTAGGTTTAATATAAGGAAAAGCTAATGATTAGGACTATACAAAATCAGAATGGGTTGCTGGATAAGGGAATGAGAATTTATCTTATATGCTATAGAAAAGATCCTTATTCGGTCTAAGTTGGTCAAAACTGCCTCTATAAAGTTCTTTATAATCCCAAGGTTCTGTATTTCCAGACTGCTAGCATGACACCTAGTGGTCATCTGATGGATCAGGGAAGAGGGTGTGGTTAGATTCTATTAGCTTAAATAAAACGCAATATCTAATTGGATAAAATGGATAACTAACTGGGTAAAAACATTTTCTGCTGAAAATTTTGAGGTATTCTATATCCTAGAGGTCAAATGGGCCACACTTGGTTTGTGGGTAATAGATTAGACCCTATTGATTTCCTCTGGTTTTAATAGCAAATAAAGAATAGCTTTTAACCAAACCACTAATTATTAAATGTCCAAAAACATGTGAAAATAATTATAACCCATCTATTCTTTCTTATTCAAATATTCTATTCTATTCTATTTTCAATTAATTGACATTTAATTCTATCTTTGTCCTATTTTCTCCCACTAGGGGGGGGGGGCAATGTGAAAACCCTTTGAACAAATATACATAATTAAGCAGAACAAATTCCCACAGTAACCATGTCAAAAAAAATATGCCTCATTCTGCATCTTGAATCTATCACCTCACTCCATTAACCAACATTCCCCTCCTCCTTCTCCTTCTCCTTCTCCTCCTCTTTTTCTGATCTCATCTCTGACCTTGGATTTTCCCATTTCTCACATCTGTAAGCTTGTCCAGAATACTACCTACCCTGGGATAGTAGGCATTTATTGCTCACTTTTTAAAAACCCATGCTCCCTACCCCCAATCTGTAACCCATGATGACAGCTGCCTTTTGTAAGATGTCCCTGCTCTATCTAAATTCTTTAAATTCCTCAAATAAGAACAATGTTCCTCAATAAGTTCACTCCAAAGTGATTCATGAAGCCTGAACTCAACTTCTACAATCTCCTTGATTTCTGTGTATTTCAGGATTTAATATAGAGATTCATATATTTAGAACTTGAAGGGACCTCAAAGGTCATCTTGTACAACCTCCTTATTTTACAGGTGAGGAAAGAGAGGCCTGGAGACATTAAATAATTTACTAAAGGTCACCTAAATTGTAAAGCCAATATTTGAACCCAGGCTCTTTATTTCCAAAATCAGTGGTTTCTCTGACTGCCACCATCACTTAATTATTCTCTCTCTAACTTAGTGTCTCAATAGGTACCTTCACCTTCTGTTTCTTTCTCTCCTGCCCATATTCTTTCTCTCCACCCCCTTCTGTTTTATCATTTCATACATAAACCTTCTTTATTTCATATCTCCTGAGGCCACCTGGCACCAGTGGAAAAAAACCCTGGATTTAGTCTGAACAACTGGAATTCAAACCCAGATCTGCTCCTTACTATTTGTGTTATTTTGTTTCTCTGAATCTCAATTTGCTCATCTGTAAAATGAGGAGGTAAAATGATTACCCAACCTTCAAGATTTGCTTCAGTGGTACATCTCTTACCCTATCAACCTTTATAGTCTTTTCCATTGCCTCAGAAAAAAATGTATCTTCAACTGTGTGTTTCTCTCTTCTGTCCTCTTGAGCTATCTTAATTTACTGTTTAGAATACATTGTATAAGAAAGTCTCTCTCCAAGGGAAGATAAATAGAGTATACTCTATTTCTTTATGAAAAATTATTGAATCTCAATATTGGAGTCAATATCACAGTTACAGAAAAGAAAAAGAGACTCTTTGCCCAATGTTTCCTCAGCTAAGTGAAGCAAGCAAGACTGTAATTCAAAATACCACCTTTGCACAATTTTGGACTTGGAAGTATGAAGCCAGGACGTTTAGAGGTCTATATTTCAAAAGCAGCTACGGGGGAAAGACAGGGTAATGTTTTAGAATCACTGAGGCAAATAAAACATGGAGCATGATGATTCCCCCCTTTAGAAGACTTTAAACAATTTATTATTTATTTATTTTTTAAGCAATAACAGAATGTCCAGCTTGAACGTTAAGCTCTGCTGTGCACGAGTTATTTTAGTCTCAGGTGGCCCAGCCTAATTGCCTTTGTGTTCCCATTACTAGCCATGCTGACAACCCACCTTTTCCAATAGATACTTGCATTTTAATTTATCTGCAAAAAATAAATCACACATTATAGCATTTCCCCTCTCTGGGTTAATTGAATCAGTTCCTTAAATGTCTCTAAGCCTAATGATTTGAAAGAGACTCATTATTTGGAATATTTTAAAAATTACAGCCCCTAGGTTGTGTGCTGAATGATCTGAGTCTTTATTTCAGATATGAATGTTTCCTAATGATCTCATTCATCTCGAATAGGGATAGGCTGAACCATTTTATTTGAAATGTTTCCTGAAAATTCTAACAAGGAAGCTTAATGCAAGGCATATTTATAGAGAAATGGCATTTAATTCATTATAAAAAGCTTATAAAGAACTTTATACATTTATATTCATAAATGCTTAATGAAGTATTTTGGACCCATTATAAGAGATGCTATAAAAATAAATGCACTTTTTTCAATTTAATGTGAATATTAACTTTTTATAAGAAATTCAAAAGGTCAGTTAATATCCCTTAGCCTTCCAAAGTCCAGAAGAGTCCAATGAAGGAGGCCGGGATCATGGCATTTATTAACTATAAAAAAGTCCCAGAAATTCAATCTTTCTATCCTTGATATGGTCTATAGTCACCATTTCCCACAGCAATGAATGTTTTGTGGTTATGTGGAGAAAAGTCCTAATTGGTTATGACTCAAGAATCACAATTTGAATCAAAACATAATACAAGACTTCCGGTTAAGATGGCGGCTTAGAGAAAGCTGAAGCTCAGATCTCCGGAAAACCCTTCCCGACCGATCTCAAACTAGAAGCTCCTAAGGCGCCGAAATTCAAAACGATCAACAGCACAGACCCTGGGAACCCTCCTCCTGGACCTGGACCCGGTTCAAAAGGTACGGCTCCCCTTAAAAGCCAGAACCCGAGATCCCTCGGACCTCAGGGGTAGGAGCGCAGAGTCCAAGGCTCCCGGAAGCGGCAGCCGCGCCGGGCTCAGAGAGCAGGGTCTGAGGAACAACAACCCTCAGGGTCTTCTACCCAAGTCCCAGTCCGGGTGAAAGTTACTGCCTGGGGCTTCCGCTGCAGAGAGCCGGTTGGTCCGGGTGAAAGTTACTGCCTGGGGCCTCCGCTGCAAAGAGCTGGTCGGTCCGGGTGAAAGTTACTGCCTGGGGCCTCCGCTGCAGAGAGCTGGTCAAAACAACAGCAACCCTCAGGGCGGGCAAGACAGCCTCACGGGCTGGATCCTGCTATCCAAGTCTCAGTGAAAGTCTGTGCTCTCGGAGCTTGGGGAAGCGGCAGCCCATCCCCCCGCAGGCCTACGAAACAGCCTCACGGCCAGGGATTCTGAAGGCAACTTCCGGAAATCGAGCCAGGGGGAGAGTGTGGCCTCGTGGTCCGACCCTTCCATTCAAGTTCCAGTGAGGCATATTCAGTTTAACCCAGGGAACGCTCATAGAACCAACATCAGCCCAGGACTAAAGCCTCTGATCACCAGACAAAGACAAGAAAAGCCAATCCTCCACGTTCAGAGATGACAAACTCCACAGAAGCACAGAAGCCCCAAAATACCAAGAAAAATAAGAAGAAAGGGGCGACTCTGGACACATTCTATGGAGCCAAAATACAAAATACAGAGCAGATAGAAGAAGATATACAAGAAAATTCTCCAAAATCTTCCAAAGGAAATAGAAACTCTCCACAAACACATGAAGAATTTGAATCAGAAAGGACCAAAAAGATGGAAGCCCTCTGGGAGGAAAAGTGGGAAATGATGCAAAAGAAATTCACGCATCTACAAAACCAGTTTGACCAAACTGTAAAAGAAAACCAGGCTTTAAAGCAAGAACTAATAAAGCAAAGCCAAAACACCAAGAAATTAGAAGAGAACATAAAATATCTCACCGACAAGGTGATAGATCTGGAAAACAGGGGGAGAAGAGAAAATTTAAGAATAATTGGACTCCCAGAAAAGCCAGAAATAAACACCAAACTGGACATGGTGATACAAGATATAATCAAAGAAAATTGCCCAGAGATTCTAGAACAAGGGGGCAATACAGCCACTGACAGAGCTCACAGAACACCTTCTACACTAAACCCCCAAAAGACAACTCCCAGGAATGTAATTGCCAAATTCCAAAGCTATCAAACAAAAGAAAAAATCCTACAGGAAGCCAGAAAAAGACAATTTAGATATAAAGGAATGCCAATCAGGGTCACACAAGACCTTGCAAGTTCTACGCTGAATGATCGTAAGGCATGGAACATGATCTTCAGAAAGGCAAGAGAGCTGGGTCTCCAACCAAGAATCAGCTACCCAGCAAAACTGACTATATACTTCCAAGGGAAAGTATGGGCATTCAACAAAATAGAAGACTTCCAACTTTTTGCAAAGAAAAGACCAGAGCTCTGTGGAAAGTTTGATACCGAAAATCAAAGAGCAAGGAATACCTGAAAAGGTAAATATTAAGGAAAGGGGAAAAATGTTATCTTCTTTTACTCAAACTCTCTTCTATAAGGACTACATTTATATCAACCTATGTATACTAATATGTAGGGAAAATGTAATGTATAAATAGGGGGTAAAGAAAGACCAAATAGAATAATGGTTCTCACACAAAGATTCACAGGGGAAGGGGAGGGGAAGAAAACTCCTATAAGAAGGAGAGGAAGAGGGGGGGGGTTTACTTAAACCTCAATCTCAGGGAAATCAACTCTGAGAGGGAAAAACATCCAGATCCATTGGGATCTTGAATTCTATCTTACCCAACAAGGGTAAGGAGAAGGGAAAACCAAGGGGGGGAGGGGGAGAGGGAGAACAAAAAGGGAGGGAAAGAGAGGGGGGAGGGGGAGGGAACAAAAAGGGAGGGACTAAAAAGGGAAACATCAAGGGAGGGGACAAGGGGGACTGATTCAAAGTAAATCACTGGACTAAAAGGTAGAGCCGAAGAAGAAAAGGTTAGAATTAGGGAAGGCAATCAAAATGCCAGGGAGTCCACAAATGACAATCATAACTTTGAACGTGAATGGGATGAACTCACCCATAAAACGTAGACGAATAGCTGAATGGATTAGAATCCAAAACCCTACCATATGTTGTCTTCAAGAAACACACATGAGGCGGGTTGACACCCACAAGGTCAGAATTAAAGGATGGAGTAAGACCTTCTGGGCCTCAACTGATAGAAAGAAGGCAGGAGTGGTAATCATGATATCTGATAAAGCCAATGCAAAAATAGACCTGATCAAAAGGGATAGGGAAGGTAATTATATTTTGTTAAAAGGGACCCTAGACAATGAAGAAATATCATTAATCAACATGTATGCACCAAATAATATAGCACCCAAATTTCTAATGGAGAAACTAGGAGAATTGAAGGAAGAAATAGACAATAAAACCATACTAGTGGGAGACCTAAACCAACCATTATCAAATTTAGATAAATCAAATCAAAAAATAAATAAGAAAGAGGTAAAAGAAGTGAATGAAATCTTAGAAAAATTAGAATTAATAGACATATGGAGAAAAATAAATAGGGATAAAAAGGAATACACCTTCTTCTCAGCACCACATGGCACATTCACAAAAATTGACCATACATTAGGTCACAGAAACATAGCACACAAATGCAAAAAAGCAGAAATAATGAATGCAGCCTTCTCAGATCACAAGGCAATAAAAATAATGATTAGTAATGGTACATGGAAAACCAAATCTAAAACCAATTGGAAATTAAACAATATGATACTCCAAAACCGTTTAGCTAAAGAAGAAATCATAGAAACAATTAATAATTTCATCAAGGAAAATGACAATGGCGAAACATCCTTTCAAACCTTTTGGGATGCAGCCAAAGCGGTAATCAGAGGCAAATTCATATCCCTGAAAGCTCATATTAACAAACAAGGGAGAGCAGAGATCAATCAATTGGAAATGCAATTGAAAAAACTCGAAAGCGATCAAATTAAAAACCCCCAGCAGAAAACCAAATTAGAAATCCTAAAAATTAAGGGAGAAATTAATAAAATCGAAAGTGATAGAACTATTGATTTAATAAATAAGACAAGAAGCTGGTACTTTGAAAAAACAAACAAAATAGACAAAGTACTGGTCAATCTAATTAAAAAAAGGAAGGAAGAAAATCAAATTCACAGCATTAAAGATGAAAAGGGGGACAGCACCTCCAATGAGGAGGAAATTAAGGCAATCATTAGAAATTACTTTGCCCAATTATATGGCAATAAATACACCAATTTAGGAGAAATGGATGAATATATACAAAAATACAAACTGCCTAGACTAACAGAAGAGGAAATAGAATTCTTAAATAATCCCATATCAGAAATTGAAATCCATCAAGCCATCAAAGAACTTCCTAAGAAAAAATCCCCAGGGCCTGATGGATTCACCTGTGAATTCTATCAAACATTCAGAGAACAGTTAACCCCAATACTATACAAACTATTTGACATAATAAGCAAAGAGGGAATTCTACCAAACTCCTTTTACGACACAAACATGGTACTGATTCCAAAACCAGGCAGGTCAAAAACAGAGAAAGAAAACTATAGGCCAATCTCCCTAATGAATATAGATGCAAAAATCTTAAATAGGATACTAGCAAAAAGACTCCAGCAAGTGATCAGAAGGATCATTCACCATGATCAAGTAGGATTCATACCAGGGATGCAGGGCTGGTTCAACATTAGGAAAACCATCCACATAATTGACCACATCAACAAGCAAACTAGCAAGAACCACATGATTATCTCAATAGATGCAGAAAAAGCCTTTGATAAAATACAACACCCGTTCCTATTAAAAACACTAGAAAGCATAGGAATAGAAGGGTCATTCCTAAAAATAATAAACAGTATATATCTAAAACCAACAGCTAATATCATCTGCAATGGGGATAAACTAGATGCATTCCCAATAAGATCAGGAGTGAAACAAGGATGCCCATTATCACCTCTACTATTTGACATTGTACTAGAAACACTAGCAGTAGCAATTAGAGAAGATAAAGAAATTGAAGGCATCAGAATAGGCAAGGAGGAGACCAAGTTATCACTCTTTGCGGATGACATGATGGTCTACTTAAAGAATCCTAGAGATTCAACCAAAAAGCTAATTGAAATAATCAACAACTTTAGCAAAGTTGCAGGATACAAAATAAATCCACATAAATCATCAGCTTTTCTATATATCTCCAACACAGCTCAGCAGCAAGAACTAGAAAGAGAAATCCCATTCAAAATCACCTTAGACAAAATAAAATACCTAGGAATCTATCTCCCAAGACAAACACAGGAACTATATGAACACAACTACAAAACACTCGCCACACAACTAAAACTAGACTTGAACAATTGGAAAAACATTAACTGCTCATGGATAGGACGAGCCAATATAATAAAAATGACCATCCTACCCAAACTTATTTATCTATTTAGTGCCATACCCATTGAACTACCAAAATACTTCTTCACTGATTTAGAAAAAACCATAACAAAGTTCATTTGGAAGAACAAAAGATCAAGGATATCCAGGGAAATAATGAAAAAAAACACATATGATGGGGGCCTTGCAGTCCCAGACCTCAAACTATATTACAAAGCAGCAGTCATCAAAACAATTTGGTACTGGCTAAGAAACAGAAAGGAAGATCAGTGGAATAGACTGGGGGAAAACGACCTCAGCAAGACAGTATACGATAAACCCAAAGATCCCAGCTTTTGGGACAAAAATCCACTATTCGATAAAAACTGCTGGGAAAATTGGAAGACAGTGTGGGAGAGACTAGGAATAGATCAACACCTCACACCCTACACCAAGATAAATTCAAAATGGGTGAGTGACTTAAACATAAAGAAGGAAACCATAAGTAAATTGGGTAAACACAGAATAGTATACATGTCAGACCTTTGGGAGGGGAAAGGCTTTAAAACCAAGCAAGATATAGAAAGAATCACAAAATGTAAAATAAATAATTTTGACTACATCAAACTAAAAAGCTTTTGTACAAACAAAACCAATATAACTAAAATCAGAAGGGAAACAACAAATTGGGAAAAAATCTTCATAGAAACCTCTGACAAAGGTTTAATTACTCATATTTATAATGAGCTAAATCAATTGTACAAAAAATCAAGCCATTCTCCAATTGATAAATGGGCAAGGGAAATGGATAGGCAGTTCTCAGATAAAGAAATCAAAACTATTAACAAGCACATGAAGAAGTGTTCTACATCTCTTATAATCAGAGAGATGCAAATCAAAACAACTCTGAGGTATCACCTCACACCTAGCAGATTGGCTAACATAACAGCAAAGGAAAGTAATGAATGCTGGAGGGGATGTGGCAAAGTAGGGACATTAATTCATTGCTGGTGGAGTTGTGAACTGATCCAACCATTCTGGAGGGCAATTTGGAACTATGCCCAAAGGGCGACAAAAGAATATCTACCCTTTGACCCAGCCATAGCACTGCTGGGTCTGTACCCCAAAGAGATAATGGACACAAAGACTTGTACAAAAATATTCATAGCTGCGCTCTTTGTGGTGGCCCAAAACTGGAAAACGAGGGGATGCCCATCAATTGGGGAATGGCTGAACAAACTGTGGTATATGTTGGTGATGGAATACTATTGTGCTCAAAGGAATAATAAAGTGGAGAAGTTCCATGGAGACTGGAACAACCTCCAGGAAGTGATGCAGAGCGAGAGGAGCAGAACCAGGAGAACATTGTACACAGAGACTAATACACTGTGGTATAATCGAACGTAATGGACTTCTCCATTAGGGGCGGTGTAATGTCCCTGAACAACTTTCAGGGATCCAGGAGAAAAAAAAACACCATTCATAAGCAAAGGATAAACTATGGGAGTGGAAACACCGAGAAAAAGCAACTGCCTGAATACAGAGGTTGAGGGGACATGACAGAGGATAGACTTTAAATGAACACTCTAATGCAAATACTATCAACAAAGCAATGGGTTCAAATCAAGAAAACATCTAATGCCCAGTGGACTTACGCGTCGGCTATGGGGGGTGGGGGGGAGGAAAAGAAAATGATCTATGTCTTTAACGAATAATGCTTGGAAATGATCAAATAAAATATATTTAAAAAAAAAACATAATACAATCTTTTTTAAAAATCGATTCTCTTTACACTGGAGTCCCTGAGAGATGGTTTTAAAATTAAACTTGACATGCATTTGTTGGGAAGCCCATTTCTGCTGGATATCTATTTTAGAAGCTCCCAGTACTCTATTAGTAAAATACTAATCGTGAATTTAGAGAAATTAAAATTCCTACTTTTTAGGCCTCAAGGAATGATCTGAGGAAAGGGTTATTATCTCTCCCTGAAACTGACTTTGTCTATGTGCAGGAAAATGACTGTGCTTTTAATTTTTAAAAATATAATACTATAGATTTGAATAGAGTACGGTGTCATGGAAGGAGAATTTGAGAAAAAACCCCACTAAATTAGCCCTACCCTTTGACCCAAATGGTAACATCACTGGCCATATACTACTAGAACGACAGTGACAGGGAAAAAAAAGGGTGCCATATATAAGAGAATATTTTTCATAACACTGTTTTCCTGACTTCCTTTAGGTCTCCCATCTTTTACTGGTAGACTTCCTAACTCTTCCTAACTCTAGTGCCTTGCCTTTGTTAATTATTTCCCATTAATCTTTATGTTGTTGTAATTATATGTATATATCGTATATAAATATACATATATATGTGTTTACACATTGACTCCTCCATTAGGTGGTAAACTTCTTGAGGGTAAGAACTGCCTTTTGCCTCTTTTTGTATTCCCATGGCAACAATGAAAAATCTGTCCTTCAAATACTGAGGAATCCAAGTTAAAAGTATTATTTGTGAAAAGGGACAGTGTAGACGTGCATCCTGGAGGATGTCCAGAGTGGAGGATCCACAGCCCAAGATGGGTAGCGACAATTTGTAGGCGGGAGCAGAGAATGGGCAGTTTCTTCCAGGGACACCATGGAACACAGAAGCAGAATGCTTGGTAGCAATGGCTGACTTTTTTGGTAGAAATGGCTGGTTTAAGCTACCTTCGGCAGCTTCAGGGAGAGTTTGTGATGGACGGTTCAGCAAGGTCAGGCAGCAAACATTGGGAAGACATCTGGGAGTGAGCAAGACTTCAGGCTCGCTGCAAGCTCCTGATCAGCTCCCTACTGCCAACGGGCTTACGTTGTGGCCAGTGCATCCGTATAATAAGGTAGTTCATGGAAAATAGACATTTTAGTTTCTGGAATATTTTGATTTCTAGAATTTAGCTGGCACAACATAAATGCTGAATGATTTCTGGTAGCAAATAAAGGTATGTGAATTGCATGAAATATTACTTTAACAAAGGATGGGATGAATTCAGAGAAAGATGGGAACAATTGTATAAAATAACAAGTTAAAAAACAGAATCAGAAGAATAATATGCAAAATAATATAATGATGTGGTACATAACATGAATTAAAATCACACCAAGGCAGTTGAACTAGGAATTTTACAATAAGCAAGCTTCACTCCAGAGTAGAGGATAAACACATCCCTCCTCTTGATTGAGGACTAGGGGACTCCAAGTACAAGATGCATGTGCTGTCAGAAATGGCTTTTTTTAAGTTTTTCCCCCTCATTTTCTCTTCTTTAAATTTTACATTTTTCTTTATTTTTTTTAAAATAAGGAACGGGTTACAGGATAGATGGGAACCAGAAAATGTTTTCTTTTTCTTCTCTGCCAGTGATTCAAGAAAAATATGCTATAAGTCTCTGCATAAGGTAGGAAACAGGGTTTAAACTCCCCTCGTGGGTCTAATAGGCTCTCTGTTCTTGCCTCTCGAAGTTTGTTTTTTTCTTTTTCTTAGGTAAAGGAGTACGAGACTAGGCTACAATTTTATTATCATCAAAAGGTGGAGAGAGTGAGCTGCCAGAGGTCTAGAGAATCCAGAGGCCATGCCAGGTTTTCTTTAACACCTTTTCTTAATAAGGAACAAGGTCCTGAGTGACTAATTTAAGCCAGCTTAGAAATGAATTGAAGACAGCTAAAAATGAGTGATATTGAGTCATCCTCATTCAGAAGTTAATTTGGGGAGGCGAATACTATACAAAAACTGCTTTAAGTTGGAGCCCACTCTCCCCAGGAAAGTAAATGGGTTAAGAGAAAGAATTCCCTGGCATGTTGGGAAAATTCTATTCTTTTCAGTATACTTCCCTTTGTAAAAGTTTTTTTTTTTAAGAAATTAATTAAAAAGACAATGAAATCACTAGAATTAGACCTAAGTTTGGTTCCTATCTATAACAATTACTTAACTTTGTGATCATAAGCAAGTTATTTAACTTTACTGAGTCTCAATTTCCTCACTTATAAAATATGAATAATAACATTTATCTTATCTCATAGCATTGTTTGGAAAACACTATAAATCTTAAAATGATATATTAATAATACTGATGTACAGTGGCATGAATATACAACTTCTAGGTTTGCGAAGCATTTTACTGATATTACCTCATTTGAATCTTACCACAACTCTATGAGGCAGAATTTATAGATCACCTTTTCTGAATTTTACAGATGTAGAAATTGAAGTAGTTTCAGAGAATTCAAATAACTTACTCAAGGGCACACCACTATTAAATGTTAGTGTCAAGATTCAAAGCTAGGTCTCCCTGACTGCAAGTAAGGTCTTTGGAGCAATGGTATAGTTATAATTAAAATTAATTTTAAGGAAAATTATGATTTACAATTACTTTCAAGATTTAGAAAACTTTCTGAAGTGGCTAAGTTCACTTCAGTCAATCTCTTTTGATCAATTGTTTCAGTTTCATCTTGACTCCTTGTGGTCCCATGTAGACCTTTCTTGGCAAAGATGCTGGAGTGGTTTGCCATTTCCTTCTCCAAATCATTTTATGGATGAAGAAACTGAGGCAAATAGGGTTAAGTGACTTGCCCAGGGTCACAGAGATAGTAAGTATCTGTGTTCAGATTTCAAATCAGGAACATGAGGATTCCTAAAGAGTAGCACTCTATCTACTCCACCATCAGCCAACTTCAATAATCAAATGCTTAAATAGGTATTTATCAAGAACTTACTCATAAATAGAAGTAAATAAGACATCATTTTAGATATACATGTATTTTTTTGTCAAATGATGTCTTCTCTAATGGGAGAAGGGGAGAGAGATTATTAACTGGATATTTTAATGTAACAAACAAATAAGTAAATACATTTTTAAATAAAACTTACTATGTGTCAGGGATGCTGTTATGTTCTAGAGATTCAAAAAAAGGCAAAAACACACAAAAAAAATCCCTGTATTCAAGGAGTTTAAAAACTAATGAGTAATTAATAAATAAAAAAGCACATATAAGATGCATACAGAGTAGAAGGAATGTCACCTTAGACATAAAAACTCAAATGACTAGAGGGACCAGGATGGTCTTCTACTCTAAGTCAAGTCTGGAAAGAAGCCTGAGATGTCAAGAAGGAAGAGATGAGGAGGGAAAGCAGCTCGAGCAAAGGGGACCAACATGACAGGGAATGGATTATTTTGTGTGAAGAACAGTAGATAGTAATGTCTGTTGAGTTTGTGTAGGAGAGTAGTGTATGAGAAGATTGGAAGCTTAGGAAGGGTGACCGTTGTGAAAAGCCTCAGATGCCATAGTGAAGGCTTGAATTTGAGCATTGGCTATATGAATGGAGAGATGAACACATAACATGTATTTTTGAAAGCATGTATTGAATTAAATTGCCATCTCATCAATAAATAAAATTAATTTATATTAATTTATATATAATAAATAAGTATTCTTTTCAATACTTCCATTTCTGCACTCATGCCCACACTACTATAGATTGGCATCCTTGCTTCCAGTTTACCCCTCTCCAAACCACTCTCCACACAGCCGCCATATTAATATCCTTAAAGGATAAGTCTGTCCAAGCCACTTCCCCACTTAGAGTTCTTCATTGGTTTGTTATTGCCTTTAAGAGAAAATACAAACAGCATACACTATAGCCCTACATCTTCCCAAACTTATCACTCCCTTTCACATTGTACATTTAAATATACTGGTCATAATCCTGGAAAAATATTCTAAATTAACCAATTAAATAAAATAAAAAAAATAAGTACACTGGTCATTTCCCACTCTATCTTCTACTCTTCTTGCCTTCACAAAACAGTCTTTGCCCACTCTTGACTCTTAAAATATCTAGTTTCCATCTAATCTCAAAGTGGGCACCTCAAGACCTTTCTGGATTCCCTCTACCTCTACCCACTGCTAACATCTCGCCAATTACTTACTTGTCATTTAAATATATATATTTTGCATATCCTTATATCTGTACATGTTGTTACCCTTGATAGAATATAAAGTCTTTGAGGGTAAGAATTGCTTCATTTAGCACATTTAGCACAGTGCCTTGGACAAAATAGGCAGCTAAGTGGACAGTGGATAAATCACTGGACTTGGAATCAGAGAGACTTCTCTTCATGAGTTTAAATCTGGCCTCAGACTTATTAACTAGCCATGTGATGTTTGCCTCAGTTCCACAGCTATAAAATGAACTGGAGAAGGAAATGGCAAACTATTGTAGTATTTCTGCCAAGAAAAACCCAACAGAGTCACAAAGAGTTGAGCACAACTGAAAAACAACCAAAGGACAACTGTGACAAAGCAGGGACTTAATAATTGCATACTGATTGATTGACCCAGAGTCAGGAAGACCTAAATTCGGACACTTATTGGCTGTGTGCCCCTGGGAAAACTATTTAACCTCTGGGAGGCTCATGTTCCTTATCTGTAAAATGAGGATTATAATAATTATACCTACTCACAAGGTTTAAAGTTTTGTTTAAAGGTTCATGAGGCTCAAATGAAATAATGCATGCTATATAAAAATCTGCCCCTACTTTTATTTAGTAAGCACTTCCCACATACCAACTATGTGCTAGATATTATAGTGTAGAGGAATGGATGATAAGCCCAGAGTAAGACTTTATGATCCAGACCTAGACTGAAGAAAAAATGGAGGAAGACACAAAGAGAAACTATGCTCCTTCCCTGTTCACCCTCCTTAAAAGGAGAATTAAATCCAGCACCTTTATAGCTTGTTCCTGATATGTGCCACACTTAGTCCCACAGTGGGCATTATAACTATGAATCCTCCCTTATATCTGGGGAATATATGTTGCCAAAATGCAAAGGGAAGGGAAGAACTCTGTTTCCATTCATTTTTTTTTCTCCTCAAGTAAAACCATTGGTTATTTCTAGGAGCAAACTATTCTGCAGAAAGAAGCTTGCACATTCACCTGCTTTCAGGAAATTATTCTACTAAAAACTCTCAGGAGGACTACAGGGGGCAGTACTGAATGGTCAGGGAGCCCATGGCTAGGCATCAAAGGAGGCAGGAAAGAGTCATATTCAGGAGGTGCTCTTCTCTCCTTGGGACAACTCATAGTGTAAACATTCAGTGGATTTACATGTATACACTCCAATCTGAGTTGAAGAACTGGCTTCTGTGTCTTCTCTCTTCGAATTTCTATTTAATTTGCTATTTTTTAATTTATTATTCTAACAACACATCAACCCTCAAATGGATTGACCTTTCTGCTAATGTATACCACCTAAATTAACAGAGACAATTAACTAATTCATATTGGAATTGTGCACTTTCCATGTCCCATTCATCATCTCTAAATGCTGGATCTGGTGTTGCAGTTTAAATTTTTTATTATTACCCTTTAAAACTGAAGAAATGTCTTACATCTAATTAGCCAAACTTACATATTCAATTAATAGATTCATTATGGCTTAATGAATATTGTGACAGGGCTAGGACTTATCTGATTTCTGGCTGGGACCCCGCAAACATTTTGAGATGAATAGGCAGGCCATCACCTTACAGACCATTTTTACAGCCAAGTACTGAATCCCTTATCACTTAAAGCACCTTGAATATGTCATTGTAGTGTCTTTGTGAGCCTTGAGATTCCTTCTCGAGGAGTCTGAGAGGCACTATACCTTGGGAAAGACATGGATTTTCCCAGACAAAGCTTCCCTTTGATTGTATAAAAATGGAAAACTTTTAAAAAGAGAAACAAATTCTAAAAATCATTGATCAAAATTGAAAAGAACCAAACTAGACTTGTAGCAATAGTTGCAATTTTCTAACCTGATGGGGTTTTTTTTGTGACATCCCTGGGGGAAATGAAAGTAGGGAGAATGTAATATTTGAAAGAATGAAACAAAATGATTAGTTTGCATCAAAATATCTTAGGAGAATTCTTAGTTTTTCAGGCCTATGGGGTTATAGCTTTAAAAGCAGTCTCCTCCATCAAGTTCTACTCCAGAGCCTCATCCTGGTCATGGAGGTGGCTCTGAATTTATATCTTCTTTCTGATGTATGCCACACTTAGACCAGAGGATGCATTTTAAAAAATGAATCTTCCAGTTGTCCCTTATATGCTGGGGATTATATGTGTTGCCAAAGTGCAAAGGGAAGGGAAGGAGTGCAAAGTGCTTAAAGGTTCTTAAAGAATTTCCAGAGTCGTCCTAGTGACAGACTGATTTTGACATCCAAGTCAAAGATAATAAGTCATATCACTAATAGGTTGTCTGGTAGGTGATTAAATTTTTGGCCACAGCAACGCTTAAACCAAAGAAAAATCCAAAATTGTCTTAAGATCTGTGTAGTCCATTTTTTGTTTCTTTAATCAAGGTGGTAAAGGTACAGAAAAGTAGACAGAAGATGGTAAGAACCACAGTTTTTATACTGTCTCTGAATGTTAACTTCTATTTCATGCAAATGGTCTCCTTGCTGTTCTTTGCATGCAATACTCAGTCTCTGAACTCTGGGCATTTTCACTGGCTACTCCAAAACCTAGAATTCTTTTCCCTTTTGAGCTCCATCTTCTGACTTTCCTTGTTTCTTTTCAATCTCAACTAAAACTGTTTTCTATAAGAAGTCTTTCCTAATTTCCTTTAAAGCTAATGCCTTCCCTCTTGATTATCTCCAATTTATCCTCAATAGATCTTGTTTGTACTTAGTTGTTTGCATGTTTTTGCTCCCATTTGACTGTTTGTTCCTTGAAAGCAAGGATTGTTTTTGTGCAATGCACTTAGCACAGCATTTGGCACATGTTGTTGTTGTTTAGTTGGTTTTCATTTGTGTCCTACTCTTTATGACATTTTTTGGTTTTCTTGGCAAAGATACTAGAGTGGTTTGCCATTTCCTTCTCCAGCTCATTTTACAATGAAGAAACAGAGGCAAACAAGGTTAAATGACTTGCCCAGGGTCACAGAGCTAGCACATGTCATAGGTCTTCCTTACTTCAGGTTCAGTGCTCTATCCATTGTGCCACCCAGCTGCCCCATATGCTGGCACAAAGTAGGAGCTTAATAAATCCTTATTGATTAGACTAAAAATGAGAACCTTGCCCACTGACCAACAAGTCAGCATCCTACTGCAGAAACTGAATCATATTATCAGCAAACAATTATTAAGTGCCTCTTGGGTATCTAACACTAAAGTGTTAGGGCTTGGGAACACAAAAAATAAGCTACAATCTCCAGAAGCTTAAATTCTAAGAGAGCTTACATTTTTTATTATTTGCAATAATAATAATGGCTAACATTTGTATAAAGTTTTAAGATGAACAAAGTGATTTAAGTATATTATCTTCTTTTATCCTCATAACAACCCTGTGAAGTAGGGAATACTATTGTCTCCATTTTACAGTTGAGGAAGGTGAGTCTGAGAGGAGGTAAAGTAGCTTTCCAAGAGTCACAGTTAGTGGCTCAAGCACAATTCAAATTTAGACCCTCTCATTCCAAGGCCAGAGCTCTAGCCCCAACTTCACCAAGCTGCCAGTGGAAAGGTGGTTCATAGGTTCTCCTTGGGAAGGCAAATAGATGGGATCGAGGAGTCAGTTTTACTGTGCATCCAAAGGCAACAAGAACTATGTCCTGGGACATGTGGTCAAATAGTATCACAGAATTCCTTATCATGTGCACATTTGTTTTTTCAAAGGTTTCCTTGAAGATGATTGGAGCATGTGTATAAGTATACGTTGCAAAAGATAAATAGATAGATACATTTTACTCAAGAGGAACTCAATATGAGGTCAACTAGGTGGCTCCATGGATAGAGAGCCAGGCTTAGAGATGGGAAGTCTTGGGTTCAAAAATGGTCTCAGATACTTCCTAACTGTGCTATCCTAGGCAATTTACTGAATCATGATTGCATAAACCTTGCTGTTCTTCTGCCTAAGAACTGGAAAGGGAGAGAGACAGACAGACAGACAGAGAGAAAGAGACAGAGACAGAGAGAAAGAGACATAGAGCAAGACAGAGAGACAGAGAGAAAGAGACAGAGAGAAAGAGAGACAGAGACAGAGAGACAGACAGAGAGAGACAGGGACAGAGAGAGAACTGTCTAGAGTGAAGTAATTTCCTCTTGGTCACACAGTCAGCATTGTTCAGAAGTGGAACTTACCCCAGCCTCCTTGACTTCAAAGCCAGCCCTCTACCTACTACACCATACATCCCCCAAATTATCTTTAGTGTTTAGTCATTTTTTCAGTCATGTCAGATTCTTCATGACTCCATTTGGGGTTTTCTTAGCAAAGGTACTAGAGCAGTTTGCCATTTCCTTCTCAAACTCATTTGACTGATTAGGAAACTGAGACAAACAGGGTTGAGTAACTTGCTCAAGGTCACACAGGTATTAAAAAACTAAGGTCAGATTTGAACTCAGGAAGACGAATCTTCCTGATTCCAACCTCAGGGCTCTATTTCCTGTGCCACCTAGCTGCACCTAATTAATCTTAACAGACAGAAAACTACAAGTTTGAGAGTTATGTGAGTCATTTTCAAATCAGATGTCTAAAAGTCAACTTTTTAAAGATAAGAATCAACACTAAAACTGAGAAAATACAGCCTACAATTAAAACAGCTCCAACTTGCTTTGTTTCAACAAGTTGTTAATGCTGAAAAAGTTTGAGAAATGACTACAAGAACAGAAAGCACACAGAGTACCACTGTTTCCTAAGGAACCTTAACTGCTCTGAAACAATAATCACAACAGGAAGGTAAAAAGGATCTAGAAATTGTATCAGTTGGGGCAACTAGATGGCTCAGTGGATAAATAACTAGGTTTGGAGGTGAGAGGAAGGTCTTGGGTTCCAATCTAGCCTCAGACATTCCTTGGCTGTGTCATCCTGGGCAAGTTACTTAACCCAACTGCCTAACCCTTATTGCTCTTCTGCCTTGGAACCAATACACAGTGGTGATTCTAAGATGGAAAGTAAGAGTTTAAACACCACACACACACCCATAAAGGAAGAATTTACATCATTCATCAGTTACCTTGATCTCTGTACCAGATGAAGATATATGTAGTGGTTGCAAAGAGTAAGACCAGATTAATATGTAAAACCTTTTTGTATAATATTATAGAAGGGCACGGTAGAAGATTCTAAACTGTGTCACCCCATAAAACAGCAAGAAGAGATAAACATGAGGGGAAAGAGATCAACATGAGATCTCAACCAAGCCAGGAATTCTGTACATTGTTCTTTTGGCTTCACTTTATTTTTTTCATTCTGCAGAGTTCAAACAAATCCTCACACGTTTCTCTTAATTCATTCTATTTGTCATTGCTTATGGTCTGTCAGTCAACAAGCATTTACTTATTAAGCATCTAGAGCTGAGGGTATAAAGAGACAAAATCCAGTTCCAACTCTCAAGGTATTCACAGTCTACAGGAGAGACAACATGCGAATTATATACAAAGAAAGTATATAAAGAATAATTGGAGATAATCTCAGGAGGAAGGCATTGATTTTAAGGTAGACTGGCAAAGGCTGGTTGGAGAAGATGGGGAAGATGAGAACATTAGCTCAGACTTGAAGAAATCCAGGGAATCCAGGAGATGGAAATGGATATGAGAGGAAGGAGGGAATTCCAGACAGAAAAAAATGCTGAGTGGAGAGCTGAAAGTGTCTTGTTCAAGAGCAGCAAGGATTGTAGAATACTTGGAGAGGAATAAGATATAAAAAGACAGGAAAAGTATGGGGATGGGCAGGTTATAAAGGGCTGTAAAAAGCCAGAAAAAAAGATTGGGAGAACCATAAGAAAATAATTTTCCCAATCATTAGATATGTCTTTATTTCTATAAATAGTTAATCATTTGTGGTTATAACTTGTATATTCTTGTGTATATCTTGCAGGGTCAGTTCCTAAGTATTTTATACATTTATGCTCATTTTAAATGAAATTTCTCTCTCTTTTCTTGCTGGCTTTTATTGGTATTATATAATAGGCTAGTGATTTTTTTTTGTGAATTTATTTTATTTTATATTTGACAAAGTTTTAAAGTTATTGTATTGATTATCTTGGCTGTTTTTGTGTTCTTTAAGAACATGATCACATAATCTGCAAAAAGTGATAATTAAGAAATGAGGAAATAGATTCTTTCAAAAAGACATAGAATTATATGAACTAATCCAGAATACAATGAGCAGTACCAAAACAATTAATACTCTGACATCAATATTGTAAAAATCAACAATTTTAGGACTTTTGTAAACTAATGAAGGATAAAGAATAAAATCAGAACAATTTATACAACAAGCCTGTAATGATCATTCTAATGCAAATATTAATAATATGGGAATAGGTCTTAATCAATGACACATGTAAAACCCAGTGGAATTGCTCATAGGCTACGGGAGGAGGGGAGGAGGAGGGAAGGGAAAGAACATGAATCATGTAACCATGGGAAAATATTATAAATTAATTAATTAAATAAAATTTTAAAACTAAAAATAAAAACAAACAACTTTTAGAGTTGTTTGTTCATTGAAAAAGGTTATCTTATTTGAAAAATTTCTTATATCTTAATTCAAAAGGTTTAAGAATTAAGATAAATATAATGGCAATTCATGGTTCCAAGAGACTGAGGATGAAACATGCTTTCTAATACAGAGAGGTGATATATTATTTATATAACCATATGTATAGTATAAAGACATCAGGCAATTTGTTTTGTTCAACTATATATATTTGTTACCAGAGATTAATCTTTTTCTTTTCTTTTCAGTGGGGCAGAGAGCAGGAAATTAAGAAAAAAGATTTCTGTCGATTAAAAAAAAATGAGAGGTGGGAGGCAGTGCTATAGATGTGAAATGTTTCAGGCACTTTCAGATAAGTATTATTAGTTTCACTTAAATATTTTACTTTGTTACAAGAGACCTTTCATGAAGTGGGAGTAATATACAAATTTATGTAAAGTAAAAACAGAATGCATCAAGGCAGCTAAGTGGCTCAATGGATTGAGAGCTAGGTCTGGAGAGAGGAGGTCCTAGGTTAAAATCTGGTCTCAGATGCTTCCTACCTGTGTGGCCCTGGGCAAGTCACTTAACTCCCATTGTTGAGACCTTACTACTACTCTGCCTTGGAACCAATTCTTAGTATAGATTCCAAGATAGAAAGTTAGGGTTTAAGAAAAACTGCACCAATAAAACTGAAGGTAATAAAAATAAAAAGGAAGTTCAAGTTAATAGTTGTGTTAATAGAAGATGGATGGAAGAAGGAAGGAGAGACTAGAGGTAAAGAGATCAACCAACAGGCTATTGCAATCATGAGGTGATAAAAGCCTGTGCCAGGTTTGAGGCAGTGTCAGAAGAAAGAAGGGGGACATATATAAGAGCTGTAATAATGGTAGCAGTAACAGGATGTGATCACTGTTGGAATATGGGGGAAAGAGTGAGAAGTCAAGAAAGACACCTTGGATGCAAGCCTGGGTAACTGGAAGGATGATGATACCCTTGCAAGTGATGAGGAACTTAAAGGGAAGATTTGTAGGGAAAGATAATGAGTTCAGTTTCAGGCATTCTGAGTTTAAGATGTTTCCTAGACATCTAGTTTGAGACATCTATAGATAGTTGGAGATGTAAAACTGGAGCAGTCAAGAGAGAGAATAAGTCTGGAAAAATAGATGGAAGGCTCAAGATAGAACCTTGAGGACATCTATAGTTAGCAGAAATGATCTGGACCAAGATCCATCAGAGAAGACTGAGCAGCACCAATTGTATAGGTAAGAGGAGAACCAGGAAACAACTGTGGCACTGAAACCTAGAAAAAAGAGAATATAAAGAATATAGAAATCTTTAGTGTAAAAAGCACCAGAGAGGTCACAAAGGAAGAGGATCCCCCCCAAAAAGACCATTAAATATAGTGATTATGAAATAATTGGTAATTAAAAGATCAAATGATATGATATTTTATTACTTTCATAAGGCACAGTTTATCTAGCCATTCCCCAATTAAATATTTCCCCTTTTTAAAGTATAAGTAGTATTCTAGACTTAGAAAAACTTGTGTCCAATTCCATCTTATACCTGCTTGCTGTTCAACACTGAGAATTTATTGAATCCATCTAAACCACAGTCTCCACACTTATAAAATGGGGATGATAGTACCTGAAATACCATCTTCAAAAGGTTATGAAGCTCAAACAAGATAACTAATATAAAATGGTTTGCAAACTTTAAAGCCCTGTGTCAGCCATATCAATATGAATAGTGACTCAATGTACCAGGAATTATGGGAGGCTAGATAAATGCCATAGTCATTATCATCATCATCATCATGATGCCAGGAATAGAGATCAGACAAGTGATTTCACTAACAGAAATAACTCTCAGATAAGAAAAATCCTTCTAAAAATTCAGGATGGAGTCTTCTTTCCAATGAAGATTTGCCTAGGATTGTTGAGGGCAGCCAGGTGACACAGTGATAGAATACTGGTCCTAGAGTCAGGAAGACTCACCTTTCCTGAGTTCAAATCTGATCCCAGACACTTACTGGCTGTGTGATCCTGGGTGAGCCACTTCACCTTGTTTGCCTCAATTTCCTTATATATAAAATGATGTGGAAAAGGAAATGGCAAATCACTCCTGTGAAGAAAACCCTAAATGGGGTCATGAAGAGTTGGACATGACAAAATGACTATAGAGCAAAAATAAGGGCATGGAGAAGCTAAGCATCTTGCCCAGGATCATATAGTCAATATTTATCAGTGATTATCCTTGAATTCAAGTCTTTATCCAAGGACATCCCTTTATCCACTGCCACATTGCCTATTATTATTATCATTATTATTATTATTAATAGATCCCATGGAGTAGTGGATAAGCACTGGACTTACAATCATAAAGACTTGGGTTATAATTTTGCTTCAAAAAGTGTGTGAGCTTTGAAAAGTTCTTTAGCTTTACTTGGCTTCAGTTTACTTATCTTTAAAATGAAGTTAATAAGATCACAAACTTCCCAAGTTTTTTGTGAAGCTGGAATAAAACTGATCAATCACTAAACATTTATTAATGTGTTGGGTATTGTGCCAAGTGTTGGGAATACAAAAAGAATCAAAAGACAATCCCTGCTCTCAAGGAGATTATAATCTTCTGGAGGAGACAATGTGTAGACAAATATATACAAAACCATCATCATAGAAGGAATGGATGGAGTCTGAATGCAGATTGAAGCATATCACTTTTCACTTCATCTTCCTCATTTTTTTCTTGTATAAGAGATATTTTTTATCTTCTTTCATAACATGATGAACACTGAAATATGTATTGTATGATAGCACATGGATAACCTATATCATATTATCTGCCATCTTGGGGAAGAGGGAAAAGAAGGAGTGAAAGAGATAATGTGGATCACAAAATGTCAGAAAATGATTATTAAAAAATTATATCACTATATAAAATATATATGTGTGTATTCACATATATATATGCATGAAACAAGATATACATAAGATAAAAAGGAGATAATTAACAGAAAGAAGGTACTAGAATAAAAGAAGCTGGGGAAGGCTTCCAGTAAAAATGGGATGTCAGGTAGGTTGGTAGGCAGAGCAGAAGAGGGAGAGTATTCCAGGTATGAGATACAGCCTGAGAAAATGCCCAGATCTAAGAGATGAAGTACTTGTTCAAGCAACAGCCAAGAAGCCAGCATTGCTGGCCAAGAGTAAGGTGTAGAAAGACAAGAAAAGTAGAAGAGGGCTAGATTGTGAATGGCTTTGAATGACGGAGCATTTTGTATTTGATCCTGGAGGTAATAGAAAGCTACTACAATTTATTGAGGGGGAAGTGTGTATGACATGATCAGGCCTGGAGGACAGACTGGAGTGGGGAGAGACTTGAAGCAGGTAGATGTACCAGCAGATTATTGTAATAATCCAGCCTTCACTAGATTGCAAGTAAAAAAAAAAACGGGCATAGAAAGTTCTTTGCAGACATAAAAGTGGCTGTAGAAATAACAGCTATTAAAATATAATATATTTATATTCAAATTATTTATATTTATTTATATTCTATAGATGTATAATTATTTATATATACATATATAATATAAAACAAAATATTTTATAGATATATTTTAAATCTTATATTTATATAAATATTTAATATATATTTTTCTAAGGCTACTGTGCCACCATGACTTTTGAAATACAGTAATTTCTAAAGAAACAAAATTAGTCACAGAAATTACAATGGAGAAATGCATTGGTGTGGTTAATCAGCTATAATGTATTATATCAATGAAGAATTAATTACATACAGAAAGCAGTGTAAAAGATATCATCAAGGAAATGTGGTGTGTGGAAAAAATGGTGTGCTCGTCAAGTATCAATAGCGGGAAGATGAGGAGCGGGTAGACAGCCCAGTGGACAGAAAGCCAGACTTTGAATTGGGAGGACCTGGGTTTAAATATGACCTCAAATAATTCCTACTGTGTGACCCTGGGTAAATCACCTAACCCTGATTGCTTAGTCCTTGCCCAACTATCTTATATCTTGGAATTGATACTAAGAAATAAAGGGTTTTAAAAAAATGACAGATGACCTTTAGAAAACAATGATCCACTGGTATCAGAAGAACTAAAGGAAAGGCAGATACATTGGGTGGGTTCCCTGATAAGAACTGATGGGAGAACATAGACATGAATCATGGAGGATGAGAAGCTGTGGGTGGATGTCATCAAGTTTAATAAACTTAATAAGGGAGAATTGATTTCATTCACTAAGAAAGCTATTGCCCTTCAGTTCCACCTTGAATTGAAGTGAGGTGGAATTTGTTCTTCTCTGCTGCAATGCTGACTTGAGAAGGAACAGCAGAGGTTATTGTGTGCCAGTTGAAATTGATAAGCAAGGGATCTTAAAGGATAAAAACTGTGGCTCTGGGAACTCCTATTGGACAACTTAGCATCCTGGTGAGTACTGGCTACACTGGTCTGCATAGCCCAGAGATAGCCAGTTTGATTTAGTCATGAGGTTATGGAGAACTTCTAGTCACACTAAGAGCTAACACTTTCTAAATGCCTTTCGAAGGGTGATGATTAATTGAATGAGTTTATAAAGCTTATTTTTGAATAGAGAAAAGTGCTTAGAATCAAGAGTCAGTGAGCAGAGAAGCAGTTTCATGTGGTATACATCTTCCTGATTGGCCCACTAACTTGAATTCTGTATTATAGAGCTCTGAGTTATCTGAAGCACCTGGGGTTTTCTCCCTATTGTGTTTTCCCTGTTTGGTTCCCATAAGTGTGATGCTATTAAGCGCATTGGTACAATATTATGGCCTGAGTTTATATGTGTATTGGATGGAATTTTAAATGTATTTTCTTTAAGATATTCAAATTTATTTTGCCTTTTATTGCCATATAACTGGTTATTTAAGATCTAAAAGTATGATTATTATTAATATCTGATCATGAAGAGAGAAAACATTGAATAGGGGCTCAAAAGCTAGAATGGTGAATATTTGAGAAGTACATTCCCTCCCAATAGGTTATCCTCCCTTGCTTTAGATTCTGATATTTTGAATGTAGCCATATGGTGATGGTCCATTTCTGGGAACTTAGATCTTCTAATGTCAGAACAGGTCAGCTAAGGCGTAAGGTGGATTGAGTATTAGGTTTGGAGTCTGGAAGGCACTTCTTTCTAAGTTCAAATGAAGAAGAAGAAGAAGGATGAAGAGGAGAAGGAGAAGGAGAAGGAGAAGGAGAAGGAGAAGGAGAAGGAGAAGGAGAAGGAGAAGGAGAAGGAGAAGGAGAAGGAGAAGGAGAAGAACGAAGAGGAGAAGGAGAAGAAGGAGAAGAAATAAGAGGAGAAGAAGGAGAAGGAGGAGAAGGAGAAGGCGGAGAAAGAAAAGGAGGAGATTGGAGGAATGCAGTCAAATGCAGGGAGATGGGATCTAAATATTTTAGCATTCTATAGTGGAATATGTTAGAGTGGAAAGAGCACTAGCACTAATTAATAAGAGGATGTGAAATCTCCTGATGCATTTTACTTGTGTGACCTTGGATAAATCACTTCAACTTCTCTGAGTGTCTATTCTCTTATCTATAGAATGAGAAATTGTGTTAGGTGATCCTAGAAGTGCTTTCTAATTCTAAATCTAATATGCTTTTTCAAAATTGATTCCCTAATATTGAGTATATATTAAAATCCATGGAAAAATTAGAAAAAAGTTGTTTTTTTCCCATTTGTTTTTGAGGGAAGTTGAAAAGCTACCAACCCATTCCAGGAAGGATAGAAATAGGCTAAAAGCAGATCTTTTCAGAATGATCTGAAAAAAAAGACATTAAAAATGCATGCTATCTTCATCAAAGCACCAGTGGGTCAATAACCCTGGCACAATGTGTAATAAAGTACCACAATGTAATAGTCATGGCATGCTGATCCATGAAATAATTTTCTTCTTTATGCACTGATCTCATTAAAGCAGACACGTGATGGGTTAAGATGCCAACTTTGTTTATTTTTAGTTCATCCAGTAACTGTGGAAGTCTATTGACTACCTATTCATCTGTACCTCTAAAAGTGAGATGCCAGCAGTTTTTTCATGTGGGTCAATAGCATAGGGACTGGGTTGGAAGCAACTAGTGTGATAGAATAGAAAAAGCATTGGGTCAGTCAAAAATGTCTAGATTGGGATCCTGATATTTACTGCCTTTGTGACCTTGGACAAGTCACTTCACCCATCTAGTCCTCAATTTCTTCATCTGTAAAAGTGAATGAGTTCAAATAAATGGTTGCTCAGATCTCTCACAATTCTAAATTTATAAACCTATAATGACCTTATACTTTTTGGTGGGATAAAAATACATATGTGTATTGGAGATACAAATCTCCAACCCCAGCTCTGTGTATGAGCTTTCCCCCTTCAAATATATTGTATTGCTTCCTGTTGCTGACTCTTCTATTCAAATCCTGTTCTGTACTGAGTGTTTTCTCTAGGTGGGCAAAAAACCAGAGCATATTTAGACAAATAGTAAAATTTGACAACATTTTTTAACTCAACACTGCAATTCTTTTTTCTTTCTTGCTTTTTTTATTTTTTTTTAAAGGAAGGGAACCAGACCCAGAGATGTGAGGTCCTGGGTTCAAATATGTTCTCAGACACTTTCTGGCTGTGGGACCCTGGGCAAGTCACTTGATTCCCCCCCCATTGCCTAGCCCTTACCACTCTTCTGCCTTAGATCCAATACACGGTATTGATTCTAAGATGAAAGGTGATGGTTTAAAAACAAAAAAAAGGAAGGAATTGATTTTCATTCAGATCAAAGGCTCAAAGAAAGTGTTTTCAGCATTCACTTAATTGATGGGTTGCCTGAAAATGTGCCTCAATTATTCCATAATTACAAATATCAATGAAATCCTGATGTCATTGTCCCAAGAAGCAAAGTTCAAACTAGACCTGCTTCCATTATTTTTCAACTTCAGAACAGGAAATCATTGTAGTTGACACTAGAACAACAAGTAGTTGTTACTAGAACAAGATACTCCATTTCCCTGATTCCAGACATTTTCACTGGCTGCCTCCCATGCATGGAATACTCTGCTCCCTGACTTCCTTGGCTATCTTCAAGCCCCAGGTAAAATCCCTCCTTCTATATGAAAGGGAAGAGGGTAAAGGGAGGGAATAAGCATTTGTATAATACTTGTTAGCTACCAGACAATATGCTAAGGACTTTTTACAAATATTACATCACTTGATCATCATAACCATCCAGAGAAGCAAATGCTGTTATTATCCCCATTTTACAGTTATGGAAGGGGTGTATGGGGTGCTTAGGGAGGGGTAGTATCTCTGGTATGGAGGGCTTGTCGTGCCCTTCTAGGGCAGCTCTCCAGCCTCTGACCCCCACCTGACACCCAGCTCTCACTTGTGGCTCCCAGTAGCTGCTAACATGAGGCAGCGGCCACACTCCGGGTAACGGCTTTGACAGGCCGGCTAAACCTTGTGAGGGTAGCCATCGGGTCGTCGACCCCTGGTGAACCAGGGCTTTGCTCACCCAGCATGTGAAGACTGCTTTGGCTGAACAGACGGAAGAAACCAACAAGAAGGTTCAATGGCTGAGAGGGCGACGCAGCAAAGCACTGTGGAGTGCTTAGGGCGTGTTGGAACACAAAAGACAACACGGCCATCCAATGCAGCTGAGGAAGTCTCCAGGCGTAACGACTTTTCGTGCCACTGGACCCAGGCTTCCAACGCCGAGAGAGTGGGACTGTCTCTGTGCAACGACTCTTCCACTTAAATCTCTTTCATGCACAAGTGTCTTTGTGCACACTCATCTATACACCATAGATGAAAACACATAAAGACAATCGTAATTCTCGGTTACCGAGAGACTACTACTATTACTACAGTTATGGAAACTGAGGCAGCAAACAGAGATTAAGTTATTTGCCCAGAGTTCTGTGGCTATTAAATGTCTGATCTGTACTCAGGTCTTCCTGACTTCAGGCCTAGCACTCTATCTATTGTGTCATCCAGCTGCCTCAAGAAAACCTTTCTAGAACATTCATAATGCCTTTTTTTTTCTGCTGATTATTTCCAATTTATCCTATAAGGAGTGGAACCAGGAGAATATTGTACACAGAAACCAATACACAGTGGCACAATCAAATGTATTGGACTTCTCTACTAGCAGCAATGTGATGACCCAGGACAATCCAGAGGAACTTATGAGGAAGAACGTTATCCACAACCAGAGAAAGAACTGTGGGAGTAGAAATGCAGAAGAAAAACAACTGCTTGATCACATGGTTCTATATGGATATAATTAGGGTTTTGATGTTAAAGGATCTCTCTACTGCAGATATGAATAACATAGAAATTGGTTTGAACAATGATACATGTATAATCCAGGGGAATTGCTTATCAGCTCTGGGAGGGGGAAGGAGAGGGGAGAGGAGATCATGAATCACGTAACCATAGAAAAATATCCTCAATTTTAAAAAGGAGAAGAAAAGCTTATTGCTTTTTAAAAAAATCACTTTTCTTAAAAAAATCATGTTGCTTTAAAAAATTACATTGCTTGCAGCACAGATTACCTCTGGGTATATTTAACATAGCACAGAGTCTCTTTTCTTATTTGTTTTCTTTAGTACTGATTCTATCTCTTCCTGTAGCATATCAAGAACTGTGATAGTATAATTCAAACATGGTGGTTCCACTGTCATTAAACGGGATAAAGTTTTTTGTCTTTTTTGTGTGTGTGTGAAAATCTTGACAGATTTTTTCCTTTTAATATGTGTTTGTTGGGTTCCAATTTTACCCTTAAATACTGTTGTGATGATCTAACAAACTTCTCATTAAGTTTTTTGTCAATTTTGCTTCTATTGCTTCTTACACCTTTAGTAAATAACTCTCCTTGTGTTTTCACAATCCTCTTCATAATCTTTTACAAATCAGTTTATTTTCTAATTTAATTTTTGCCCTTAGCTCCTTTATGTATCTGATTGGCAAGGAGTTCAAATGTCTTTTGTTTGGGGTGAGTTTTGGCCTTCTCATTTTCTCATGCATTTTTATTCTTTCTTCTGATTTGATGTTGGTTTTGATCCATGCTCCAATACCTTGAGGGTCTCACATAGACAACTGATTTGGAAATGAACCTCTAGTAATGGGATGTTGGAAGCAGAAGAGAAATTGGAGGAAATAGTTCAGGGAAGGGGTAATGAAGTAATGGAAGTAAGCAATACTATGTAGAGAATACAATATATATGTATATATATATATATATGATGTCTGCATATATGTGTGTCCAGAGATCATATCTATAAATATACAGACTTATGTGAATGGGGCAGCCAGGTGAATAGAGTAGTGAATAGAATCCTAAACCCGGAGACAGGAAGACATCTTCCCGAGTTCAAATCTGTCCTCAGACACTTCCTAGCTGTATGATCTTGATTGAGTCACCTAACTCTGTTTGCCTCAGTTTCCTCATCTATCAAATGAGCTGGAGAAGGAAATGGCAAATCACTCCTATACCTTTGCTAATAGAACCCAGATGGAATCACAAAAAAATTGGACACAACTGAAATGATAGAACAACAAAAATGTGTATGGGTACATAAAAAAGTATGTACATGTGTATACATTCATACTTTCATGCATGGATGCACACATCCAGACCTGTGATTTTATCCAGGAGTACGCATTCTTGTTGGGCTTAAAATGCTAGTTCCTAATTTATGGGATCACAAATTAGTGGAGAAACTCCTAGTATGGAAATACCATCCTCTGAGTTATGTCAGTATGTCAGCAGCAACTCCTGTATCACTTAAAGTCTCAGAGAGGAAATTTTTACAAAGGCTTTTATGAATCACCATTAAGGACAGTAGAGCCACCATACTTGACAGCCTCAGATGCTCTGATGGAACAACCAGAAATGTGACAAATGAGAAAAAAGATGGAAATAAAATGTGGATTAGACCACATATACATAAAGAAGTTCTAGGTGGCATAATTGTGAGAATGTTAGGGGATTGGTTCACAATGTATCTAAGGGAGAGGAAGATACTCAAGGGGTTGAATGAAGTCTTTTAACTTCACTATTACAAAAATAAAAGATTAACCACTGACATCTATCTATTCATCTATCCATCTATCTTATCTATCTATCTATCTATCTATCTATCTATCTATCTATCTATCTATCTATCTATCTATCTATCTATCTATCTATTGTGGAAGAGGCATGAAGAAAGAGAGGAACTGCAAGACAAGCATGCAAACCAAATAAAGAACTTGATCTGTCTGTCAATCAAGGTGAAGATTCCAAACACAATGTTCCCAGGAGAGGCAGTTGGAGCTGGCCAGGGTAGAGGAACTGATTCTCTCTGGGGTTACTGACCAAGGGAGAAACCTCTTCTTTGGGGTTTCCTAACCAAGAGAAACTGGCTTTTCCTGACCTAGACAGAGAGAGAGAGAGACCTTTGTGGCCTTTGAGAGTTTGGACTTGAATTACTCAAGCAGAAATTATCTGACTAAAGAAAGAAGAAAGGAAGAAAAATACTTGTCCTCCAAACCCTCTGATTGTCTCTGAGTCACAGTTGTGACTAGACTGACATTTTCCAAAACCCTCATAATCCTTCCTTGTAGATTAGGGACAAAACTCATCCCTCTCACCTCAATTCCCATCCTGTCCTATCTTTCCCAATAAACCTCCTTACCTGAGAAAGAGAACAAGAGTAAATCTTCTCTAAATCTCACAGTTCACCTTTGAGTTACATAGAAAGGTGGCTGACAAACAGGGGGGGAGGGGAAAAGGGGCAGGAAGGTGTAGGTGGAAAACTGGGAGGTGAAGGGTGGCATTGAGGGAAAAAGAGGGTAGGAATATCTTGATTAGAGATCAATCGGCAATCTCAGAGAGTACCCGCTCTAGCAGCATCCCTCTATCTCTTCATCTCTGAAGTAGTACTTCTATCTCCATAACAAATAGGCATCCTGAAGATTCCCCTTAGCAGCTCCCTAGTCTGCAAAGCCAGTGTACCCATTTAGCACAACCATAAATAGTTTACACAGATTATATTTCTTATTATACTATCTATCTATCTATCTATCTATCTATCTATCTATCTGTCTGTCTGTCTGTCTGTCTGTCAGTCTATCTATCCATCTATCCATTCATCCATCCACCTGTCTATACCTATCTATCTATATACCCATCATCTATCTATCTATCCATCATCCATCTATCTATCTGTCTATGTCTATATATAGGTATATATATATATATATATATATATATATATATATATATATATATATGTATGTATAAACCATATATCTTTTCACCTAGATAAACATTTATGGGAATAATCTATCTGCTTTGAAGAAATAGGAAGACATATATGAGCAATATTAATTATCACACAAATGACTGAAAAATAGAATACAAGATCTTATTGTTTATTTTTATTTATATAAAACCCCATTTGGTTAGGTAGAATGAAATATCTCTCTTCCAACAAACTGCCTCCAATGCATACATCAAAACTGAAAATCTTTAACACCACAGATAACTTTGTTCAACAGTCTCTGGATATGTGCAGGGCAAGTGACTTGCCAAGAGTCTCATAACCAGTATGTGTTGGAGGCAGGGATTAAAACCCAGGCCTTAAGGCCATCTCTATCCACCACTCCATGGTTCCTCGTGTATGACCATCATCATCCTTGTTTCTTTGGGAAACGAATTCCGAGATCTAGCTTGAGAAACTAGGAGCTGGTCTGTTCTTTGGGCAGCAAACAATCTGAAGCCTGGGCCCTTTCTTTCTCTTTTCACCTCCCCCTCTCCCTGCCACCATCATAAGGCAGACAGGGGTAGGGGATGGGGAGAGGGCCAGGAAGAGGCTCTCTCCCTCAGGTGTACACCTGCATGAGCAAACAGAACACCAAGTTCTTTTGGCCATAGTCTTCATTTGTCCCCTCACAGAGGAGATAAACTAAGATAAAACCAATGAGCCCAAGGCAAAATCGTGGTCAGGGAAGTTTGTCTTTAACTTTCTATCTTTCAGCTTCCTTCCCCACCTCCCCTTTAGGTATCAATGGATCAGGTGATGAAAATATTTGAAGGAGTAGGGAGAAGAAGAGTTGTTCCAGGAGGCCTTTTTGTTGTCCTTGAATTCATATTATGCCTAAGGCTGGCTCTGGAAATATGCCTTCTTCAGTTTGGAAGTCTGAGAGAAAGGAATGTATGTCAGAAAGAACACTAAGGCATCTTGAAGGGAAACTCTTTCTCTCCCAAACTTTCCTTATCTTGGGCTTCTGCCTCAAGGCCCCAACACACTCAAGAATTCTGCCTCCATCCAGGAGCCAAACCTAGAGTAGGACTTTGCCCCAGGGCACCAAATACCCAGGGGTTTTCAGCATCCTCTCCTTCATTTTCCTCATCCATCCCAATCCTTAGCTTGGAAGCACAATAGGTTCAACCTTCTCCCAGATAAAAGCATATATCTAAAGCTGGAAGAAATTCCAATGGGCATTGACTCTAACTCCCCCCATTTTATAGATGAGGAAACTGAAATCCAAGGAAGTTAAATGACTTGCTTAAGGTTACTTAATGAAGGCAAGTGTCAGAGGTGGAATACTGCTTTCTGCCATAGGAATTCTATCATGCCCCCTGCCAAATGTATCTATCACCTCCCTTCATTCTTCTCCTGGGTATTATCCAGGATGTGGCTAGGTCAGACTAGGGTGGATTGTCCTATCTGCTCTCTGCTCCTTTCCAATTGGATTAGTCCCAGGTGCCAGGATTTCTAGTTTAGTTCTGATCCATTCCCTTGATGACTTCTTCCATTCCCTGGCCTACCATTCTGGACCTCAGTCTTCCTTTGTCTCCCCTTCTGACTCCTTGCTCCTAGGACACTTTGTCTTTTAAGTATAAGCATCTAGATGTAGCAATGATGGCGGTGATAATTTAATGGTACATGATATTAGACACGCTGAAGGTGATTGTGCAACTAATTGTGAGAAGCTGAAACAAACTAGAATTGTAATTTGGGTGCATAAAAGTAATAATTGTTATCATTGATAAGAACTGTTTGCTTATTTAATTACATCTAAGTGTGTGATTACCATATAGCATGATGATGGTTGTGGATAATATTAAAAGCATCACATTAACTTTGTTTTAAGTTTTATTTGATTATCACTGGAGCCTCAATTTGCATTCTTATGCTTCTTAGTTTATGTTACATGATCTTTTCATACCTTCTTTAAAAAGGACATGGGTTCCTGGCAGAGAAAGAAAAAGGGGAATCCTAAATTAATTTAGGGGAAGGAAGTACTGGCAGCTCCGTGATAGAATATATGTATATAGGTATTATCATCCTATATTATAATAGTTATAGTATTTATAATTATATATATGCATATTTGTAATATAATATGTATTTATAATAATTATTTAACATTTTTTGCCCTTTGGAATTAAGGGCTACATGTAGAACTTCTTATGTGCCAGGCACTATGCTAAACTAAATTTTAACTTATGTGAGCATCTAAGTGTCTCAGTGGATAGAGTCAGGCTTAGAGTCAGGTAATCCTGGGTTCAAAATTTGTGTCAGATAGTTCCTAGATGTATGATCTTGGGCAAGTCACTTAACTTCCATTGCCTAGCCTTTACAACTCTTGCCTTGAAATCAATATTTAGTATTGATTCTAAGGCAGAAAGTAAGAATTATAAAAAATAACAACAAGGATAACATCAGCCCTATGAGGCAAGTGCTTATATCATTATTCCCATTAAGGAAATTGAAATAGAAAGAGATTAAAGTATTTGCCCAGGGTCAAAAAGCGAGGAAGTGTCAGAGGCCAGATTTGAACTTGTCTTTTTGACTCAAAGCCCAACATTCTATCTACTGTATCACCTAGCTGCCTCTACCAAGAAAAGATGTCCAAGAGAACAATTACAGCCTAATATGTTTACTCTCCCATCAGGTCAAAATCTTTAGAAGATTAATCTACACAAAATGAGTGCATTTCCAATAAGCTCATTTTTCAATACTGGGCCACATTTGTTCTTATTAAAAAAAAATCCTTATCCTCCATCTTAGAATCAATACTATGTATTGGCTCTAAGGCAGAAGAGTGGAAAAGGACTAGGTGATGGGGGTTAGGTGACTTGCCCAGGGTCAAACACTTAGGAAGTCTCTAAGGTCATATTTGAACTTAGGATATCCCATCTCTAGGGTTAGCACTCTATCTACTGGGCCTTCTAGTTGCCCCAATAAGCCACATCTTTACCATTTCACAATTAACGGAAAGGATGTAGAGGATAAAAGATCCTACTGTGCCTATTATGTATTGATTTTGAAGAAACCATTTTTTTCAGTAGAAAAACACCTGTCAGACTATTTTACAACAAGGCATCTCTCATCCATATTCATTCATTCAAAATTCCTTATAAAATAAAGCAACACAAATAGCCTTGTTTAATTACCTTCTGATAAAAAAAAAATCAGCTGAGGAATAGAAGAAGGAAATGTATGCTAACCAAAGGTATTTGCTTCTGTGATGGAGGTAATCCAGTGTAGATATTAGGGTCACAAATTACTTGTAGGTGGTAAAGTTCTCTAGATATTCCTGTGTAGGGAGGGCATTATACTGATTGCATTAAGCCTAAGAACATAACAGAGGCTCCTAGAAGACATCGGTTCCCACTCTAAGGAATTTAGCCTAACCATCTACACAGAGAAGACCAAGTGGATCATAAGTATCTACTGTGTTTTGGAATGGACAACCTGTAGAACTGGGTCAAGGCAAGGGTTGACAGATAGGCAGCCAGAGTGTTCCACTGATACATTCTCAAAGTCTTTTAGAAATAGAGATAGACCTCTGGAACATTGGGTGGACCTTTTAGAGTCCACCCACTTATGGAAGGACATGGACAAGAGTTGCACAGAATGGACAGGCAGGGGTGAACTGCCATCTGAATCACTTGAAGGAACTTCTGAATTGATTAGATTGTAGATTCATTTGAGTACTTGAGAGGGTACTCCCTCCATCAATGTAAAGCCCAACTCTTTTCTGAGTTAATAAATGGTCTTTTTTGTGTGTCAAAAAAATGCCTCTGATAGCTAACCTTGTGATAAGTTTCTCCCAACTTAGACTTCCTACCTTTTTGGCTTAGAGTATATAGAGACTGTAGGATTTAAAGAATATCAAGTCCAACTCTCATTTCATTAAATGAGGAAATGAAAGTCCAAAGAAATTTAGGTGACGGGGCACATAGGTAGTAGCTGAGACAAGATTCAAATGTAGGTCTTTTAATGCCAAATATAATGCTCTTTCCACTATACCCAATACCTCTCCAAAGGCTTAATTCATTATCTTAAATCCAAAGTACTCATTTAAGTATATTCGTCTACAAAAACCATAATTACCTATTACATGGAAGCCAGTGCTTTTTAAAAGGTGACTTAGAAAAGTGAGCATCATTAATATATTATGCTGACCGCATGGCTGCCACCTTATCCAGGAGAAATTTTGCATCTTAATGAGTACCAGGATTTTAATAGCATTCACCATTCTTTAACTCTTATATAACTACTCATTATACAAGAACTATGAAAGAAAGTTTAAAAAAAAAAAAGCAAAGGCCATTTAGGGAGAAAGTAATTCTTAAAGAAAGAATCAAGAAGTAAATTTTGCTTTTCACTTACCTTTTTTTTTTGTCCTAATCTTCCAATTATGTTCTAAAGTCAACCCTCAATTCATTTGTGGATTTTTCATCATCAGATGGTGGGAACATTATTGAAGTCATTTGCTTCCTGAGCAATTCAATTAAAAAATTAAAATTATTAAACAGTTATGAAGTGGCAACTATGCATAAGGCCCTGTGATATTCTGGGGATTTAAAATAATTGGTTTAGGGAATTCCTGATAAGGAAGCTCCCTCTGCCACTGAAAATCAGCACCTGCTTTGAACCTTATAGTCTTAGGATCTAGCTTGGAAACTGAGATGTTAAGTCATTTCCCCAGTATTACTTAGCTAGTATGATTCAAAGGCAGAACTTGAATCCAGTTCTACTGAGAGCACCTTGGAATCCACTAAACTGAACTATCTTTCATATTTAGGGATATACAAATGAAAATCAAAACAGTCTCTGTTCTCTGTGAGCTTATATCCTGCTGGAAGGATACAAGGTGTATAAAAATAAATATAATGAAAAGTAATTTGAGGAGGGAGAGTAACTAAAGTAATTTGAGAAGGGAAAGCATTCTAACAAGGAGGAAGATATATGGGATCTGGCATATGAGTTGAGCTTTGAAGGCAGATAAAGATTGTGGTAGAGAGAAGGAAGGAAGGAATTCTAGGCATAAGAGGTAGCATATGTGAGTTCCTGGAAATGGGACATCATAGATCTAGAGTTGGAGAAACCTAAGGCCATCTTGTCCAGCCCTCTCATTTTACAGACAATTCAGATTCAGGGAACAGCACTGTTTGGCTGGGTTGTTCAATTCAAATGATTGTTTTTTAACCCTTACCCTCTGACTTAGCATGAATACCAGGTATCAGCTCCAAAACAGGAAGTGGTAAGGACTAGGCAATTAAGGTTGAGTGACTTGCCCAGAGTAACATAGAATTCAATGAAAATTAAAAAAATCAAATTTAAACTCACTTCAGTAATTACTAAGCACCTACTATGTGTAAGGCATCATGTTTTAAAGAGGAGATGGAACTTACAATGGAGGTAAAACAAATAGCAATAAGAACAACTAGAAAAATACTGATAGAAAGAAGAGGGATAGAAATAAGTGCAAAGGAAAGGACTAGGAAAAATAGTATGAAAATTTTATTTAAGAAAATGTCACTGTCATCTAGGGGGAAGTCAAAGAATGCTTTGTGGAGAAGATAAGCCTTGAAGTAGAAAAGGAACTTCAAAAGGGAGAGATGGAGTTGTGAAGAGTTCATTCTAGGAAGGGAAACAAGCATATGCAATAGTAGAGATTTTAGAAAGAAGAAAGAAAATGGAGGTGAAGACAGTGAGTAGTATAACTCTCATGGAACTATACAAAGAGGAGTAGTATGAAATAAAGCTAAAAAGCTGTGCTGGAGCCAGCTTAAGGAGGATCTTAAATGCCAGGGTCAATAGATTATATATTATTAGACTGTGGAACTTACTTGCTGAAGATTTTGGAGAAGAGAAACTTGATTAGAATGGCATCTTGGGAAGGTCACTCTGTTGGTGTGTAAAGTTGGAGTGGAGTGAAAGACAAAGGGGATGCTAGAAGAATACAAGGAAGCAATTATAGTCCAGGCACAAACTGATTAGGGTTTGAATTGATTGAGATAGTTACAATGGGAATGGAGAAAAGGAACAGATATGAAAGAGGTTCCTGGAACAACAGGTAGTATATGAGAAAACTCATTGGATTGTGAGGTGAGAGAAAGGAAAGAGTCAAATATTGTCCTGAGGTTATATCTAGATAACTGGAGTAGTAATGCCAGTCAGTCAATAAACATGTATTGATTGCCTACTCTGTTCCAGGCACTGTGCTAAGCACTAGGCTTACTAAAAGAGTCAAAAGACAGTTCCTACCCTAAAGGATTTCACAATCTACTGGTGGAGAAAACAAGCAAACAAATAGAATAGTTCAAAGGAGAGGGCAGTAGGATTAAAAAAAGGGATTGGGATCATTAGAAACAAGGAGATAAGGGAGAAGTTGTGAGAATATATAATATAATATAATATAATATAATATAATATAATATAATATAATATAATATAATATAATATAATATAATATAATATAATATAATATAATATAATATAATATAATATAATATAATATAATATAATATAATATAATATAATATAATATAATAAGATTTAAAGATAGAAGAGATTTTTAAAAGTCTGAAACATTTATTTATAGATGAGGAAATTGAAGTTCAGAGACTGTTTGCCAAGGTCATCTAGGTAGCAAAGTTGGGAAGGGCACCTAGATGGATCTATTTAGCAGCCAGCGGAATTCTGGGAAGAAACCATGGGCAGCAATATAGTTAGTCCAATGTACCATCTCAGACCCATAATATTGGCAAACATGACCAAAAAAGACAAAAAAATATGGCAAATACTGGAGTGACTGGTGAAAAAATAGGCACAGGAATGCCCTAATGATGATTGAGTTGGGAACTGGTTCAGTCATTCTGGAAAGCAATTTTATTTAATTTCCAATTAATTTTTTATTTGGTTTTCCATGTACCCTTACTGATCATTATTTTTATTGCCTTGTGATCTGAAAAGGCTGCATTTATTATTTCTGCTTTTCAGCAGTTGTATACCATGTTTCTGTGACCTAATGTATGGTCAGTCTTTGTGAACGTGCCATGTGGTGCTGAGAAGAAGGATTCCTTTTTGTCCCTATTAATTTTTCTCCATATGTCTATTAACTCTAATTTTTCTAAGATTTCATTCACTTCTTTTACCTCTTTCTTATTTATTTTTTTATTTGATTTATCTAAATTTGATAGTGGTTGGTTCAAATCTCCCACTAATATGGTTTTACTGTCTATTTCTTCCTTCAATTCTCCTAGTTTCTCCATTAGAAATTTGGGTGCTATACTATTTGGTGCATACATGTTGATTAGTGATATTTCCTCATTATCTAAAGTCCCTTTTAACAAAATATAATTATCTTCCCTATCCCTTTTAATCAGGTCTATTTTTGCTTTGGCTTTGTCAGATATCATGATTGCAACTCCTGCCTTCTTTCTGTCAGTTGAGGCCCAGAAGGTCTTACTCCATCCTTTAATTCTGACCTTGTGAGTGTCTACCCGCCTCATGTGTGTTTCTTGAAGACAACATATGGTAGGGTTTTGGATGATTCTAATCCATTCTGCTATTCGTCTACATTTTATGGGTGAATTCATCCCATTCATGTTCAAAGTTATGATTGTCACTTGTGGACTCCCTGGCATTTTGATATCCTCCCCTAATTCTGACCTTTCTTCTTTAGCTATAACCTTTTAAGCCAGTAATTTACTTTAAATCAGTCCCCCTAGTCCCCTCCCTTGATGTTTCCCTTTCTAGCCCCTCCCTTTTTATTCCCTCCTCCTCCCCCCTCTCCTTCACTCCATTTTTGTGTCCCCCCCCCTTGGTTTTCCCTTCTCCCTTTCCCTGTTGGATAAGATAGAATTCAAGATCCCAATGGATCTGGATGCTCCTACCTCTCAGAGTTGATTTCACTGAGAGTAAGGTTTAAGTAAAAACTCTCTTCCTCTCCTTCTTATAGGAGTTTTCTTCCCCTCCCCTTCCCATGTGTATCTTTGTGTGAGAAAGATTATTCTATTTATCCCCCCACTATTTCTTGGAGTATATCTTAGTACCATCAACAATTCCCCCCTCCCTTTTCCTTTCTATCCCCCCCTTTCTCCATATCATCTTGATGCCCCAAACGTTCCCTATGCATGATTCTTCTTACTACTCTAATGATGCATATAATTTTTGAGATTTACACATTACATTTTCCCCACATATTAATATATATAAATTGATATAAATGTAGTCCTTATAGAAGAGAGTTTGAATAAAAGAAAAAGATAACATTTTTCTCCTTTTCCTTTCCTTCATATTTACCTTTTCAGGTATTCCATGCTCTTTGTTTTTAAATATTGAACTTTTCCACAGAGCTCTGGTATTTTCTTTGCAAAAACTTGGAAATCTTCTATTTTGTTGAATGCCCATACTTTCCCCCCGGAAGTATATAGTCAGTTTTGATGGATAGCTGACTCTTGGTTGAAGACCCAGCTCTATTGCCTTTCTGAAAATCATGTTCCATGCCTTACGGTCATTCAGAGTGGAAATTGCAAGGTCTTCTGTGACCTTGATTGGCATTCCTTTATATCTAAATTGTCTTTTTATGGCTTCTTGTAAGATTTTTTCCTTTGCTTGAAAGCTTTGGAATTTGGCAATTACATTCCTGGGAGTTGTCTTTTGGGGATTTAGTGTAGAGGGTGTTCTGTGAACTCTTTCAATGCCTGTATTGCCCCCTTGTTCTAGAATCTCTGGTCAGTTTTCTTTTATGATATCTTGTATTATGATGTTGAGATTACTATTTATTTCTGACTTTTCTGGTAGGCCAATTATTCTCAGATTGTCTCTCCTTCCTCTATTTTCCAGGTCTATCACTTTGTCAGTGAGATATTTTATGTTATCTTTTAATTTCTTGGTCTTTTGGCTTTGCTTTATTAATTCTTGCTCTTTTGCAAAATCATTGTCTCCCAGTTGCCTAATTCTGACCTTTAAAGCCTGGTTTTCCTTTTCAGTTTGGTCAAGCTGTTTCTGTAGTTGCGTTTTTTCGTGCTTCATATTGTTGAGTTCCTTTTGCATTATTTCCCATTTTTCCTGACAAAAGGATTCCATCTTTTTGATCATGTCTGATTTAAATTCTTTAAGAGTTTGTGGAGAGTTTCCATTTCCTTTGGAGGGTTTTGGAGCATTTGCTTGTGTTTCCTCTTCTATCTCCTCTGTATTTTGTATTTTTGCTCCATAAAATGTGTCCAAAGTCACCCCCTTCTTCTTGCTTTTCTTGGTGTTTGTAGGTTTTTGTACTTCTGTACTGTTTGCCATCTCTATCTGAGTGAGGAGGACTGGCTTTTAGTGTATCTGTCTGATGGTCCGAGGCTTTATCCCCAGGCAAATTGTCCATTCTCCGCAGCTGCTCTGTCTTTCTGGGGAAGCCCAGGGTCTGTCCTCCCCTGCCTGCTGGCGTTTCAGGTGTTATTGCTCTCAGTTCCCTCCAGTTGCTTCTCCGCTGCCTTACTTCCACGCTCTGAGCCTGGCACAGCACTTTCTGCAAGGTACCTCAGTGCCGTTGCCAGCCCTGAGGTTTCTGTTCTTTCAGAAGACCCTGCACTCTAAGGGGGGGCGGGGTTCTAGCCTCCCTGAATTCTGAGGGCTCCCGATGGGATTAAGTTCAGCTGGTTTGGGCTGGATGAGCCCTGAAGCAAAAAAAAAAAAAAAAACACCTCTGCAGTCTGTGTTGGATGGAAGGACCCAGGCAGGGGGCTACAGGCTCCCCCGTCGTTCTCTGTTTCCCTGCCATCTGTGTTGGGCACCCCCGAGACTGGCTCAGGTTGCTTTCAAGATGTGCCCTTCAGAATAGCCGGCCCTGAGGCCCTTTTGCCAGCCCTGAGGTTCCCGCTGCTGCCACAGGCTCAGCGCTCTGGGTTGGGGGGGGGGGGGTTGGGGTCCTGGGACCTTCCTTCTGCCTTCCCCTTAGATTTGAGTGATCTAGGATTCTGGCTTTTGGGGAGCGTACCTTTTGATCCGAGTCCAGAAGGAGGGTTCCCCGGGTCTGTCCTGCTGTTTAGTTTGAATTTCGGTGCCCTAGGAGCATTCAGTTTGTGATCGGTAAGGAAGGGTTTTCAGAAGTCTGAACTTTTGCTGCCTCTAAGCCACCATCTTGACTGGAAGTTTGGAAAGCAATTTTAACTATTTCCCAAATGCTAAAAAAAATTTTCGTATCCTTTGACTCAGTGGTAACACTACTAGGTCTATATCCTGAAGAGACAGTGAGCACAAATGGAAAAATAGAGCAGCTCTTTTGGGGATGGTGAAAAATTGGAAACTTAGGGGGTACCTATCAAATAAGAAATAGTTGAACAAGTTATGGTATTTCTCCATATTACTGGAATGCTACTGTCTAGTTAAAAATTATGTTTGTTGTTCTTCAGTCATGTCTGACTACTGTGACCCTATATGAGTCTTTCTTGGAAAAAATACTAGAGTAATTGATCATTTTCTTCTCTAGTGGATTAAGAGAAATAGAGGTTAAGTGACCTTTCCAGAGTCACACAGATAGTGAGTGTCTCAGGACAAATTTGAACTCAAGTTTTCCTAATTCTACTATCTACTGAGTCATCTAGATGCCCTCTAGAATTTATGAAAGTTTTATAAAAACCTGAGAAGACATGTATGAACTGATGGAAAATGAAGTGAAAGAACAGGGGAAATAATTTATACAATACCAACAACCATGTAAAGACAAACAACTTTGAAGGACATAATCAACACAATGGAACCCCAATCAGTTCCAAAGGACTCATGATGAAACACAACCATCCCTTTTCAGAGAGAGATGGATTCAGATGCAGAATGGTGTGTGTGTTAGACATGGAAAAAGTGAGAATGTTTTGCTTGACTATATAGATTTGTAATGGTCCTTGCTTTTCTTGCTTTTTCCATTGAAAGTGGGTGAGGAGAGAAATGAAATTGGAAGTGAAAATGAAATTAAATTGAATTAAAAAATATGTTGTGGAGAATCACTAAAATCATGAAAGCCATGAGAACATATGAGCCTTTGTATCAGCCAATCATGTAATAAAAACTAACAGGGTCTGCATGATGGCACAGCTGCCAGCAATAAATCAAATTATTTAATAATCTCAAATCAACCAGTTTTTCTAGCCTATAAATACCAAGTTGACAAAAGACTGAAAATAGCCATTAAGTAAAGTTTGGAAGTAAATATGACCCACAGTAAAATTCTTTGTGTCTGGCCATTTGTTTCACATTGTGTGTTCATGGATGAGTCATTGAATGTTTGATTCAATATAGTTCATCACCCATGAACAACATGGTGAATTGTTTGCAAAGATATAGCAGCTAACCACTCTGTAGTCAGAATTTCATTGATGAAAGAGAGGTTAAAATTTGGTCAAATGTCTCAATAATTCAGTCTCTAAATGCTTTTTCTATAAATATTGAGCAGATCAAGCAGAACACAAGACTAGGTAGTTTAAAAGTTTACAGTTTTCTTTGTATCAGAACAGATAATCTCTATTCTCATTCCATGTGTCTATTTGCCCATCCAAGCCAGGTTACAAGAAACACATGTCTGGGACACAGCAGCTTTGCCGTTCTCTTGGGGAAAAGAAATTCAGATTTTCTAAAGGAAAAGAGAAGAAGAAAAAAGAGGAAATGGAAAGAAGAAGAAAAGGAGACTAGCTATCACAAATGCAATGCTTGGGAAGCAATTAATTAATCTCAATAAAGAAAACCACCCTAACAAGTCACCCCTATTTATATGGAGCAAGTCAACAAATGATATCTCATGATTTCTGGGCTAAGAGACTTTTGCATGGGCAGAAAAAGGAACTAGTCTTTTCACTCTGGCTCTGGGTCACAGGCTCTGTCCCCTGCCCCCAAGAGAATACAGTTTTGCTTACTATGGGTTACATTTGATATCATAGTATCAATGGCCATAGCTATTTTCCTCTTCAGTTTTACATAATTTTTATTATCTTAAATTTTTTTTTTTTACTTTCTGCCTTAGTATGAATTCTAAGAAAGAAGAGCGCAAGGACTAGGCAATTGGGGCTAAATGACTTGATCGGGGTCACATAACTAGGAAATGTCTGAGGTGAGATTTGAACCCAGGTCCTCCCAATTCCAGGTTTGGAGTTCTATCCACTGGGATTCCTAGCTGTCCCTCCTCCTTTTAGATGGAGACAGATAAATATCGTAGCATAATGGATAGAGCTGGCCTCAGAGGCAGGAAGATTTTGATTCAAGTCCTGCCTCTGACATATACTGACTGTGTAAATCTGGACCTCTCAGCATACCCAGGAATCTCTCTAAGATTATAAATTGCAAATAAGGTGCTGATATGCCTTGAGAGAGGAAGTTTCTATAAGTCATCTCTATACTAGTGAAATCATAGTCCTTCCACTGCCTCTATTCCCTTCACAAACCTCCCCCCAAATGGTGCATAACATGGGATTATTCATCTCAACAAACATTTATTAAGGCTATGCTATGTGCTAGGCATCATGCTAGGCAATGGTTATGAAAGAATATCTTGCCCCTGCTCTCCAGGAGTTTACAATCTACCAGGAGTTTTAGGATAAAATGCACACGGAGAGATAAGTGCAAGAGCCCTAGGAGGGACAACACCACCCCATCCACCACCCACCAGATCACTGGCCCTTCTCCCAGCCCAGCTCTCAGTCACTGTGTAGTGAGGAAATTCCTATGGACAAAGGACAAGCCATTCCCGCAGACTTTAACCAATGGTCATGCACAAGGAAGGAAAATCACTGACCCAACATAAACTTGAGTTAAGTCAGCACCTTAACTCCCATCTCCCTTCTGACTTTGACAGACAATTTAGGACCCTGAAGCCAAGACCTTTGGATGGGCAATATTTCCAGCCCAAGGTCAAATGGTTCAACATCCAAAACTGATATTTTGTCCTTTGCAGTGACATCAAAGACGGGACATTACCATCTGCTTTGGTACCATACCCTAAGGACCATGGACTCTTTCCATCTGACTTTCAGCTGAAACCTTCCTTCCCTATGTGCTATCCCCCCCCCCCCTCACTACAATATGAGCTCTTTGAGAAGAATTGTCTTACTTTTCTGTTTTCCAATGCTTAGCACAGTGTTTTGCACAAAGTAAACACATAAATTCTTCATTTCTTCTTCATTCATTCATAATTTGTCATACTCTGGCCTTTAAAAAAATAGAAATACAATAGTAAGATAATGGTAGAGATTCTCTTTTTTTAATTCTTTAAAATTCTATTTTTTAATCTTTTTGTTCCTTTCAACCATTTTTTTGGAAAGAGTACTTTGACATTATCATCTGTTCTCTATTTGACAACCAAATAGTTTCTAAATTTAACTGATAGTAATAATTATTTGTTTAAGAATGGAAGCATTGACCAAGTTGGTTTGTTTTGATTGACACTTAGGGCCAGAGAGATAAAATGAATTTCTCCTTTGGTCCTGCCTATTAAAGAATTACAAGATAAATCTGCTCCCTGTTTCAGATGGCAGTCCTTCAAATAGTTCTAACCATCTCTTGGAATGTCTTTCTAACTTTTTATAATAGATTATATAGGCTCCTTCAATTATTCTGATTTCAATCCAATAAGCATTTATCAAATTCTAATGAGGTACAAACCACTTTGCCAGGCACTGGGGGTGCAAAGATTAAAAACTTTCCCAACAGCACAGTATTCCTGTGAGTGATAGTAGAGAATGCTAAGACAATAACATAGATAAGTATAATTCAAGGTAAAGGGTAATGGGCGAAAGGAGGAGAGAGGCAAAAAAAAAAACAACTGTAAAACTGTACTCAAAATATTTGAGAAAGGAGAGAACTTTTAATGGAAAGGAATCTTTTCTAAAGGTTGAAGTCTTAGGGCTTTAATATCAATTAAATTCTTCTCATACCCTATTTGGAAGAGAGGGGACCTTAACTGAGAATACTTTCACTTGTTTTTTTAAGAAACAATTTGATAACTGTATTTCAATATAATGGGTTTCCTTTGTAATTCTGTTTTATTCATTTAAAAATATCATTCTAAGGAGTCACAGGCTTAGCCAGATTACCAAGGGGACCCAGGACACAAAAGATATAAAGACTTCCTGGTCTTCATAGATCCTTTTAATTATGCTGGTTATCATGGGTTGTTTTCTGATTTGTAAATTCAACAAACAAAGTACCCTTCACTTCACTCAGGGCTGGAGTAGAGATTTACTGATCTCCCTGGCATTCTTTAAGTCCCAACTAAAATTCCATTTTGTACTGGAAATCTCCAACCTCTTAATTCTAGTGTCTTTCCTATATTAATTACTTCCATTTATCTTGTATATAGCTTGCTTTATATCTATTTGTTTGCACATTGCCTTCCTTATTTAATTGTAAGCTTCTTAAGGGAAGGGATTGTCTTTTAACTCCTTTTATATGCCTAGCACCTAACACAGTGCCTAGCATATAGTAGGAAATTTAAGTTCCTCATAGTGGTAGGGAATAACTAATTGCTAAAGAGTATAAATCAATTTAATTAGTTATTTCCTTCTCTTACAGAAAGTAGGAAGAGGCTACAGGGTGAGGCAGGAGAGTATCAGAATAGTTATTGTGGGACTTTTCACATTTACAATCTTATTTGAGAATTTACCTCAAACCAGTTTAGAAACACAAATGGTTTTTTGAGTCAGGGATGATAACCACAGCATTAAGAAAACCCAGGGCATGTAAACACTAATTTGGGACAGGAAATGAGGGATTTCAAATATGTTTGTGAGAAATGTTTACATTGGAACAAGTTTGCTCTATTTGACTTAGGATTTGAAGTAGTATTTTCGGTCTAATTTACAGAAATGTTTTGTTTCTCTTAATCCCTTCCCAAATATGTTGTTTGGCAGAATCATAGTTTCTCAGGTGCAGGAAACAAAGGCAGAGTCTTGAAATACAAGGTCAGAGCCCACTCGGGGAGTGATTTACCTTCACATAGAAAATTCCAACATCTACTGCTAAGAACTGAAACCAACATGCTGGCACATTCTCCTTGTAACTGTGATATTGAAATCACTTTAAAAGACTCATATATATTAATTTAAGGTCGCCAAGGAATTCAGCTATGTAATTCCTAAATGAAAACACTCAAGTCAGGGGCCAACTTTTTTGATGGTGTTTAATTACAAACAGGAGGAAGAAAGAATTGGGGGAGAGAGAGAGACAGAGACAGAGACAGAGAGAGAGAGAGAGAGAGAGACAGAGACAGAGAGAGAGACAGAGACAGAGAGAGACAGAGAGAGAGAGACAGAGAGAGAGTCAGAGAGACACAGAGAGAGAGAGAGACAGAGAGAGAGAGACAGAGAGAGAGAAGAGAAGGAAAGAGGTTTAAATACCCACTCTGCTCAGGGTGAGCCAAAGCGGGCTTTAAGGCCCTAGATTGCCATGGCAAGGAAAGAGATCAGTCCCTATCACTCACGTGACCAATCTGGAGGAAAAATAGTCCTCGGGTTCCTCCAACTCGAAACACCAGCCTCCAACTGCCTCTCTGCCTCCCTTATAATACTCAACACAATTTAATACAACTACCTAAATCTGATATTCCAGTAACTAGTTCATGTTGTGATTATTTAGCTAACCTTATTAAAAACGGAGTTATAAGAACATCAAATTAGGAACTATAATTTTCCGGAAAGTTGAAAAATTTTGGTTTTTATATACCACTTGCTCTTTCTATATTTACTTGAACCTTGTACCTGTTGGCTCTATATCTGGTATGAAAAGTCCCATCTACAGGATGAATGAAGAATCTTCCTTGTGATTGAAAGCACTTCTCTACACCATTGAAAAGAGGGTCCTGGAACTGTGTGTGTCCAGAATAGGATAATGGGCAATGGAGTTGTCATATAATAACTGACGTCCTGTGCCCAGTGCCCACAGATATGTTCCCTATAATCTCTTTCTGCCCAGTTGTTCAGTCTCCTTATCTTTGTCATTTGCAAGAACAAAAGTCAAAATCTGGAATAGCATTAAAAGAAATTTATTAAGTTGTCTGGTAGAGAAGGAAAGCCCAAAGAAAGCTCCATCTTCAATCTTTGAAAGGTTTACATTATATGGAGCTTTAGAAAAGTGTACTAGCATGAAAAGCATTTAGAAGTTAAGCAATTTTGTAGAAAGGATAATTCCCAGGTAAGATCTTTCGAGATGTACTAGGATTCAAATTTGGGGAATCCAAAACACAATCACCAGGCAGGTCCAAGACAAGACCTTGGTGGGATCTTAAGTATTCCCTATAGCCATTCAGTTTTCCTTGGAGGTCTTCAACCTCTTTTGGTTTTTTTGGATTTTTATTTTGGGTTAGAAAAAAATCAAGCTAAGTTCAAACAATATTAATTAAAAAAAAAGGTTTTCCAAACAGTATTTCCCTATAATAATCTCTTTGGGACTTTTTAAAGACAAATATTTTCATAAGCAGAGAGTATAATTATAGAAGCAAAATGTTGGGTTAAAGCTTTGAAGGGAACTCATTAAAATAACTCAACTCAATTACATCTACCTCACTCCCTATTTCTTCTAGTGACTAAATTGGTGATAAAATTTCCCCAATGTCTGTGAATAAATCTCAAAAACTGCAAGTCTCAGGAGACTTCAATTTATCCTGTCTATGAGCATTACAAAAATCATAATCCCATTCTACCTTCAATGTCATATAAAGTTGAACAAACTTAGTTAAGCAGAGTCATAGTTTCATATATTCCTTGAAAAACAAACTTTGTTAGACTTGATAAGTAAACTAAGTCAGGTTATGGATTATACTACATTTAAAGGGTTCAAAATGGACTGATGGAAAGGAGAGCCTATTACCAAAGTACCAAGAAAAATAAGCATCAAGGAAATCTTCCCTTATACAATTGGCTTTCCTTTGGCTTCTACCTGAAGAATGCCAAACAATTAACATTGTTATTCCATAAGTCAAGTTTTGTTTAGATGAGGTTAATAGAAACAGAAGACAGGCTCTCAGCTAACCAAAAAGTTGCAGGAGAAATGGCTGTGATCCCTAAATAGTAAAAGGAATTTGGGCATGACTTTCTTAAAAGCAAACATAAATACCATGAAACATAAAAGCCAAAGTAATATGATAATGTTCATCAACATTTTTTAAATTAAATTAAATTTTTAAATTTTTTTCCAGTGGTTACATGATTCTTATCTCCCTCCCCTTTTTCTCCCCCCTCCCAGAGTTGAAAAGCAATTCCACTGGGTTATACAGTATATTATCACTCAAAACCTATTTCCATATTACTCATTTTTGTAATAGAGTCATCTTTTAAAACCAAAACCCTATATCATTTAAATTTATACCATATACCCATTTAAATAAATAACAAATTATATGTTTTCTATAGTATTTCTACCCCCACAGTTCTTCCTCTGAATGTGGATGGTGTTCTTTCTCATATGTCCCTCAGAAGTGTCCTGGATCACTACATTGCTATTAATAGCAACATTGATTACATTTGATCTTCTCACAATGTTTCAGTTACTGTGGAGAATGTTCTCCTGCTTTTGCTAATTTCACTCCACATCAATTCACGTAGATCTTTCCAGTTCTTAAATCAATCGATTCATCATTCCTTATAGTATAATATTATTCTATTACCATCATATATCACAATTTGTTCAGCCATTCCCCAATCAAGAGACATTCCCTCATTTTTCAATTTTTTGCCACCAAAAAAAAAAATGAAGCTATAAATGTTTTTGTACAAACAGGTCCTTTCTCATTTTTTTAAAATCTCTTTGGGATACAAACCTTGTAGTGGTATTGCTAGATCAAAGAGTATTCATTCTTTTAGAACCCTTTGGGCATATTTCCAAATTGCCTTCCGGAATGTTTGTATTGATTCACAACTCCATCAGCAATGCATTTGTGTTCCAATTTTACTACATCCCCTCCAACATTTATTTTTTTCCTTTACTGTCATATTGGCCAATCTACTAGGTATGAGGTAGTATCTCAGGGTCGTTGTTTTTTTTTTAATTTGTATTTATCTAATCAGTAGGGATTTAGAATACTTTATCCTATGATTATTGACAGTTTTGATTTCTTCAACTAAACACTGTCTATTCATAATCATTTGAACATTTGTCAATTGGGGAATGATTTGATTTTTACAAATTTGACTCCATTCTTTGTATATTTGAGAAATTAGAACTTTGCCAGAGAAATTTGTGATAACATTTTTTTCCAAGTTTGTTGCTCCTCATCTAATTTTGGTTGCACTGGTTTTGTTTGTACAAACCCTTTTTAATTTAATATAATCAAAATTATTCAATTTACATCTTGTAATTTTCTCTGTCTCTTGCTTGGTCTTAAATTCCTCCCCTCTTCATAGATCTGACAGATATACTATTTTACATTCATCTAATTTACTTATAATATCACTCTTTATGTTTAAGTCATATACCCATTTTGAACTTATCTTGGTATAGGGTGTGAGCTATTGATTTAAACCTAATTTTTGCTATACTGTTTTCCAATTTTCCCAGCAGTTTTTGTGAAATAGTGAATTCTTATCCCCAAAGCTGGGATCTCTGGGCTTATCAAATGTTCATCAATATTAAATGACATCGTCTTCTTGTTCCTGGTAATGCACCCCCAATATCTATTTAATCAGCACATGTCTTTTTGAGTCCCAGCCACCACATGTAGTCATCTGATCCCCTAAAACTTTTTCTCTTTTATATTTGGCAATAGGCCTTATTCTCAGAGTAACTCCAGAGGGTTGCTCCACCCAGCAAATATGCTTTTTGGTTCCAAGTCCCTTACTGAGATTCCCTAAATAACACTGCTAAAATCTTTCAGTTATAATACTCAACACAATTTAATACAACTACCTAAATCTGATATTCCAGTAACTAGTTCATGTTGTGATTATTTAGCTAACCTTATTAAAAACGGAGTTATAAGAACATCAAATTAGGAACTATAATTTTCCGGAAAGTTGAAACATTTTGGTTTTTATATACCACTTGTTCTTTCTATATTTACTTGAACCTTGTACCTGTTGGCTCTATATCTGGTATGAAAAGTCCCATCTACAGGATGAATGAAGAATCTTAATGGATTAATGAGGGTGTTAATTTTCCATGGTTGGACTGAATATATTAATTGGTGGTATCCAGGGATTTAATTTCTAAATCCCAAAATGAATTACTCAAGTAAATGGAATTATGGTAGTTTATCTTACAATAGAGGAAGATATTAAGGAAGAAAGGAAATTAAAGGAAAGGAAAAGAAAGGAAAGGAAAGGAAAGGAAAGAGAGACAGACAGACAGAGACAGAGAGACACAGAGAGACAAAGAGAGACAGAGAGAGAGAGAGACAGACAGAAAGAGAGAGAGAGAGAGAGAGAGAGAGAGAGAGAGAGAGAGAGAGAGAGAGGGAGAGAGAGAGACAGACAGACAGACAGACAGACAGACAGACAGAGAACCTAGCCAGGGAAAAGGAGTCTCATACGATGGGCCTTCCTCAGAGGTTCATACCTCCAGAAAGGGCAAGGAACTAAGTCACCCTTTACAGTCACCACGGGGACCATCTAAAAGGAAAGCAGTCTGAGGTCTCCTGTAGGAGCTCCTCCAGGGGTCCAGTTCCACAGCAAGTGTCTTCATTCCAAGTCTAAGTGTCTGTCTTCCAGTCTCTCCTCAAGTGTCTGTCTTCCCTCCACCTCCGAATGACTGATCCTTTTTTCCAGTCCAACTGAGTGAGTGCATCATCTCTGTGTCTGTTTCCACTATTTAAAGACCTTTTCCTCTTGTGTCACTTCCCCTAAAATTTTGTGTCTACCAATTACAGCAGATGCTCCTCACCAGGAATGCCCACTTTCACACGTGGGTCACAGACCTCCCACTCAATGTATGAAATGGGTGTCCACACCTTTTGTGGTTAGTTCACTCCTTTTATGTGGTTAAAATGGGCAGATCTACTTTAAATACTGGGTTAACATTTTTGGGGATTAAAATCTAAAAATGGACTGGGGATTACAATTTAATCTGTACAATGGTCTGATGTATAATGAGTCCTTCTGTCTTTTAATATTTATTATCATATGGACTGCAAAATAAGAAAATACATGATTTAAACACTTCTTTATAATTATTACAATTTTATATGTAAAATTATTAATCCAATTTTGAGCACTTATTACTAAAACATGGTCAAATACTGTATATCCCCATTAGAAACAATTGGAAACAAAACACACCTACACATATATATCCTAGTTCTTAGAGAAATGAATCTAATCTTCTTGTTTTTTAAATTGAAGTTTACTATTTCATTAAAATTTAAAACTTTTACATATTTATCCTTTCCGCCCCCTTTTGAAGATATTTGTTATCTTCATACCATCCTGAACAAATGATATACTTTAAGGACCTAACTTTATACATGATCTATAAGTATTAACAAGGAAATGACAAGGCTAAAAATTCATTTACCCAATTGTTTAGGATTGGAAGCTGACCACAAATTCAGATTAAAAACAGTAAAATCTTTCATACTTGCATTCTATTATAGTAATTCAGAGAAGTTTTAGTATTACAGTGATAAAACATCAATATTTCACCTGATATGATTATAGTAATTTTCTATGAAAGGAATAAAGTAGGGTTATGATTATAATAATATCAACATTGTCCCTTCAAGGCAACAGACTGACCTGACAAACATTGACAAAAATATAAATTGCCTAGATTAACAAAAGAGGGAATAGAATACTTAAATAATCCCATATCATAATAATAAATGTTGGAGGGGATATGGCAAAATTGGAATACTAATGCATTGTTGGTAGAGTTATGGATTAATTCAGCCATTCCAGAAGGCAATTTGGAATTATGCCCAAAGGGCTTTAAAAGACTGCATACCCTTTGATCCAGCAAAACCACTGTTGGGTTTGTACCCCAAAGAGATAACAGGGGAAAATATCCTTACAAAATTATTCGTAGTCATGGTCTTTGTGGTGGCAAGAAATTGGAAAATGAGGGAGTATTGTAAATGCCCAAACTGTAAGGATAATTTTTTGTGTTTTGATTAAATTCTAAATAAGTGGTCACCATGGGAAATTCCCAAATATGAAAAATACCCAAGTCATCTGGGGTTATGGAGATTTTAATTAATAAAGAAAGAAGGAATTAAGGGAAGGAGAGAGAGAGAGAGAAAGAGAGAGAGAGAGAGAGAAGAGAGAGAGAGAGAGAGAGAGAGAGAGAGAGAGAGAGAGAGAGAGAGAGAGGGAGAGAGAGAGGGAGAGAGAGAGAGAGAGAGAGAGAGGGAGAGAGAGAGGGAGAGAGAGAGAGAGAGAGAGAGAGAGAGAGAGAGAGAGAGAGAGAGAGAGAGAGAGAGAGAGAGAGAATTAATTTAAACAGCTCTGGCTCAGGCTGAGACAAGAAGCAGTTAAAGGCCTAAGCCAAAGTGGCCTTCCTGAGCCTAAGGGAGAGCGAGTCAGAGTTGAGTTGGGCTTTGAATGAAGGTTTTACTAGGTAAAGAGGAGGAGAGGAGGAAGGAGTAAAGTCTTGACATAGTTTTAACATAACTGCTAGGAGAGAAAACTTCCTTAACTACAGTTAATGAGTCTGCTCCAATGTCAGATCTGTTGGGGTGCTAGGACTCTGGAAATTGTTAGCTATGATCTTGACATACAAACAAACCTGCAACCCACAGAACAACTATACAATTGGCTCTGCAGTAGGTATTATTAAACATTTGTGTGTCATGGAAGTCTTTAGAAATTTAGTGAAGCCTATGGACTCTTCCTAAAATACATAGTATTTCAGAGGAAATAAATTATATTGGAATGTAGTTGTTAAATCACACATATATATATTATTTATACATAAACATATATAGAATACATATCATATATATGTGTGTATATGTATGTATATATATATAGAAGTTCATGGACTACAAGTTAAGCTAAAAAACCCTGATAAATAGAGGGAGATAGAGAAAAACAGATTTAATAGACATCATTAGAATATGGGCTATTAACAAATCAAAGAAATAATCAATAATTTAACTAAAGAGAATGACAACAAGGAGACAACACACCAAAATCTTTGGAATACAGCCAAAGCAGTACTTAGGGGACAATTTATATCTCTAAATGCTTACATCAATAAAAAAAGAGAAAGGGCAGATGAATAAATTGGGTATGAAACTAAAAAAAAAAACTAGAAAAAGAACATATTTTAAGAACCCAGTTAAACACCAATTAGAAATTCTGAGAATCAAAGGAGAGATTAATAAAATTAGAAGAAAATATTAAACTAATAAATAAGACAAGGGGTCAGTCTTGTGAAAACATCAACAAAATAGATAAACCATTGACTAATTTGATCAAAAAAGAACTCTATTTTAATCCACTTAAAGCAGTTACTCAGAACTTAAATTGAACACTCAGGCTCTCACACTCCAACTCAAGAGTCCCATTCAAAACTTTCAGCCAACCTTTCATGCATCTGACCTATATTTCCTCACTCTTACTTCTCTTTCTAACATTCGCAGGTATCTGGTCCATAATGTAAGGAACATGAATTCAGCAGTGGTCCCATTGAGGGGTACGCTGGGGCATTCACAGAGACATGGTTGCTTGTTTTATTCCTGATTAGAGAGGTTTGTTTGCCAAGAGTTTGGCTTACCTAAACAAACCTGCCCAGCTGATTCCTGACTGAACTCAATGGGTTCTTGTGTGTACCTCACATAGGTGGTCAAGCTGGCTGGAGGTTTAGACAGCCATAACTTGGGCAATGGCTGACTAGCCATATGTTAACTGGGAAATAACAAAGATCTATTAAATAGTCAGAAAAACCAAGTCTTTAATCAAGATAGGGATAAGTCCAATTTGGCCCTTTACTCAGAGTTCAGCACCACAACTGTTTCAGGGTATAAACCCTGGACTCTGGGGATATTATCCCTAGGGAGTACCATGATTGTGAAGAACAAAAGAATTTGGGGAACCTATATACCACTCTAGATGATATGAGGGGCTTAGGATAAGAGGGACAGTTGATTGATTTTACAATGGTAAGAAAGGAAAATGAGGAGTTCCATACAGGAATAACAGTGGGGGGATGATGCCCTACAATGGACACAAAAGGGAAAGACTCAGCCCAGGGTTGGGCCACCTTAGTAATGGACTTTAACCTAGGGGGAGAAACCATTGGGACAAAAGAGATACTTAAATTTGGATAGGATTAGCTACTCCCACCCAAACTACCAGGATGTCCATTGTCTGGTGAAGTGGGACCTTCCCTCAGAGGAAAACTCTCCTGTGACAAGGTCAAAACCTGGGGTTTCTACCTCCCAACTAAATGAACTGGGGCCTTCTAGACTTCCACATTGACAATAATGACTATTAATGAAAAAAATTTAAGCAAAATATTAGTAAGAAGATTAGAGCTATCTAATCACGAAGATCATATACAATGAGTAGGTAGCTTTTATAGTAGAAATGCAGGAATGGTTCAATATTTGGAAAACTGTCAACATAATTGATAACAAAATGATAAAATGAAACAAAACATATTACTATCTCAGTAGATGTAAAAGAAGCTTTTGACAAAATAGAACATTCATTCCTATTAAAAACACTAAAAAACATTGGAACAGAACATTCCACAGTGATAAAATGGATCTAAAATGATCAGCAAACATTTTTTTTAAACTCTTCCTTTTCATTCTTGGATCAATACTCTGTATTGGTTCTAAGGCATAAGATCAGTAAGGGGGAGGCAATGGAGGTTCTTGCCGAAGGTCACACAGCTAGAAGTGTCTAAGGCCAGATCTGAACCTAGGACCTCCCATCTCTAGGCCTGGCTCTCAATCTACTGACCTACCCAGTTGCCCTCAGCAAACATTATTTGTAATGGAGATGAGCTAGAAGTATTTCCAATAAGATCGAGAGTGAAATGAGGATGACCATTATCACCACTAGTATTCAATATTGTAAAAGAAATGCTAGCTATAGAAATAAAAGAAGAAATCTAAGGAATTTAAAATAGGCAGAGGAAATAAAGCTACCACTCTTTATAGATTCTATGATAGTATATATGGAGAATCTCAGAGAATCAACCAAAAGATTAATCAAAACAATTAACAATTTGAGGAAAGTTGCAGGATATAAAATAAACACACAAAAATCATCAGCATTTTTGTATACTACCAATAAAGCCCAGCAGCAAGAGAAAGAGAAATCCCACTTAAAATAACTGTATACAATGTTAAATACCTGGCAATCTGCCTGCCAACATAAACATGGGAATTATGTGAATACAGTTACAAAACACTTTTCACCCAAATAAAATCAAGTCTAAACATTGGCAAACATTCATTATTCATGGCTAGGCCAAGCCAATATAATACAAATGACAATTCTTCCTAAAATTAATTTACTTCTTCAGTGCCATATCAACCAAACTACCTCAAAATTCTCTCACAGAGCTAGAAAAGAAAATAACAAAGTTCATTTGTAAGAACAAAAGACCTAGAATACTAAGGGAATTAATTCCCTTAATGAAAAAAAAATGAAGGGAGGTGGCTTAGTTATACCAGATCTCAAACTATATTATAAAGCAGCAATCATTCAAACAATCCCGTATGAATCGGTATGAATGTTTTAATGTTTGTTTAATTCTGATAACTTATTTCAATATAATTGGTTTCCTTCATCAGCCTGTGTTCAATTTTTTGCCTTAAAAAACACTGCTTTAAAACATAGGCTTCACTGGTCTCTCAGAAAGCTCCATGACTCATCCATTTCCCCCTGCCAAAAAAAAATAAATATTAAGGACTTAGTTTTATTTCACAGACAAGGAAACAGAAGTCATAAGCCCTAGATAAAGCAAGAAATAAGTATCTGACTCTAAGGTTTTTTTAAAGTTTATTTATTTATTTTAAAATGTTTTGCCATGTTTACACGATTCATTTTCTTTCCCTTCCCTTTTCCCTTCCAGAGCCAACAAGCAATTCCAGTGGGTTGTACAAATGTTATCACTTGATACCTATTTCCATATTATTCATTTTTGCCAAAGAGTATTTTTAAGGCCTAAACCCCAAATCACATACTCATATATATATATATATATATATATATATATATGTGTGTGTGTGTGTGTGTGTGTGTGTGTGTGTGTGTGTGTGTGTGTGTGTGATAAGTGATGTCATAAGTTTTGCTTTTGCATTTCTACTTTGATAGTTCTTTCTCTCAATGTGGATAGCATTCTTTTACAGAAGTCCTTTAGGAATGTCTTGGCTTGTTGCATTGCTACCAGTAGCAAAGTACATTACATTGGATTTTTCCTCAATGTTTTACTTTCTGTTTACAATGTTCTCATGGTTCTGCTCATTTCACTTTTTCATCACTTCATTAAGGTTCTCCCAGTTCATACAGAAAGCCTCTAGATCATCAATCCTTATAGCACAATAGTATTCCATCACCATCAGATACCACAATTTGTTCAGCCCTTCCCCAATCGATGGATTCTGTGAATCTTAAAAACTACTCAGACTATACCTTAGAAGATTTGGTTAAGCTATTCCCTTATTGTAACAATGGAGACACTTGGTCTAACAAGAATCAAGAATATATTGGGAACTTTTAAAATTACTTCACCCTACTCAGACAGTGCCTTAGGGGAAGATAAAGTTGTAAACTCCTGATTGAACAATGAAAGTCCCTAACTCATACCTTATAGTAAAGCTAGAACCTTAAGCTAGGTCTATTTTTAGATTTAATACAAAAAGGTGTTAAGTACCTGTTAAGGTTAAATTAATCACAAAAAAGGTCAAGTAACTGTAGCAGTTCACCACTATCTATGGACAAGGGAAATAGTTGAAATGTAAAGAGTGGCTTAGAAGAGAGCATGCTCAGTCTTGCGCATGGCTACTAAAGCCTGTTGACCCCTTGATCTCAGCTTCCCTTGGCCAAGCTCCATCTTTAATTCCTTTCCTTCTCTATCTCTCTCACCTGGGACCTGGCCTTCGGCCAGGCACCTTTCTTTTCCAATGCTAATACCTAGCTCTTTCTAATCCATTCCATTGCCTGCACCCTATTCTCTCAGCCATAAGGTTTGGGCTTGGCAAATAGTCTGAGGAACCTAGGCTGATCTCTCAGCTAGCTATATCATTTCTCATGACCTGTGTGGTATTAATTTTGGATCCCTGGATGGTTCATGCCTTTGTGTTGTCCAAAGAGATCGGAGTTCTGCTGTGGCTCCATTGTAATCAATACGGCCTGGTTTCTGACTCAATTCTGCCATCTCATACCTGGCTTTGTCACGCCCCCTGCGGAATCCAATCTACTATCTTTTCTTTCTTTCTCTCTCTCCTTGAGGCATTTGCAGAGACTGCCTCAGTAACTTACAAAAGGCAAGCTTAACAAAGAGGTGTGAAGTACTCAAAAGATATACTCTAACCAGAGAAAGTGAGAACCAAAGAAGATGAGAATGGGCAGTTCTGGAAAAAAGCGTCTATTGTGATTGGTAGATGTGAAAATTTAGGGGAGGTGACATAAGAGAAATTTTTCTTTAAAAGGAAGGGTAAAAAGTCAGTTCAGAAAAATTGGAGTTCAGGAGATTCAGAGGAGGACTGGAGCTTGCTTGGAGACCACCTTGTGGTGAGTAATAAGACTGACTCGCTCTCCCTTAGGCTCAGAAAAGCCACTTTGGCTTAGGCCTTTAACTATTTCTTGGCTCAGCCTGAGCCAGAGCCATTTAAATTAATTCTTTCTCTCTCTCTTTCTCTCTCTCTCCCCTTCCCTTAATTCCTTCTTTCTTTATTAATTAAAATCGCCATAATCCCAGATGACTTGGGTATTTTTCATATTTGGGAATTTCCCATGGTGACCACTTATTTAGAATTTCAGTCAAAACACTAAAAATTATCCTTACAGTTTTGGCATTTACAATACTCCCTCATTTTCCAATTTCTTGCCACCACAAAGACCATGACTATGAATATTTTTGTACAGATATTTTCCCCTGTTATCTCTTTGGGGTACAAACCCAACAGTGGTTTTGCTAGATTAAAGGGTATGCAGTCTTTTAAAGCCCTTTGGGCATAATTCCAAATTGCCTTCCAGAATGGCTGAATTAATCCATAACTCCACCAGCAATGCATTAGTGTTCCAATTCTGCCATATCCCCTCCAACATTTATTATTTTCCTTTACTGTCATATTGGCCAATTTGCTAGGTGTGAGGTGGTAGCTCAGAGTTGTTTTGATTTCCATTTCTCTAATTATGAGAGATTTAGAACACTTTTTCTTGTGCTTATTGATAGCTTTGATTTATTTATCTGAAAACTGCTTATTCATGTCCCTTGAAGACCATTTGTCAATTGGAGAAAGGCTTGATTTTTTTATACAATTGACTTAGCTCCTTATAAAGAGATGAGACTTTTGTCAGAGGCTTTTGTTATAAAAATATTATCCTAATTTGTTGTTTCCTTTCTAGTTTTGGTTGCATTGGTTTTATTTGTACAGAAACTTTTAAAATTTAATATAATCAAAATTGTTAATTTTACATTTTGTAGTGTTTTCTATCTCCTGCTTAGTTTTAAATTCCTTCCTTTCTCATAGATCTGACAAATGTACTATTCTATATTCAACTAATTTGTTTATGGTTTCCCTCTTTATATTTAAGTAATTTACCTACTCTGAGTTAATCTTGGCATAGGATGTAAGATGTTGATCTAAGTCTAATTTCTCCCATACTGTTTTCCAATTTTGTCAGCAGTTTTTGTCAAATAGTGGGTTCTTGTCCTAAAAGCTGAGATCTTTGGGTTTATCAAACACTATCTTGCTACTCTTATTTACTCCATCTATTCCACTGAGCCATTCTTCTATTTCTAAGCCAGTACCATATAGTTTTGATGATCACTGCTTTATAGTATAGTTTGAGATCTGGTAAAGGTAGGCCTCCATCCTTCACATTTTTTTTATTATTTCCCTTGATATTCTTGATCTTTGTTCTTCCAGATGAACTTTGTAATAATTTTTTTAATTCTATAAAAAAAGTGTTTTGGTAGATTGATAGGTATGGCACTGAATAAGTAAATTAATTTAGATAGGATTGTCTTTTTTATTATATTAGCATATCCTACCCATGAGCAATTATATTTTTCCAATTGTTTAAATCTAGTTTTATTTGTGTGAAGAGTGTTTTGTAGTTATGTTCATATAATTCTTGAATTTGTCTTGGCAAGTAGATTCCCAGGTATTTTATATTGTCTAGAGTGATTTTAAATGGAGTTTCTCTTTCTAACTCTTGCTGTCAGGTTTTGTTGGAAACATATAGGAATGCTGATGATTTATGTGGGTTTATTTTATACCCTGGAACTTTGCTAAAGTTATTGATTGTTTCTATTAGTTTTTTAGTTGATTTTCTTGGATTCTATAGGTATACGATCATGTCATCTGAAAAGAGTAATAGTTTATGATGCAGAGTAAAATGAGCAGAACCAGAAGAACATTGTACACAGAAAGTAAAACATTGTGGAAAAATCCACTGCAATGGACTTTGCTACTAGTATTAATGCAATAACCCAAAACATTCCAAAAGGACTTCTGTAAAAGAATGCTGTTCATATTGGGAGAAAGAACTATGGGAGTAGAAATGCAAAAGCAAAACATATAACATCATTTATCATATGTATATATGGGTATGTGATTCAGGGTTTAGGCCTTAAAAAAACCCCACTCTATAGCAAAAATAAAAAATATGGAACTAGGTATCAAGTGACAACATTTTTATAACTCAGTAGAATTGCTTGTTGGCTCTGGGAAGAGGGAAGGAAGAGGGGAGGGAAAAAATTAATTATGTAAACATGGAAAATCTTTAAAAATAAATAAACAAAAGGGGAAAAAGGAGAGAAAAAAACAAAAAAAGTGATAGTTTAGTTTACTCATTGCCTACTTTGTTCCCTTCAATTTCTTTTTCTTTAACTGCTACTGCTAACATTTCTTTCTAGTACAATATCAAATAGTAGTGGCAATAATGGGCACCCTTGCTTCATTCCTGATCTTATTGGGAAGACATTTAACTTATCCCCATTGCAGATGATACTTGTTGATGGTTTTAATTAAATACTGTTTGTTATTTTGAGGAAAGGCCCTTCTATTAATATGCTTTGTAGTGTTTTCAATAGAAATGAGTGTTGTATTTTGCCAAAGGCCTTTTCTACATCTATTGAGATAATCATGTGATTTCTATTATTTTGGTTGGTTTTCCTAATATCAAACCATACTTATATCCCTGGTAAAGATCCCACCTGGTCATAGTGAATAATCCTTGTGATAACTTCTTGTAGACTTTTAGCTAGTATTTTATTTAATATTTTTGCAACTTTGTTCATTAAGGATATTGTGATATGGAAATCACTTTAAAAGACTGATATATATTAATTTAAGGTCGCCAAGGAATTCAGCTATGTAATTCCTAAATGAAAACTCAAGTTAGCAGTCAACCTTTTATGGAGTTTTTAATTACAAACAGGAGGAAGAAAGGTATTAGAGAGAGAGAGAAGAGAGAGAGAGAGAGAGAGAGAGAGAGAGAGAGAGAGAGAGAGAGAGAGAGAGAGAGAGAGAGAGAGAGAGAGAGAGAGAAAGGGGAGAGAAGGGAATAGGGCTTAAATACCCACTCTGCTTAAGCTGAGCCAAAGGCCCAATGCCCTGGATAGCCGAGGCAAAGAAAAGAGATCAGTCCCTATCACTCACATGGCCAAAATGGAGAAACAGTCTCAGGGCTCCTTCACACACCAAGCACCAGGCTCCAACAACCTCCTTTCCTCCACACAGGAAGTCCCCATACTCCTCAGCTGTCCTCTACCTCACTTCCTGTGTCTCACCTGTGCCAATGGTGGCTCTAGCTTCACCCAGGACCGCCCAGAGGTCTGTCCCCTTTGCACATGTCTGTTGAAGGCCATATTCTCAAATAATTAAATCTTGAGCTTTGCTGCAGCCCTTCCTAAATCCTGTTACCTGAGTAAGGTGGAGATTGTAGTTTCCAAGACCTGATTCTGTCATTCCAAGTATCTCTATTGTTATTGATCAGGAAATAGCCAAATCCCATCCTCTAAAGAATGGTTTGAACAGGGTTGAGTAGTTTTGAAATTCACAATATTGGTCTACAGTTTTCCTTGTCTATTTTTAATCCTTTTGGCTTGGGAATCAGTGCCATATTTGTATCATAAAAAGAATTTTGTAAGACTCCTCCTTTGCCTATTTTGCCAAATAGTTTGTATTGTATTGGGATTAGTTGTTCTTTGAAAATTTGATAGAATTCACTTGTGAATCCATTTGGCCCTGGTGATTTTTTCTTAGGGAACTCTTTGATGGCTTATTCAATTTCTTTTTCTGATATGGGATTATTTAAGTATTCTATTCCCTCTTTTGTTAATCTAGGCAATTTCTGTTTTTGTAAATGTTTGTCCATTTCATCTAGATTTCCTTATTTAATGCCACATAATTGGACAAAAAGTTCTTAATAATTACCTTAATTTCCCCTTCCTTAGAGGTGAGGTCACCATTTTCATTAATGATACTGTTAATTTGATTCTCTTCTTTCTTTTTCTTAATTAGATTAATCAATACTTTATCTATTTTATTTGTTTTTTTTAAGATAACAACTGCTAGTCTTATTTATTAGTTTAATAGTTCTTTTCCTTTCAATTTTATTAGCTTCTTTTATTTTTAGGATTTCCAATTTGGTCTTTATCTGAGGGTCTTTAATTTGTTCTTTTTCTAGTTGTTTTAGTTGCACACCCAATTTGTTAATCTCCTCTTCCTCTTTTTTGTTAATATGGGCACTCAGGGATATAAAATTCCCCTGAGTATTGCTTTTGTAGTATCTCAAAAATTTTGATATGTTGTTTCTTCATTGTCATTCTCTTCAATGAAATCATTAATTCTTTCTATGATTTGTTCTTTAACCAACGAGTTTTGGAGAATTATATTATTTAATTTCCAATTGATTTTTTTATTTGCCTCTCCATGTACTCTTTCTAATTATAATTTTTTTTGCATCATGATCTGAAAAAGTTGCATTTATTATTTCTCCTTTTTTCTATTTGTTTGCAATGTTTTTATGCCCTAGTACATGGTCAGTCTTTGTGAATGTACCATGTGTTGTTGAAAAGAAGGTATATTTCTTTTTATTCCTATTTCTTTTTCTCCATATATCTATTAACTTTTTTTTAAATTTCATTCACATCTCTTACTTCTTTTTAATTTATTTTTTAGTTTGATTTATCTATATCTGATAGAGGAAGGTTGAGGTCTCCCACTAGTATAGTTACACAATTTCCTTTTTAAGCTCCAATACTTTCTCCTTTAAGAATCTGCATGTTATACCATTTGGTACATACGTGTTGAGTACTAATATTTCTTCATTTTCTGTACTGCCTTTTATCAGGATGTAATTACCTTCCTTATCTCTTTTGATCAGATCTATTTTTACTTTTGCTTTGTCAGATATCATGATGGTAACTCCTGCCTTGTTTTTCTCAGATGATATCCAATCAATTCTCCTTCAGCCACTAACCTTTACCCTTGGGTCTACTTGCCTCATGTGTGTTTCTTATAGACAACATATGGCAGGATTTTAGTTTTTAATCCACTGTTATTTGCTTCCATTTTATGGGTGAGTACATCTCATTCACATTCAGAGTTATGATTACCACATATGTATTCCCCATGATTTTTATTTCCTCTTTTAGTCCTGCCCTTTCTTCTTTCACTATTTCCTTCTACACCAGTGTTTTGCTTTTAATTAGTTCCCTTTTTCCCCACCCTTATCTTACTTTCCTTTCCACACCCTCCCTTCTAATTCCTCTCTTGTTTCTCTTTAAGCTTTATTAATTACCTCCTCCAACCTTTCCCTCCCTTTTAATACTCTCCCTTCCCATTCCAACACATTGTTATTCCCTCACAACTTCTTTTAGGGTAAGATAGAATTCTATACCTCATTTGGCTGTTCTTCCCTCTAAGAACTGATTCTATCAAGAGTAAGTTTTAAGTATTATCTATGACCACTTTCTTCCTCCCCTTCTTATGATAGTATTCTTCCCCCCACTCCATGCACCTCTTTATGTGGTATAATTTATCCTATTTTTCTTCTTCCTTCAAGTTTCTCTTAGTACCATTCTCTTTTTTTGTTCCCCCCCCATTTTTTACATATCATCTTAAACAACTTAATACTTCAATCTCTGTCTATGAATAACACTTCTATCTACTATGATAATGAAAACAATTTTTATGAGTTACAGATATCATTTTTCCATATAGGAATACAATCAATTTGACCTAACTAAAGTCCTTAAAATTATTTTCCCCTCATTCTTGTTTACCTTTTTATGGTTCTCTTGAATTTTATATTTAGACATCACATTTTCCATTAATTCTGGTCTTTTCTTTAGGAATGCTTGGAAATCTTCTATTTTGTTAAATGCCCATACTTTCCCCTGAAAGTATATAGTCAGTTTTGATGGATAGGTAATTCTTAGTTGTAGACCCAATTATCTTGCCTTCCTGAATATCATATTCCAAGCTTTGTGGTCCTTTAGTGTGCAGGCTTCCAGATCTTGTGTAATCCTGACTGGGACTCCTTGATATCTGAATTGTTTCTTTCTGGCTATTTGGAATATTTTCTCCTTGGCGTGGAAGCTCTTGAATTTGTCCTAACATTCCTGGGAGTTGTCTTTTGGGGATTTAACATAGGGGGTGATCTATGGATTCTTTCAATGTCTATTTTGCCCTCTTGTTCAAGAATATCAGGACAGTTTTCTTGGATAATTTCTTGTAATATGATGTCAAGGCTTTTATTTTGTTCCAGGCTTTCCAGTAGACCAATAATTCTCAAATTGTCTCTCCTGGATCTGTTTTACAGGCCAGTTGTCTTTTCAATGAGATATTCATGTTTCCTTCTATTTTTTTAATTCTTTTGATTTTGCTTTATGAATTCTTGCTATCTTATGAGATCATTAGTTTCTGTTTGCCCAATTTTAGTCTTTAAAGACTGATGTTCAGCTATGATCTTTTGATTTTCCTTTTCAGTTTGGTCTATCTTGCTTTTCATGAATTCTAGCAGGCCAATTCTTGTCTCCAAATTGCTTATTACTTCATTTGATATCTGTGCCTCTTTTTCCATATGGGCAATTTTGTCTTTTAAGCTGTCATCTTATTTTTGTATTACTTTCATTTTCCCCTCACTTTTCTTCCCTTTTTTTTTCTTTTTTACTTGGTTCTTGAACTCTAGTTTGAGTTCCTCAAGACCTTGTGACCAATTTCCATTTTTTTGGAAAGTTTGGATGTGTTTGATTGCTATTCACTCTCTGTTGTTGCTTCTGCTTATTTCTTTTGCCACTAATGGATTGGGGTTCCTCCATGTTGATTGCTTTCTTAGTTTCTGTCTTGCAGGGCTTTGCCTTGATGGCATCTTCCCTTCCCAGTCAGAAACTTGAATGACAGCAGGTAAATCTGAGATATTCTTTGTGTAGTGCACTTTAAGGCATTTTGCCCTGAGGCTATCTTTCCAGCCCCTACTGCCTCAGCTGCAGCCAGCCTCACTTCTGCCCAAGCTCTGCACTTTACTGGCCAAGCTCCAAGCTCCTCAACTTCGAGTCTCAAGTCTCACTGCCAAGTCTTGCATCACCCTCAGGGATAAATCTGTGGTGCCCTTGGAGCCAGCCCCCAAGAATTTAGAGATTGCCCCAGTCCTCACTCTGACTCTGGCATTGGCAGGTGGTGTGGGGAAGGGTTGATCAGGTTGCACTTTGATCAGTGTAGTTTTGCCACCTTATACCATGGAAATCCCCAAACACTGCCTACCTTTTAAGGCTGTGTCCAGTGGACAGCCCCTTTGTTTGCCCAATTTTTATTTCTGTCCTTTTGAGACACTTTGTAATGATCGGTTGGAAGGTGATTCAGGAGGCTCCTATTACTAAGTTGCCATCTTAGCTCTACCTCTACAAGTTTGACTCTAAACTCTTAATTCTTTTCCTTTAATACAATTTATTTTACTGTGACCTTAAAAAATAATCTTTTTAAATCCATAAAAAAAATTAAAGTATGATGGCTTAGTTAAACAGAGATCAACTAAATACAATAGATTAGGAAGCTTCAGTGAAGTGTCAAAAGCCTTTAAAGTGCTTTGCTGTCCACTGCCACCCTACTATCCCCACTCCAACTCATTCATCTTTATAGACATATTGTTTATATTTATATTCTCTTTTTCCAAATCAAACTGATCTATTATCTGTTTACCATGAACAACATTCTATCTCCCACATTCTGCCTTTGCATAGTCTGTCCCTCATTGTCATAACATGTCTATAATTGTTTTCCTAGACAGCATTTAGCTAATAATCTATATTTTCTAAATCTGTCTCGTTATTTCTTTCCTTTTTTTTTTTTGGTTTGTTTTGGTTCCAAACCCTTAATTTTTTTTTGAAATTTTATTTAGTCAATTTAGAACATTATTGCTTGGTTACAAGAATCATATTCTTTCCCTCCTCCCCTTCCTCCACCCTTTCCTGTAGCCAATGTACAATTAAGCTAGGTCAAACCCTTGATTTTTAGAGACTCTATATTGAATATTGGTTCCAATCCAGAAGAGCAGTAAGAATTAGGCGGTTGGGATTAAGTGACTTGACCAGGTTTACACAGCCTGGAAGTGTCTGAGGCCAGATGTGAACCTCCTGTCTCCAGGCTTTCTTTCCACTGCCCTCCATTAGAGAACTCTGACTTGGATATAGTCTATGAACATGCCAAGCAGCTTTGCTGATCATCCATATCCCTTCTTAAGCCTTATTTATATTATTCTTGAGAGAGTTACTAAGTAAAATAATTTATTGGTTGTATCTGTCAAGGAAATTCACAAAGAATCTCAGTATATCCATGGAAGATGTGTACTTTGCTCTTCTAAATCATTTTGTTGTTTGTTTGTTTTTCTTAGAGTTAACAAATAATAAACACAGTTGCATCTTGTATTCTTTACACATTTTGATCAATTATGTAAAGATGTCTGCCAGAGAGTATTATTTATTAAAACTTGCTTATTTCTTTCTTATAGTTTCATCAAAGATGTCCTCATCATATTTGTAAACTACAGTCATACCTCCCCCTATATTGTGGTTTACTTATCAGAGCTTCACTATATATATATAATTCTATTGTAGAGTTATACTTATTTTGGCATACTATTGACTGATGGAATGAAAGGCGACCAACCACAGTGCTGTGTTCTATATCCTGGGTTCTGATTGGCTCAGTGACTGTAGATTAATAAGAGTGTGGAAAACATTTATAGGAGAGTGGGGTTTATAAAGCCTTAAAATATATAAATAATAAAGTAATATAACTTACCACTACTTTGTGGATTTTCACCTATCATGGGGGTCTCTGGAATGTAACTTCTGCCATAGGTGAGGGGTCACTGTTTATCATATATATATATTTAAAAGATTTGCAGAGGGACAGCCAGGAACCTGGCCTAAAGAGATAAAAAGGGGGGGGGGGCAGGATATACTTATGAAAATATTTATAGCAGCCCCTTTTGTGGAGGCAAAGAATTAGACACTGAAGGGATATTCATCAATTGGGAAATGGCTGAACTAATTGTGGTATATGATTGTGATGGAATACTTTTGTGTTAAGATATGCTAAGCAGGATGATTTCAGAAAAAGCTGGAAAAACCTACATGAACTGATGCAGAGTGAAATAAACGGAACCAGGAAAATACTGTACATAATAACAGAAATATTGTACTATGATCAACTATGAAAGACTTAGCTACACCCAATACAATGATCCAGGGCAATTTATTTTATTTTTTAAAAAAATACATTTACCTTCTAGCAGAAGAATGGTAAGGGCTAGGCAATGAGGGTTGTGACTTGCCCAGGGTCACACAGCTGAGAAGTGTCTGAATCCAGATTTGAACCCAGGACCTCCTGTCTCTAGGCCTGGCTCTCAATACACAGAGCTATCCAGTTGCCCTTTCCAGGACAATTTAAAGGGACTGATGACAAAGAATGCCATATGTTGGAGTCAGAATGCAGACCAAAGAATATGATTTTTCACTTTAATTTATTTGTGTTTTTATTTGGGGGTTTTGTTTGTATGGGAATATTCTCTTACAAACAATGACCAATACATTATTTTTTATTTTAATATTTTCCATGCTTATATGATTCATTTTCTCTTCCTCCCTTCTTTCCTCCCCCTTCCTGAAGCTAACAAGCTATTCCACTGACTTATACATGTTTTATCACTCAAAACCTATTTCCATATTATTCATTTTTGTAATAGAGTAATCTTTTAAAACCAAAACCCCAAATCATATACCCCTATAAACAAGTGATGAATCATGTTTTTCTTCTGTGTTTCTGCTCCCACAGTTCTTCCTCTGAATGCAGATAGTGTTCTTTCTCATAAGTCTCTCAGAATTGTCCTGGTCATTGCATTGCTACTAGTAGCAAAGTCTATTGATTACATTTGGTCATTCCAAAGTGTTTCAGTTTCCATGTACAATGTTCTCTTCGTTCTGCTCATTTCACTCTGCATAAGTTCATGTGGATCTTTCCAGTTCATATAGAAATCAAGCGGTTCATCATTCCTTTTAACATAATAGTATCTCATCACCATCATATACCACAGTTTGTTCAACCATACCCTAATTGAGGAACACCCCCCCCATTTCCCAGTTTTTTGACACATCTATGAATATTTTTGTACAACCCTTTTTTATCTCTCTGGGGGTACAAAGCTAGTAGTGGTATTTGCTGAATCAAAGGGCATGCATTATTTTAAAGCCCTTTGGGCATAATTCCAAATTGCCTTCCAGAATGGTCGGATCAATTTTTAACACCAGAAGGGCATTAGTGTCCCAATTTTGCCACATCCCCTCCAACATCTATTATTTTCCTTTACTCTCATATTGGCCAATCTGCTAGTTGTGAGGTGGTACCTAAGGTTTTTTTATTTGCATTTCTCTAATCAGGAGGGATTTAGAACACTTTTTCATGTGATTATTGGTAGTTTTTATTTCTTCATCTGAAAACTGCCTATTCATGTCCCTTGACCATTTGTCAATTGGGGAATGGCTTGATTTCTTGTACGTTTCACTTAATTCCTTATACATTTGAGAAATTAGATCTTTGTCAGAGATTTTTGTTATAAAAAATTTCTCCCCAGTTTGTTGGTTCCCTTCTAATTGTGGTTGCGTTGGTTTTGTTTGTACAGAAACTTTTAAATTTAATATAATTGAAATCATTCATTTTATATCTTGTAATGTTCTCTGTCTCTTGCTTCATCTTCAATTCTTTCCCTTTCTATAGATCTAATAGGTATACTATTCCATGTTGTTCACTTAATTTACTTATAATTTCCCTCTTTATAGTTAAGTCATTTCCCCTTTTTGAATTCATCTTGGTATAGGGTGTGAGATATTGATATAAACCTAATTTTTCCCATACTGTTTAGAATGACCAATATGGAAGTAAGTTTTGCATGATAATTCATGTATAACCCAGAAAAATAAATTAATAAAAATTTCCCAATTACATTTTAATCTGGATCAGCAGCATTCAGGAGTGTTGCTATCAGCTCCCCTGCTGTGTATTCAACACCCTTGCCCTAAGCCATATTTTTGATTGTTTCTCATGTTCTCCTCTTTCAGATTCCAAAAATTTCTTCTCATACTGTGGAGGTGACATTGGATTTTGTAAGGTTATGTTTGCACAGTATAAGCCCTGGCAGGATCTAACATGCTAAAAAGACTTTAAGTATCAAATCCATGCCAGAATATGTCTTTTACAAAAACCAGCCTAGTTAAGAATGAAGAGGGTCATCACTAAGAGATTGGTCACTAGGTAATGGAGTTTTTGGCTAGAATCACCCAGTCATATGAGGTATAGACAAAAAAAAAAGTTAAAATTGAACCTTATTAAGTCATTAATTGACTAATTACTTAGCCATGTTTATGGAGTATTTATATAACAGTTCACGTGTATTTATTAAATGTTTATTATGTTTAATATCAGATAAAGGTTTAGTTATCTAGGGAAGCAGGTACAATATAACCTACCCTTAATTATGACATCATAAAGGCCCTTAAGCTACTCCTCAAACATTTATTTCTTGGGTAATATAATCTTACTCCCTCCTGATCTTCCTCTTCTCCCCCTGCCTTGTGCACATTTCTGTCAACTTTAAGAGGGGAAGTAGCTTTATAAATTATAAGTCAGTTTTGAAAATGTATGGGGGAAGAAACAAAAATTTGGGAGAACAACCTCCTGCCTTTTTTAAAGGCCCTTCTCTCAAATATGTCTTTTTTTAGGGGAAAAATAGATATGCTCACCATATTTCAGATCAATAGATGTAGGGGAAAAGAAAAAGTGACAAGGTCCAAGATGTTATCAGTGAAGTTGGGGTGAAAGATGAAAGGTACAATGACCAGTTCTTTATTCTACACCTGTGATAATTGTTGCAGCAGACACAAAAGAATTCTTTCTTCTTAGACTTCCACTAAAGAGACCTGATATGTATATCAAATAGCTAGAGAAGGATATGAAACAATAATACATCATTAGAACATAGCATTGATTCTAAATGCTATTGGAATCTAGAGAAGAAAGAGGTATTGTGTGTTGGGTGTACTCTTGAAAAGCCTTAGGGAGAAGTATGTCTTGAGTAAGTCCTTGAAAGGAGCAAGAATTTGGACAACGTATAGAGGAAGGACAATACTGATAAAAGTAGACATTTTATGAAGCACTTTGAGATTATCAAAGAACACTGCCTCAAATCATTTAACTTTGCAAGTAAATAGAGGCAGCTTAATGTAGTGGATATAGAATTGGACTAGAAATTATGAAGACCTGAGATCAAATTCTGCCTCTTATCACCTCTGTTGCTATAGACAAGTCACTTAACCTCTCCAGATCTGTTTCCCTGTCAAATGAGAGGTTGGTCTTAATGACCTCTAAGATCCCTCCCAGTTCTAAATCTTTATCCCACACAGGTAAGAATGTGTTAGATGCAACATTCAAACCTGAGTCTTACCATGTTGCCTCGAGAGGCAACTGAAGGCAGAAAAATATGGAGGATGAGAAAAATTGTGCTGTGGGGAAGTAAATGAAGAGACTGAAGTCTGGGTGTCCTGGCAATAGAAGAGATGAGATGAACACCAGTATGTAGTTGGACTTTCTCTTATAGGTAGGCAATAGACAAACATCCTATGACATCACATAAGGGAAAGGGAATGAGAGAATGTATGCTTAAGAGAAATTATTTCTGGCACTGCTGTACAGCTGAAAGGTAAGATGTTACCTTTGTCCTAGTTTAGGTCATCTGATTTCTGGGTCTATAAATTTGCTCTCTTAAAGTAGGAATTGAAGAACCAATATGTGGGGCCTGGTTAGTCATCACACCTTTTAGGTCCCTATTTTCTGGGGCTATTTCTACATCCAGGGTCACCTGAAGGAGACATTCAATATTATTATGTTAGAATCCTACCTTGATGTTCACAGCAAATTTGGTTGTTGTTAGCTTTATAGTCTCCTGCTGTTTTGAGAAGGAGTAAAACTTTTCTCCTAAAATTAATGGGCTCCGGTGAGAGGACAGAAGTCCTAATTGAAGAAAAAAAAAAAACGGAATAGCCTAGAGTCTGGTGAAACTCACAAAAAGATGGGACTTAAGACTATCTCAGAAAAAAATGGACATCCAGTCACTTTAATTATGGACAATTAGACTTCTGAAGTTTATTCTATACTGCCACCTCTATTACCCCCTATTTGTTAATCTTCTCTTCCTCCTCCAATTAACATTAATCTGTATACAAAGGGCAGAGGCTTAAAAAATATTTAATTAACTGAACTAAATTCCATGGCCTAAGACCTTATTGATTATAATCACATATAAATTAAAGGATTTCATCACAATTCATAGGAAAAATATGTGATAGTACAAAGTGGAAGCATTGTATAAGTAGAATAAATATTGAATTGGGAGTCAGAAAACCTAAATTGTAGTCTGCTCTATTGCACACTTTGCCCTCAGGAAAATAGCACAACCTCTTTGGGCCTCAGTTTTTTCAATTATAAAATGAAGAGGGTTCAATTCTTTCTACAGATTCATCCAACTCTAGAATTCTATGGTCTTATGAATTGGTATACAGGGAGTGAATGATGGGGCATTCATTGCTATAAAATTATCTAAAAGAGTTGTTCCTTCATCATTCCACCCCTTTTGCAATCCAATTAACTAATAAGATTATAGGGATATTTTACTTAATATAAAGTATCAGGCAACTTGTCCAGTTTGTTTTAAGATGGAAGACAGATTAGTAATCCTAATAAAAACTCCTTCTTTATGTCAGTCCATATATGTGGCAGCCTGGAGGCACAGTGGATAGAGTTCTGGGCCTGGAATCAGGAAGACCATTTTTTGCCCTCAGATATTTATTGCTGTGGGATTCTGGGCAAGTCACTTAACCTCTGTCTGTAAAATGTGGATAATAATAGCACTCCTCAGTCAGGGTTGTTGTGAGGATCAAATGTGATATTTCTAAAGTTACAGGCCTATAACAGGTTCTCAATAAAAACATGTTCCCTCCCATATGCCCAATTTCAATGAATTTTTTTAAACAATAGAAAGACATGAAAACTTGGAAACTTTTTTTATTGGCTTCCATTTTGTTTCAATATGGTGGAGTAAATACTATCTAAACTTTTCTTTGTACATGTTTTGACATTTGCCTTTCCATTGTGCTTTGGATTGTGGCAAAATCAGTCTTTCTTTGAAGTTATTTTAGAATAAACAAACAACACACACACAAAAAGACAAATACAAAATTCTAAGCGGTCCACTTGAAACAGAGACTTTATTTGCTTTGGTCAACATTCATTCTCTTAAGTAAATCCTCCCTGGATAAATGCTTAAACAGCTTTCTCTTTGTACCATAAAATCAATAAACCCAAATTATAAAGGGCACCAAAGGGACTGCAATGTCTATCTCTCCAATTCAACCAGGATAGAGCTTATTGGACTTTTAATTTCATAAAAAAAATTTATTTACTAATGAATGGCCAGAGATGTTGAGCAGGAAGAAACCTTGGACTGAAAAATCAGGAGACTGTATAGCTCTTCACTATATAGGTTCTTGTCAAAAATGACCAAACATACAAGGCAGCTAGGTAACTCAATGGATAGAGATCCAGACCTGTAGACAGGATGTCCTGGGTTCAAATCTGCCTCAGACACTTCATCCCATTTGCCTAGCCCTTACCACTCTTCTGCCTTGGAACCAATATTCAGTATCAATTCTAAGATAAAAGGTAAGGGTTGTTTTGTTTTGTTTTTTTTTTAATAAGAAACAAAGGGCTGCAACATCAATGGAAATTTAAGTAGCAAAGTGTTATGCCTTGCAGGATGACCTATTTCATTAATTTATTCATTCAATAAACATTTATTAAGCACCTAAAATTGGGTCAGGCACCATACTAAGTGCTGAGGATACAAAAGTAAGTAAAAGACAATTCCTTCCCCCAAGGAGCTTACAATCCACTGGAGAAGACAAAATGTAGACAAATCTGTGCAAGCTATATGTAGGATAAATGGGAAATAATTAAAAGAGGAAAAGCATTGGAATTAAGAGGGATTGGGGAAGGCTTCCAGTAGAAGGTAGAATTTTAGATGGGATTTAAAGGAAATCAGGGAAGTCAGTAATTGAATCAGGAATGGGAGACATCCAGAGAAAATGCCTGGACAAAGGGAGCAGAGAGATGGAGTGTCTTCTTTGTGGAACATCCAGGTTCATTTGATCCAAGAGCATATGTTTGGGAGTAAGATGTAAGAAGACTGGAAAGGCAGGAAGGGGCTTTTTCATGTCTAGAATTCATTATAACATATCTAGCCAGTAACAGGTTTTTTTAAAAAATCTAAGAATAATATGTAATTCATGATTATTTCTTAATTTTGGTTCATTTGTATAATTTCTCATGTGTTTAATGAGGGAAAAATCATGAACAATCAGGGTTATCTAGAAAGTCCTGTAGATGTGAGTGGGAGCCATTGGCAGAGCATGCTCCACCTGTAGAGAACCAGAAGGATATTAGGTCTGAGGTCAGGCAGAAATGATATTTCTAGAGTATAATATATTCAGTCACTATGAGCCTTTCTATTTCCATTCCTCCTCCTGCTCCTTTTCCAATTAAATCATGAAAGAAGTAAATTTTTTCTTTCTGTTCTAAGTATGATAGATCTTAGCCTGAAAGAGGTAAGTGTATGACAACCAATAAGAGCACTTTCTTGAGTACTTCCTATATACCAGGCACTAGGAATATAAGCAGAGACAACTGGATGGCCCAGTGGATAGAATGCTTTGTCTGGAGTCCGAAGGACCCAAGTTCAAATATGACTTCAGATACTAACTAGCTATGAGGCATCAATGTGGCTCAGGAGATGTTTTTTTCTATTACTAAAAGTGCTGACATAAATGTTTTCCCTCTGTCTTCAACTTCCTTGGATCCACTACTATGCTTAGTAGTGGTATTGTTGGGTCAAAGAATATGTCTATATTAGTACGAGTTCCCATTTGGACTATGACATTTCTTGTCATAGATGCTGGAGTGGTTTGTCATTTCCTTCTCTAGCTTATTTTATAGATGAGGAAACTGAGGCAAGTAAGGTTAAGTGACTTGCCCAGGGTTACACAGCTAGTAAATATCTGAGGCTAAATAAGTACTCATGAAGATGAGTCTTCCTGATTCCAGGCCAGGACTCTATCTGTTATACAACCTAGTTTCCTCAGAACTATTCAGGAAAATAAGTTGGAATTCTGTTAATGTGAACATATTCTTTGACCCAATAATACCACTACTAGGCATAATAGTGGACCCAAGGAGGTTGAAGACAGAAGAAAATTATTTAGAGCAGCACTTTTAGTAGTAACAAAAAACTAAGATAAGTGGATGCTCATCAATTAAGGAATGTTAAGGTATGTGCATGGAATGGAATATTATTATACCATAAGAAACAATGAAAGGAACAAATTAATTAAGACATATAAGTGATATAAGCAAGAAGAACCAAGAGAATAATTCCTACAGTGATCACAATAATATAAAGGATCAATATAGTGACCAAATAAAACTTCAGAGGGCTTGATGATGAAGGAAGCCTCTTGTCTCTTGGCAAGAGGTGGTAGACAGTAGGTATGAGATGAGGCATGCATTTTCAGATATGGTCAAAAGACTGGTTTTGTCTTTTTGCTTGATAATATATAAAGGAAGTTCTTCTGGAGAAGAGTGAACTATTTGGAAAGTAACAATGATAAAAGAAATAATAGAGCATCTACAAGATTTAAAAAGAAAAAAGATGGAATTATGAAATATTTGAAAGTTTTAGACAACTGATAGAATGAAAATAGTGCTTTTTTTTTTTTTAAACCCTTACCTTCCGTCTTGGAGTCAATACTGTGTATTGGCTCCAAGGCAGAAGAGTGGTAAGGGCTAGGCAATGGGGGTCAAGTGACTTGCCCAGGGTCACACAGCTGGGAAGTGTGTGAGGCCAGATTTGAACCTAGGACCTCCCATCTCTAGGGCTAGCTCTCAACACACTGAGCTACCCAGCTGCCCCCGAAAATAGTGCTTTAAGAAATCTTGTTTTATATAGATTTGTTTGCATGTTTTCTCCCCTATTATATTGTAAGTTCCTTGAGGGCAGGAACTATCTTTTGTTTCTTTTTGTATCTCCAGCTCCTAGCACACTCCCTTCCTTCCTTCCTTCCTTCCTTCCTTCCTTCCTTCCTTCCTTCCTTCCTTCCTTCCTTCCTTCCTTCCTTCCTTCCTTCCTTTCTTTTTCTTCCTTCCTTTCTTCTTTTCTTTCTTTCTTTCTTTCTTTCTTTCTTTCTTTCTTTCTTTCTTTCTTTCTTTCTTTCTTTCTTTCTTTCTTTCTTTCTTTCTTTCTTTCTTTCTTTCTTTCTTTCTTTCTTTCTTTCTTTCTTTCTTTCTTTCTTTCTTTCTTTCTTTCTTTCTTCCTTCCTTCCTTCCTTCCTTCCTTCCTTCCTTCCTTCCTTCCTTCCTTCCTTCCTTCCTTCCTTCCTTCCTTTCTTCCTTTCTTCCTTTCTTCCTTCCTTCCTTCCTTTCTTTCTTTCTTTCTTTCTTTCTTTCTTTCTTTCTTTCTTTCTTTCTTTCTTTCTTTCTTTCTTTCTTTCTTTCTTTCTTTCTTTCTTTCTTTCTTTCTTTCTTTCTTTCTTCCTTCCTTCCTTCCTTCCTTCCTTCCTTCCTTCCTTCCTTCCTTCCTTCCTTCCTTCCTTCCTTCCTTCCTTCCTTCCTTCCTTCCTTCCTTCCTTCCTTCCTTCCTTCCTTCCTTCCTTCCTTCCTTCCTTCCTTCCTTTCTCTTTGCCTTTCTTTCTTTCTCTTTGCCTCTTTCTTTTGCTTTGCTTCTTTCTTTTGCCTCTTTCTTTTCTTTTTCTTCTTTCATATATAAATTATATCTTTCATGTTTATATTTATCAGTTCTTTCTCTGGAGGTGGACATTCACAAGTCATTCTTCATATATTCTGTAGCTGTATATGTTCTTTTGGCTCTGTTCATTTCACTCTTCATTTTTTCATGTAGGTCTTTCCAAGATTTTTTTTTAGTTTAACTTGCTCATCTTTTTTTATGGCTCAGTAGTATTCTACCTAGCATATTTCTTAAAATACAGTTGTATTTCAACACAATCATATATAGTACCACAACTTTGTTTAGCCATTTACAAATTGATGGACATCCCTTCAGTTTCCAATTTTTTGACATCACAAAAAGATATGTTTGTACATGTGAATCCTTTTTCTTTTTCTTTGATCTCTTTGGGTTACAGACCTATTAGTGGTATTGCTGAGTCAAAGGATATGCACACTATTTTTGTTTGCTTTTTAGCCTTTTAGGTGAATGAACACTCTTTACTTAAAGTCTTGTCCATTCTTCAAGATAAATTTCAATACCAACATCTTCCAAGAAACTTGCCCTGGTTGCCAGTAGCTGGAAGTAAACTTTCTGTCTGTTAACTCTTCCCTGTTGTCTCTTTTTTATACTTTTCCTATTTCTATATAGTTAAACCTTGGTACTCAACAATTTGGGAACTTCTTGAATTTATTATTCAACACCTTTTGATGAGAAAAGATTGTCAGAGTATTAGACGTTTGCTAGGCATTCAGCACACTTGCTTGAACTTGGTGATCTACCGGAGACTATGCCTCCTCCAGGCTCAACGCACAGCAAACATGAGCAACATGGATTTCAAAGCAATCAGGATATAATGGTAGGGGAGTTTTCTTCAGGTAAGGAGGGGACAAAGGAGAGTTCTTCACTTCATTAATAAAGGAAATGTGTACAAAATTGTTGGTAAGGCAAAACTGTTACAAACTATTACCCTGATAAAGTTTACCAAGTAGAATTATAAATATGTTAAATCAGACCATTAACCTCTTTAGAGGAATTTTCAAATACAAACATAAACAGACATCACTGACGTTTTTTTAGGAAGCTTACACCTGCTGAATCTTTTAGCAGAATTAAGTGGTGATAAGGGACAGAAAAGAAAAAGAAAGAATTCAAGAGGGCAGTTGCCCTCAGTTATAATGGAAGGAACTTCCTCTTCCAGACTATAAAATTTCTCCTCCTCCCACCATCCCTTTAACTCCTTTCAATACAGGTAAATTAAGTTAAAATTATCTTATTCAATCTAATTATTATTTATCCATGTATTATTAATGTTTATTTAGTAAAATACAACTCCCTACCTCAGACACTTCCTAGCTGTGTGAACCTGGGCAAGTCACTTGACCCCCATTGCCTAGCCCTTACCACTCTTCTGCCTTGGAGCCAATACACAGTATTGACTCCAAGATGGAAGGTAAGGGTTTTATAAAAAAAAATACAACTCCCTTAATGCATATAATGCCTAATAAAATCTGGATTTTCTGGGTGTCTGGAACATATTAATTCAGTTTACATTATTCCTTATGGGAAAAATTCATTTGCTATACAACCATTTTTGGTATTTGATCTGCCTTCTGGAACTCTGGAATGAATTAATGATGAGTACCAAGGTATGATTTGTACATCAAACCTCCTGCATTCTTCTGAAGCCTTCTTTAGTTCAGAGACTCTGAAATACACCTTTGTAATTTACCTTCTTCATACTCATAGCATCTAGTTTAATGAATTCACATGTATTAGGTTCCTTATATATTTTGAATGAATGAATGAATACATGTATAAATAAATACTAATTCAGGGCTAAAAGTTGAAAGAGATCTAATTCATAACCTCCTAATGATAAGTTAGCAAGTATAAAGGATTCTTATGGACCATTGGGGTTATGAATTATGTATCTATAGACATCAACACCATTCCTTCCCTCTCATGAATGTAAAGATTTTTCAAATTGGTTTTGAAATTTAGTTGAATTTTTCTGGGGTTAGGATGGTAAAGATAGGAGAGGGAGGAAATAAACATTTTTGTAGCATCACCTATGATACAGACATTGTACTAAGTGCTTTTTTTTTTACATTTTAATTTTTTTTAATTTTATTTGGTCAATTTCAAACATCATTATTCCTTGGTTACAAAAATCATATTCTATTCCTTCCTCCCCTCTCCCCACCCCTTCCATAGCTGACATGCAGTTCCACTGGGTATTACATGTGTCCTTGATCAGAATCCATTTCCATGTTGTTGATGTTTGCATTAGGATGTTAATTTAAAGTCTACATCAAGCAGTTGTTTTTTTCAGTGTTTCTATACCCACCGTTTTTCCTCTGAATGTGGATCATGTTCTTTCTCATAGATCCCTCCGGGTTGTTCAGGAACACTGCATTGCCACTAATGGAGAAGTCCATTACATTCAATTGTACCACAGTGTATTTGTCTCTGTGTACAATATTCTCCTGGTTCTGCTCCTTTCGCTCTGCATCACTTCTTGGAGGTCGTTCCAGTTCCCATGGAATTCCTCCAGTTCATTATTCCTTTGAGCACAATAGTATTCCATCACCAACATATACCACAATTTGTTCAGCCATTCCCCAATTGAAGGGCATCCCCTCATTTTACAATTTTTTACCACCACAAAGAGTACAGCTATGATATTCTTGACATGTATTTTTCCTTATTTCTTTGGGGTAGAAAACCAGCGGTGCTATAGCTGGATCAAAGGGCAGACAGTCTTTTAGCACCCTTTGGGATAGTTCCAAATTGCCCTCCAGAATGGTTTGATCAATTCACAACACCACCAGCAGTGCATTAATGTCCTGACTTTGCCACCATATCCCCACCAGCATTCATTACTTTCTGTTTCTGCCATGTCAGCCAATCTGCTAGGTGTGAGGTGGTACCTCAGAGTTGTTTTGATTTGCATCTCTCTGATTATAAGAGATTTAGAACACTTTTTCATGTGCTTATTAATAGTTTTTATTTCTTTGATTGAAAATTGTCTATTCGTGTCCCTTGTCCATTTATCAATTGGATAATGGCTTGTTTTTTGTTTTTTTTTTGTACAATTGATTTAGCTCTTTGTAAATTTGAGTAATTAGACCTTTGTCAGAGTTTTTTGTTATGAAGATTGTTTCCCAATTTATTTCCCTTCTAATTATGGTTACATTGGTTTTGTTTGTACAAAACCTTTTTAATTTGATGTAATCAAAATTTTACATTTTGTTACTCTTTCTAAGTCCTGCTTGGTTTTAAAATCTTTCCTTTCCCAAAGGTCTGTTGTGGTATACTATTCTGTATTCCCATAATTTACTTATAGTTTCCTTCTTTATGTTCAAGTCACTCACCCATTCTGAGTTTATCTTGGTGTAGGGTGTGAGATGTTGATCCAAGCCTAATCTCTTCCATACTGTATTCCAATTTTCCCAGCAGTGTTTGTCAAATAGTGGATTTTTGTCCCAAAAGCTGGGCGCTTTGGCTTTGTCATAGACTGTTTTGTTGAGGTCCCTTACGTCGAGTCTATTCCACTGATCCTCCTTTCTGTCTCTTAGCCAGGACCATATTGTTTTGATGACCACTGCTTTATGGTATAGTTTGAGATCTGGTACTGCAAGGCCGCCTTCCTTTGCATTTTTTTCATTATTTTCCTGGATATCCTTGATCTTTTGTTCTTCCAAATGAACTTTGTTATGGTTTTTTCTAATTCAGTAAAGTTTTTTGGTAATTCAATGGGTCTGGCACTAAATAAGTAAATAAGTTTGGGTAGTATGGTGATTTTTTTTTATGTTAGCTCGTCCTACCCATGAGCAGTTGATGTTTTTCCAATTGTTTAGATAGAGTTTTAATTGTGTGGAAAGTGTTTTGTAGTTGTGTTCATATAGTTCCTGTGTTTGTCTTGGCATATAGATTCCCAAGTATTTTATATTGTCTAGGGTGATTTTCAATGGAATTTCTCTTTCTAATTCTTACTGCTGAGATGGATTGGAGATATATAGAAATGCTGATGACTTATGTGGGTTTATTTTGTATCTTGCAACTTTGCTAAAGTTGATTATTTCCACTAGCTTTTTAGTTGATTCTCTAGGATTCTTTAAACCATCATATCATCTGCAAAGTGTGATAACTTGGTCTCTTCCTTGCAAATTTTAATACCTTCAATTTCTTTTTCTTCTCTAATTGCTACTGCAAGTGTTTCTAGTACAATGTTAAATAATAGTGGTGATAATGGGCATCCTTGTTTCACTCCTAATCTTATTGGGAATGCATCTAGTTTATCCCCATTGCATATGATGTTGGCTGATGGTTTTAGATAAGTATTGTTTATTATTTTTAGGAAAGGCCCTTCTATTCCTATACTTTGTAGTGTTTTCAATAGGAATGGGTGTTGTATTTGTCAAAGGATTTTTTGTATCTATTGAAATAATCATGTGATTTTTGTTGGTTTGCTTGTTGATATGGTCAATTATGTGGATAGTTTTCCTAATATTGAACCATCCTTAAATTCCTATCTTAAATCCCACCTGATCATAGTGAATATCAGCCTTCATGATGACTTGCTGAAGACTTTTTGCTAGTATCCTATTTAACATTTTTACATCTATATTCATTAAGGAAATTGGTCTGTAGTTTTCTTTCTCTGTCTTTAACCTGCCTGGATTTGGAATCAGTACCATATTCGTGTCATAAAAGGAATTTAATAGAACTCCCTCTTTGCTTATTATGTCAGATACTTTGTATAGTATTGGGATTAGGTGTTTTTTGAATTTTTGATAGAATTCACTTGTGAATCCATCAGGCCCTGGGGATTTTTTCTTAGGGAATTCTTTGAAGGCTTGTTCAATTTCTTTTTCTGATATGGGATTACTTAAGAATTCTATTTCTTCTTCTGTTAATCTAGGCAATTTATATTTTTGTAAATATTCATCCCTATCACTTAGATTGACATATTTATTGCCATATAATTGGGCAAAATAGTTTTTAATGATTACCTTAATTTCTTCTTCATTGGAGGTGAGGTCTCCCTTTTCACCTTTGATACTGTTAATTTGGTTTTCTTCTTTCCATTTTTTTATTAGATGGACCAGTACTTTGTCTATTTTGTTTTTTCAGAATACCAGCTTCTGGTCTTATTTATTAGTTCAATAGTTCTTTCACCTTCAATTTTATTAATTTCTCCCTTAATTTTTAGGATCTTTAATTTAATTTTCTTCTGGGGATTTTTAATTTGTTCACTTTCAAGTTTTTTGATTTGCATGTCCAATTCATTGACCTCTGCCCTCCTTAATTTGTTAATATATGAACTCAAGGATATAAATTTTCCTGTAAGTACTGCTTTGGCTGCATCCCATAGATTTTGAAAGGATGTCTCATCATTGTCATTTTCTTCAGTGAAATTATTAATTGTTTCTATGATTTGTTCTCTAACTGATTTTTCAGAATCACATTATTTAATTTCCAATTAATTTTTGATTTGGCTCTCCATGTACCCTTACTGATCATTATTTTTATTGTGTTATGATCTGAAAAGGTTGAATTTATTATTTCTGCTTTTCTGCATTTGTTTGCCATGTTTTTATGACCTAGTACATGGTCAATCTTTGTGAATGAATCATGTGCTACTGAAAAGAAAGTCTATTCCTTTTTGTCCCTATTTATTTTTCTCCATATATCTATTAACTCTAATTTTTCTAAGATTTCATTCACATCTTTTACCTCTTATTTATTTATTTGATTTATCTAAATTTGATAGTGGTAGGTTCAGGTCTCGCACTAGTATAGTTTTACTATCATTTCCTCCTTCAATTCTACTAGTTTCCCCTTTAGAAATTTGGATGCTATAACATTTGGTGCATACATGTTTATTACTGATATTTCCTCATTGTCTATACTCCCTTTTATCAGGATGTATTTACCTTCCCTATCCCTTTTAATCAGATCTATTTTTACTTTGGCTTTGTCAGATATCATGATTGCAACGCCTGCCTTTTTTTCTATCAGTTGAGGCTTAATAGGTTTTGCTCCAACCTTTAATTCTAACCTTGTGAATATATACCCGCCTCAGGTGTGTTTCTTGTAGACAACATATGGTAGGATTTTGGATTCTAATCCACTCTCCTATTTGTTTTTGTTTTATGGGTGAGTTCATCCCATTCATGTTCAAAGTTATGATTGTCACTTGTGTATTCCCTAGCTTTTTGATATCCTCTCCTAGTTCTGTCCTTTCTTCCTTTGCTATATCCTTTTAAACCAGTGCTTTACTTTTAATCAATCCCCCTAATCCTCTCCCTTAATATGCTCCCTTTCTGGTCTCTCCCTTTTTGTTCCCTTCTTGTTTTTTTAGGGTGTGTTAAGTTTCCTCCCCCTTCTCTTTCCCTCCATTTTTGTATTCCCTATTCCCTAATCCCCTTAGTTTTCACTTCTCGCTTACCCTATAGGATAAGATAGAATTCAACACCCCAATGGATCTAGATGCTCTTCCCTATCAGAATTGATTTCACTGAGAGTAAGGTTTAAGTATTACCTATTAGCACTCTCTTCCTCTCCTTCTTATAAGAGTATTCTTCCCCTCCCCTTCCCATATGTATCTTTGTGTGATAAAGATTATCCTATTTATTTTATTTCTTCAAGTATCTCTTGGTGCCATCTTTGATCCCCTCTTCCTTTTTCTTTATTGTATATCATCTTATAGCCCTTAATGCCCCAATCTCTTCCTGTGAATGATTCTTCTAATTACTATAATAGTGAATATATATATAATTTGATCTAATTGTAGCCCTTAAAGAAGAGTTTGAATAAAAAAAATCTTCCCCTTTTCCCTCTCTTTTTCATGTTTCTCTTGATCTTTTTGTTTGGATATCAAACTTTACAGTTAGTTCTGGTATTTTCTTTACAAATACTTGGAAATCTTCTATTCTATTGAATGCCCATACTTTCCTCTGGAAATATATAGTCAGTTTTGACAGATAGGTGATTCTTGGTTGAAGACCCAATTCTCTTGCCTTTCTGAATATCATGTTTCAGGCCTTGTGGTCCTTTAGTGTGGAAGGTGCCAGGTCTTGTGTGATCCTGATTGGTGCTCCTTGGTATCTGAATTGACTCTTTTTGGTTTCTTGTAGAATTTTCTTCTTAGCTTGAAAGCTCTGGAACTTGGCAATTACATTCCTGGGAGTTGTCTTTTGAGGATTTAGTGTAGAGGGTTCTATGAACTCTTTCAATGTCTATTTTGCCCCCTTGTTCAAGGACATCAGGGCAGTTTTCTTGGATGATTTCTTGTAGTATGATGTTAAGATTTCTGTTTATTTCTGGCTTTTCAGGTAGACCAATGATTCTCAAATTGTCTTGTCGTGATCTGTTTTCCTGATCTGTCATCTTGTCAGTGAGATATTTTATGTTTTCTTCTATTTTGTCAGTCTTTTGACTTTGCTTTATTAATTCTTGCTGTTTTGCAAGATCATTGTCTTCCAGTTGCCTAATTCTGGTCTTTAAAGACTGGTTTTCCTTTTCAGTTTGGTCTATCCTGCTTTTTGTGGCTTCCAGCTGTTTCTCCAATTGGGAGTTCTTGTCCTTTAAACTGCTATTTTCTCTTTGAACTATTTCCCACTTTTCTTGCCAGAAGGCTTCCATCTTTTTGATAAGCTCCAATTTAAATTCTTCAAGAGCTTGTAGACAATTTCCATTTTTTTTTTGGAAGGTTTTAGCTTTGTTTGAATTTCCTCCTCTATTTCCTCTGTAGCCTGGGTTTTTCCTCCATAAAAATTTTCCAGGGTCAATACTTTCTTTTTCTTTGGTTTTTTTTTTTGGAGGGTGGTTGTTTCTTCTGGGCACAATTTGCCATCACATTGGAGGTTTTTCATTCCCTTTTTAGTCAGAAATATGAGTGAAATGGGCAGGCTCTCTATGTATGTAGTTAAGGAGCAAGGGTTTTGCCTGAGATAAGCTCTCAAATCTCTGCAGCTTCCTCTGTTCACTGCCCTTCTCTGAGCCACCTTCCCGAGAGAGCCCACAGTCTGCACTTCCCAGTCCGCTGGGGTTTCAGGTGTAGCTGCTCTTTGGTGTAGGTTTTTGGTGGTCTTACTCAGCTCCCAAGGACCTAGAGGTGCCCCTTGCTCCCTCTAGAGGTGCCCCCTCATTCGCTCACTGATTCTGGTGCACGCTGGCCCTGACTCTGGCTCTGTAGGTGTGGTGGGGGAGGGTAGATCAGCTCATGTTTGGGTGGGAGATTTTTCACCCCCTTATGGTGTGGAAATGCCCAAATCCCATGTACCTTCAATGCTGCACCCTACTGTAGAGTCCCTTCATTCTCATGAATTTGGTTTTTTGTTTGGTTGGGGTTTTTTTGGTCTTTGAAGGTAGTCTATATTAGTGGTTGCCGAGGAGAGGAAGAGTCCTGCATCTATACTGCTGTCATGCTTACCTGGAAGCCCTAAGTGCTTTTTAAACACATATCTCAAATGATCATTACAATAATACTGTGAAGTACATGTTATCATTATACCCATTTTAAATGGAGGAAACAGGTAAACAGAGGTTAAGTCACTTGCCTGCTCATAAGTGTCTGAGGCCATATTTGAACTCAGGACTTCCTAACTCCAGGTTCAGCAATCTATTCACTATGCCACCAGCTGTCTATTGAGGGAATTTGAAGAATAATTTTTTCTTGATGACAAGAAAAAAAGAAAAGTAAACAGCTCCATTACAATTTGGCTGACCTCTTTTCTCACATCTACATGTAAAATAATAATAATTAGAACATATGAAATGTTTTAAGGCTTGCAAGGGATGTATATTGTAGAATTTGAATTCCATAAATAATTTATGAGAGACAAGTAGTTCAGACATTATTTTCTCTTATAAATGATCCTCTAATTCATCTTATAAATGAAGAAACCAAAGCTCAGAAACATTTAATTGTTAAGGAAATATTTGGACACAGGTTCTCCTGATTCCAAATCTAGGTCATGTTTGATCTCTAAATTATGACATAGAGCAGACCATAGGATGTATTTATTGCAATGGATCATTGTTTCAAAGATTTCTTTGTAAGGAGAGTAACAGTTCATTGCCTTTATGGACTACTTGCTATTTTCTTCCCCTCTCTTATTCTTACCTTTCTTCCAATTTGCCTGCCTCTTAGGAAAGAAATGATGAACTCCTATAGAGTTAGAAGGCATAGACGGGGACCAGTAACTGTGGAAGGCTCGAGAGGCCAAATACAATATCAATACTAGGTTCCATTGCTTTGAAAAGCCTTTGATACAGCTCAGGTTCTCAGATATGAATGGATTCTATTTCTTCTATTCCATATAAACTTAGAAACAATGGCTTTAGTACTTGACAGGACCAGGAGGGCATTCTAAATAATGGTTTGCCATTTAATATCATTGTGTCCAACAAAAATAATTGAACCTGATTCTAAATAGAGGTAACTTTTATGAATTGTTTCTGAGTAGACAACATTGGTCTTTGTGTCCTTCCCTGTCTACTGTTTTCATTTAGACATAATTCTTCTAGCCCAGTAAGCAATCATCACCATAAAAATGCAGGCTGCAACAATCTACTCCTTTCTTATTGGGTCCAATGATCCTTTGTACATGGGAAGGAGTCCACAAAACTGGGTTTTAGCCGGGAAGTTCCCTCAGGTGAAAAATCTAATTGATCTGACAATCAAAAGAGAGCTCAAGATATTACCTACTCAGTCACATTGATTTTAATAACTTATTTTACTTGGATGATTTATCTCTCTACTATATCAATTTTTAAGACCTTTCTATCAGAACTTGAGCAAATCTTCATTTTTTTTGTTTTTCTTTTTGTGTTTCTCCATCCAGAATCTGGAATAAATAATCTTGGCCTATCTCAGACAAGTCTACGAAATATGTATGAGGATGAAGATTTAATCTCCAGAGCCCTATCACAACAAAGATCCGTAGTTGGTTTTCCAATGTATGTTGTCTAGGTTTGACCAGGAATAATAAATGTTTGCTTTAGACATATATACTTTGGGTTTTACAAGTCCAAACCACACCCCAGCCACTTACTTCAGGAAAGAAAAAAAATTTTTTTTTGAAGGCAGCAATTGTGTAACATGTAAATCTCCTCTGGACTTGAGCCTGTAGCTGTGGTTTGGCAAGACATCCAGCATAAGATCTCTTTTCTCATCTCCTCGGGAAAAAAAAAGGGACAGCAAAAAAATTACCTTGAAAATAAAGGTAATGATTAATCCCTCAGGCACAAAAGGAGTCAGCTTTTGAGAATTGAGGTTCTAACTTGCAAATAAAAACAAACAGCTGAAAATAGGGAATGAGAACCTCACCAAATGAAGTATTAGGTCACACTGAATGGTTGGGTCCAGGTTTGTACAGTCAGAGAATTCCATTAACTGTCTTTATGAATTTATAAGCAGATGTCAAACTCTTCAGGTTGCATGTGTCAGTGAAGTCATAGAAGTCTAGTCGCTTTAAGAATCATCCAGTCTAACCTTAACTGCCGAGTGCCACCTCAACTGACAAGTGTTACCTGCTTTTTCCAGAGCACGTAGCAACAAGGTCCTGGATATGGACAGAAAAGTGGAAAAACGCCTTAAAGAAAAAATTATCCTGAAGAACGACTTGGTCAAAGAAATGATTGCAGAACTCATAGGGACATTTGTGATGGTTGTAAGTGTAATCTGATTTCCTTTTATTTTCTAACTTAAGAATGCCTCTGATCTATATGGTTTTCCTCCTGTTTTGGTTAATGCAACAATCTCTTTTATGTTGCTATAAAATCATCAGATCACTTCTGTCCAATTATTATTTGTTAAGCTTATGTTTTCTGTGTACTATGCTGTATTATCTCAACACAGGCTGATGGGAAAGTTTTGGTGTCCTGTTAATAATGGTGATAATAATAATAACAACAATTATAATAACAATCATTTCTATATCACATCAATGTTTGCCAAGGATTTTACATATATCATTTCATTTGGTCCTCACAGGAAGGATTTGCCTACGACGACTTAGACTGGCTTATGTAGTAAAAAGGGTGGTCACCTGAAATAGTTTCAGAAGATCAATAAGTAGAATGGCTGAAATATCCTGTCATAGTTAAGCAAGGGCTTGGCAATGATTGTATTTGACAGATTAGTAGCTGGGTAATGAAGGATATAGGGCATTAAGTAGAAATAATATGGGACATTAGATATTATATTCAGGCAACTTTTTTTTAAATTCCCAAACTCCTTTCTTTTCAACTTCTTTTGGACTTTGGTACCCTGCATTTCCCTCTATCTTCTTGCTATAACCAAGAGCAATTTCTAAGAATCTTCAAACTATTAATCTTATTTTTAAATTATTACTTAGTAATTAGTTTTATTAGTCTCATTTTCTCAACTTAAGGACCTTAGCAAATATTGGTGGAATATTCTGAAAATCCACTAGCTTGGTTTTCCTTTACCATTCTTTACTCCTATATAAATCCTATCATGATTTCCAGCTTCAAGCTAATACTCGAACATTCCCAATAGTTGGTTTCAGAAACAAATTGGATGTGCATTTCCAACTTAAAACATATTTGTTTATGAAAAAAACCAACCCTGCCTTAGGTTTTTTAACAGCAGGTACAAACAACCCCTAGCTCTTATTCACAAGGAACACATTGAAGATATTTAACTTCTTAAGGGCTTTGAAAGAAATTTCTGTGAGGTACATTATTCATTCTTTGATATGAACTCTCATTTTATTTCATTTTAAGAATTCTATTGAATGCTAACTGTGTATAGCCACATGCTGGAAATCTTTTTTTTTTTTAAACTAGTATGTCACATTAACCAGTCATGAAAACAGTGCACTGGGGGTGGGGGGAAATAGATTGAACAAAGTAATCATATCATAGATTTAGAATTGGAAGGAACCTTTAGATCTTGTCCAGTCCCCTATTTGACTAAGTGGGCAAAGAGAGGGGAAGTGACTTTCCTAAGGTGAGGATCTCCTTCTGGTCTCCAAAATACCTCATCTCACTATTTTTTGCTAAAATAGCCCAAACATGGAGCTGTGATGCTCCCTTCCTAAGTTATAACCAGAATATCCTCCTCTGCTACTATGAAAATCCATTCTCCCCAAATTTAAAAGGGTAGATTTGTAAGGCTCAGGGTAACCAGTTTCCTAGATTCTCCATATTAGACTTATTTCCTGCAGGATAATACATTGTAAGGTGGGAATCATTGTGCTATTTTATTTGCTATTTCTTTAGGGGACCAGAGCATAAAATTGCATTTTTAGAAGCTAGTGCAAGTACCAGAAAAAAGGCAAATAACTTGAGGCAAAGTAGTTTAAGAAAATTTGGGTATTCCATAGAAAAGGGGAAAATAGAGGAAAGTTAATGTAGAGAGCAATAAGACAAGACCTTTTTTTAATGGGAACATATTTTGTAAGCCTGATCCTTTTGGGGTTCAAGAGTTGAAAGCTACTATGAATATGGATTTATTCAGAAAAGTCATTCAGTACAGTTCTGCTCCTACTCTACTTAGTGGGTGCTCAATACATGGCTGACCTTTTCCTTATTTTATTTAATTGTTGATATTGTTGTTTAAGTATGAGCCCTTTTGGTGTTTTCTTGACAAAGATACTAGAGTAGTTTGGCATTTCCTTTTCTGACTCCTTCTGCAGATGAGGAAACTGAGATAAACAGAGTTAAGTGATTGATCCAGGGTGACTCAGCTAGTATGTGCCTGAGGTCAGAATTGAACTCATTAAGATCAGTCTATCTACTTAGCTAACTAGCTACTTGATAGTACATAGCAACAAATAAAATGTGTCTTCATGCTTAAAGGGAAAGGTAGAAGGAAACAGAGTGGTTTAGTTGGCTTTAGAGCCAGGAAGACCTGTATTCAAATTCTGCTTCTTATGACTCTTTTGTGACTGGCTTTGTGACTCTAGGCAAGTCCAGCAACTAAGACTTTTAAGTTGTAAAGAAGATACAGATCTGCATAGATTGAGCAAGTACCTCATCCAGAGTCCCCACACCCAAGAAATCACAGGTCTAATTCTTATCTTTATTTTCAGAGTTAATCCCTGACCCAGACACTTTGATTTTTTCTTATATGGTTCCTTAGTCTCCAAAACAAGGCCCCAAGATCTCTTAAAAATAAAGACATTAAGACAAAGCAAGAGTTAGAAAAAATTACAAAATGTAAAATAAATAATTGTATTACATTAAATTAAAAAGGTTTTCTACAAACAAAACCAATGCAACCAAAATTAGAAGGGAAACAACATAACAAAAAACTCTGACAGAAGTCTAATTACTTAAATTTATAAAAAGCTAAATCAATTGTACAAAAAATCCCCAATTGATAAATGGGCAAGGGACTTGAATAGGCAATTTTCAGATAAAGAAATCAAAACTATCAATAAACACATGAAAAAGTGTTCTAAATATCTTATAATCAGAGAAATGCAAATCAAAACAACTCTGAGGTATCACCTCACATATAGCAGATTGGCTAACATGACAACAAAGGAAAGTAATAAATGTTGGAGGGGATGTGTCAAAATTGGAACATTAATACATTGCTGGTGGAGTTGTGAATTGATCCAACCATTCTGGATGGCAATTTGGAACTATCCCAAAGGGTGCTAAAAGACTGTCTGCCCTTTGATCCAGCTATAGCACTGCTGGGTTTGTACCCTAAAGAGATCATAAGGAAAAAGACTTGTACCAAAATATTTATAGCCATGCTCTTTGTGGTGGCAAAAAATTGGAAAATGAGGGGATGCCCTTCAATTGGGGAATAGCTAAACAAATTGTGGTATATGTTGGTGATGGAATACTATTTTGCTAAAAGGAATAATAAACTGGAGGAATTCCATGTGAACTGGAATGACCTCCAGGAATTAATGCAGAGTGAAAGGAGCAGAACAGGAGAACATTATACACAGAGACTGATACAATCAATGTACTATGTACAATATACAATTAAATGTAATGGACTTCTCTACTAGCAGCAATGCAATGTTCCAGGACAATTCTGAGAGACCTATGAGAAAGAACACTTTCTATATTCAGAGGAAAAACCGTAGAAATAGAAAAACAATTGCTTGATCACATGGGTTGATGGGGCTATGATTGGGGATATAGACTCTAAATGATCACCTTAGTGCAATATCAATGATATGGAAATAGGTCTTGATCAACAACACATGTAAAACCCAGAGGAATTGTGTGTCAGCTATGGGAGGGGTGTTGAGGGAGATCAGGGAAAGAACATGACTCTTGTAACCATGGGAAATTATTCTAAATTTATTAATTAAATAAAAATTTCCAAAACTTAAAAAAAGAAAGAAAGACAGAGGGGCAGGTAGGTTGCATAGTGTATAGAGTGCCAGTCTTAGAGTCAGTAGAAGTGGGATCAAATCTGATCTCAGAAACTTCCTAACCAACTGGTCAAGTCACTTAATCCTTATTGCCTAACCTGTGTTCTTCTGTCTTAGAGTTGATGCAAAGACAAAAAGTAAGTTAAAAAAAAAAAGGATGGGTTTAGAAGTAAACTTACACGTTTCTGTACAGACACCATCTTCTATGAGGTGTCACATCAAATCATGTTAATTTGTCAACAATGAGAAAAAAAAGTTCTTGCATGCAGTGATTTTTTGTAAAGATATTTTATTTTACCAAGTATATGCAATAACAATTTTTCACATATATTTTCTGAAGTTACATGATCCAAATTGTCTCCCTCTCTCCCTCCTCCTTCTCAGAGATGGTAAGCAATTTGATCTGGGTTATACATGTATTATCATGTGTAAAAATTAAATTAGTCACTAATAATAGAAATATTATATTTTATGAAGTTTATTAAAGATTATTAGAAATCAAGGAATAAAGAAAATAAACAAATAAGTAAAACCACATGCCTAGGGATGATTAGCCCATTCAAAACCCCTGTGCTTAGCTTACCCACTACATCATTGCAATGGAAGAGCATGAAGTAGGCATTACTGACAGTTAAATACTCCTTGTGATCTAGCTCAGGTGGAGACTCAGGTGAGATTATGGAATTCTGGGAAGTACCAAGGATTTCTGGGGATTGAAGTCTAGGGTTCAAATCTCCATTTTACACATGCAAAACATATTTCCATATTAGTCATTTTTGTAAGAGAATATTCATATAAGACTAAAATCTAAAAATACAAACTCAAATAAACTAAGAGAAAAATAGTATGCTTTGATCAGCATTCCAAATCCAAAAGTTCTTTCTCTGGAGATGTATAGCATTCTTTATCATAAGTCCTTCAGAATTGTTCTGGATCATTGTATTGCTGAAAAGTAGCTGTCATTCAGAGCTGATCATTCCACAATATTGTTGTTACAGTGTGCAATGTTCTCTTGATTCTATTTATTTCATTTTGCATCAGTTCATGTAGGTATTTCCAGTTTTTTCTGAAATCATCCTGCTCATCATTTCTGATAACACAATACAATTCTTTCACTATCATATACCACAATTTGTTCAGTCATTCCCCAATTGATGAACATCTCCTAAATTTCCAATTCTTTGCTACCACAAAAAGGGCTGCTATAGGGGGCAGCTGAGTAGCTCAGCGGATTGAGAGACAGGCCTAGAGATGGGAGGTCCTAGGTTCAAATATGGCCTCAGACACTTCCCAACTGTGTGATCCTGGGCAAGTCACTTGACCCCCATTGCCTAGCCCTTACCACTCTTCTGCCTTGGAGCCAATAGACCAGTGGTTCTCAACCTCTCAATTTGTAGCAATGAGAATACATAATGCATATCAAGTATTAACATTCCAAATCATAACTGTAGCAAAATTACAGTTTTGAAGTAGCCACCAAAATATTTTTTTGGTTTGGGATTACTGCAACATGAGGAACTGTATTTCGGGGTCACGGCATTAGAAAGGTTGAGAACCACTGCAATAGACAGTATTGACTCCAAGACAGAAGGTAAGGATCTAAAAAAAAAAAAAAGGTTGCTATACATTTTGTACAAGTAGGTCCTTTCCTCTTTTTTTATTATCTTTTTAGATACAGACCCAGTAATGGTATTACAGGACTAAAATTACAAGACTAAAGGACTAGCTCTTTGGATATAGTTCCAAATTGCCTTCCAGAAAGGTTGGATCAGTTCACAACTCCACCAATTAGTGTCCCAATTTTGCCACATCCCCTCCAACATTTATCAATTTCCTTTATCATCATACTGGCTAATCTGTTAGATATTGTAAAATACGGGAAGAGAGATTTTGCATTTAGGAGAGAACTCAGTCTCTTGGAGAGACCAGCTGAAGAGAGAGTGGAGGAGGGCCAAAGAAAAGCTGAGAGTTCTGAGAAGGAATCAGATCTTTGGAGCCAAGGGACAGCCTGGGAGTTGGAGGAGAAAGGTGGATCTCCTGAAAGCTGAGAAGCTCATTCATTTGAGACCTGTGTTCCCTTCTGAGACCCTGAAACATCTCCACTAAGACTCTCAACTACAGCTATCTGAAGTCCTCCATCTCCCAGATAATACCCCCGTGGTTCCATCCAGATCCTTCTCTGGGATATTCTCTCTCTACCTTAGTTGTCCCTTGACTTAAACTTTTAGGGTCTAGTTAGTTTAAGAGTAGGGGCAAGAAAGCCGTTGGTAAAAAGGAGAGGTCAGGGCTGAGAAGCCTTTGGCCTTCAGACTCTGAAAGGCCAATCTGCAAGAGGAAAAATCTTTAGGGCTTCCTTTTACCCACTTCCCATTTTTCCTACTTCATACCATTGCCATTACCTTTCCTACTTCAACCCCAATAAATCATTTGGAATCTGGAGGAAAAATTTTTAGGAAAAGACCCATGGTATCATGCCTCACATGTGAAATCCCCAAATGCCACAACCAAAGTTGACATAAACATTAGACTGTTATCAGCATAGAAACAGAGCAAAGTAATGCTGAAACAAAAGTAAGTGATGAAGATTGATTTTTCAAACTTGATAAGATAAAACGCATTACTCTAACAAGAAAAACTATCACATAATCAAAAATCTTACTGCAATGAGAAAAACTCTACACCCATTCTCACCCATACTCACTCACACATTCTCAATCACTCTTAAACACCCCCACTCACCCAATTAGACACAAATCTTACATGCACACACATCTTCCAGTGCAAGAGAGGAGAGAATCGTCAATCAAGAGTAGACAACAAGCAAATATGCATCCAGAACACATGAAGAAGATCAATTAGAAGATCATGAGCTAAAGGAAAGAAAACTTCCAGGATCAGCAAAGGAACTGAATGAACTAGAAGGGACAGCTAAAGAAAAACTTTACCCAGGAACAATCTGGAAGGATGATCTTGATGGGATGGGTCACATAAGATAGTGCTCTGTGAATATATTAACTTCACATTAGGGACATGCAACCAACATGCACGTGGCTCTAGGAAAGAAGATAGTTCACTTCAGACAACAAGCAGACATGGACATCTGTCAACATGGAGTAAGTATATTACACACACACACACTACATATCTAGAACATGATCACAAAACACACTGACCTAGGGATCCTTTCATAAATAAGCAGGATTCACGACAAAAAAAAAATTATAAGAAATTGTAAATAAAGTCTTGCCTAGGACTCAAAACAGATAAAAAGGACTAAAAAGACCTGTCTGATTGATCCCCAAAGCAAAACTTTTGTATATATGTAATATATGTATGCATATCATATGTAAATGTTGTACAGTGAAAGTTACATGTTCATAATTAAATCACATGTATAATAATTTACTAACACCACATAGACTTAGGAATTAGGTTAGCACTAACTATAAAAGATAAGGCTAAGATTAGGGACAGTGTAGACAGAGTTGATAAGGGCAGGTTGACTTTCAGGGAGCCAGCAGCAGGGACTGGGCAAAATAAGAACAAAATGTAGGAAAAGTAAGATTATAAATTTGGTTTTAGCTAAGTAGGAAAAATAACAAAAACAAAGTAGTATAAGGATTTACAAAGTTATCATAATTCAAATGTAACAGTAAGAGATTGTTGCCAAGTAGAAATTGTTGCAAACTGTTCTGGGACATTGTTGGTCCAATAACTTTATTCAAATGTATCAATTCCACATAACCCGGAAATTTTTTACCCTAACTCTTTTCCCATAAATCTCGTCTTAGATTAGAGTTAGATAGTTCAGGGAAAATAGATTTTTTTTTCTTTTGGGTGTGGGATACAAAAATAGATAGTTAAAAATCTAGTGTTAAGAACATTGGCATTAATTCACTTGTTTAACCCTGGTGCACCCAGAGAAAGATCTGGATGGCTCTGGATAAAAGTCCAAATCCACAATCCCCCTTGAGGACTTCAGTTTATAAACATGTCTCCCCTTCTGTTAGATGTTGATTCTCTACCCCATTTTGTGAAGTTGTCATGACTTGATTTTTATTTGTATACTGTGATGTTGTATTTGGTGATTTAAGTACTACTGTACAATCTTTTGTATTCTTGTCTGTGTCCATCATTGAATTGCTTATGTGCTGATTGTCCAGTGTTAGGTTTTCCTGACCTTCTGCTGCAGAATGTGACCAAGTTGTGCTTTGTTTTTGTGGAAGCTCAGTGTTAAAGTTATCTAGACAAGGAAAAATTGTTTGATCTTGTTTCTTTTCTCCCTCACCCATGTTACTAGAGTTTAAAGAAAGAGCTTCAAAGAAAGGCATGCAGTTTTGTTTTGAAGTTTGAACAGTGTCTTCCAATTCCCATTTCTTTTTCCCATTGATCTCTTGTTGGGGTGTGAGATCATTGACTGATTCTTTGTTGTTACTTGAGGGGTGTATATTTGATATTGTTTTGGAGTAAAAATTTTTTGAATTTGGATCTAAACTAGATTTTTGTTCACAATCCCTTGTTTTTCTTTGTACAGAAACTTGCACTAACCCTCCAGAATGAGAGGGTATATACATTCTTGCATGCTAGGATTTACTCCCTGTCTAGCATTGGGCTTTACTTAAGCTGTTTCTTTCTTTTTGCCTGTTCCTAATTTTTTTTGGGGGGGGGGGTTGCAGAATATATGGAAGATTTGCTTTTGCCAATTTCTCTGTTGTGATGCTGGATGTGGTTTGAGGACTTGTGAGGCAAAACTATGTTGCTTTCTCCCAACCCATATTTGCATGTAAGAATGTTCTCTTAAGTATCTCTTGATTTGTTCTTTGGTCATCCGATTACTCTCTTGTATGCTCCTGTGTGCTTCAATGATTTTATCTTTCATGTCTAATACCTTTTTTTGCAACTCTCTCTTCCTTTTTCTCTTTCCCACTGTTTTAAGTTTCTCTTTTTGACTTCTGCCTCCTCAGATTTTATTTTCTCCACTAAGAACTCTTTCAGTACTTTTTGTGCTGTAGCCCATGCTTTGTATAGTCTTTTAACTAGGTATGGCCCTCCTCTGGTTTCTTAAGGTATGTTGTTTATCCCCTCTGGCAACCACTGTTGAATACCTAGGCTTAGTTCCATCATTGATCAGTTTCTGCACTGTTTTTAAATCAGGGGTGTTTTGTGTCCTAAGTTTACAATTGTCACAACATTTTGGTTTGTAATTGTTATAGTAATTGTTTCCCCTATATAGTTATTACTATTATTCCTGTTTTGGTTGTAATTGCCATTGTAATTTGATCTCCTGCTATTTTCTTGCTCCTATTGTGACTTCAGAGGACAGAATTTGACTATGTGACCTCATTTATTACACAAAAAGCATTTCCTTGCAACCCCTTAACTGCTTTTTTGGTATTGTGGTCTTGTTTGGGAGAATGTTCTCACTGTTGTCAAATTTTTAACTTTTTCTATCTCTTTTTGTTTGAGTGTATCCTTAGCCTCATCTAATTTCTGCATCAAGTCCCTGATCTGGTCATCTTTCTCTTTTTGCTTTTCTGAATTGGTTTCATACAGATAAGTGGCAGAATCTCTCAGTTTTTGAAAAGTGAGAGAATCGTATGTAGGACAATAGTTCCTAAAGAAGGTCTTGTGTTATTACATCCTTTTAAGAACTGCCTTTTCACATGTTGTATAGTTTGCTCACTATCTCAGGGTAATTCTAATATGGTCGCAGTGTTTTTTAAGAGCTTATCAAGGAACACAGAAAGGTGTTCTTTAGGTTCTTGTCCTATGCTAACTGGGGTGCCAACTGTAATGGAGGAGATGGGAGGAAGGAGGGAAAAGTGGTCAGGGAGAGTGAAAACCTAACACTGGACAATCAGCACATAAGCAATTCAATGATGGACACAGACAAGAATACTTTACTTATGGGGGGAGATAAGCCAAGTCCTGTCCCTTTGAAAAAGAGTATGATGTCTGCCTTGGGGGCAGCTGGGTAGCTCAGTGGATTGAGAGCCAGGCCTAGAGATGAGAAGTCCTAGGTTCAAATCTGGCCTCAGACACTTCCCAGCTGTGTGATCCTGGGCAAGTCACTTGACCTCCATTGCCTAGCTTTTACCACTCTTCTACCTTGGAACCAATGCATAGTATTGACTCCAAGACGGAAGGTAAGGGTTTTAAAAAAAAAAAAAGAGTATGGCTCCATGGGAGTGTTATCTTGGAGATGGAGGACTTCAGAGAGCTGTAGTTGAGAGTCTTAGTGGAGATGTTTCAGGGTCTCAGAAGGGAACACGGGTCTCAAATGAATGGGCTTCTTCTCAGCTTTCAGGAGATCCACCTTTCTCCTCCAACTCCTGTAGCAGTCCAGCCCATATGTATAATTAAGATGTAAGGATTGTGTGTGGGCACATGGCCATTCTTGCGCATGGCAATGAACTCCAATCCCAGCATTGCTAGGGTTAAGGTGCGAAACTTAGATCCCTTTGTCTTATTCACACAGAGATAAACTCCACCTTTACCTTGTTTGAATCTACACCTGGACCAATCAATACACTCTATATTCATGTTTATGTATTGTGTATATTTGCATATCAAAGACAATAAAAGGAGCAGCCACAGGCACCTCTCTCTCTCTCTCTCTCTCTCTCTCTCTCTCTCTCTCTCTCTCTCTCTCTCTCTCTCTCTCATGGATCTCACGCCTTGCCTAACACTGCCTCTCTTCCTCTTCTCTCTCCTCTCTCTCACCTGGGACCCAGCCTTTGGCCAGACACTTTTCTTTTTCAATGCTAATACCTAGCTCTTTCTAATTCATCCTATTATCTACACCTTATTCTCTCAGCCATATGGTTTGAGCTTGGCAAATACCCTGAGGAACCTAGGCTAATCTCTCAGCTAAGCCCTATCATTTCTCTGACCTGAGTGGTGGTAAATTTGGACTACTGGATTGTTCTTTCCTTTGATATTTCCAGAGTCCGGAGTTCTGCTGTGGCTCCATTAAAATCAATACGGCTTGGTTTCTGACTCAATTCTTCTATCTCCTGGCTCTGTCACGCTCCCTGCGGAATCCAACCTCCTATCCTTTCTCTCTTTTCTTGAGGCATTCGCAGGCGAGTGTCTCAACTCCCAGACTGGAAGTGCCTGTCCCTTGGCTCCAAAGTTCTGATTCCTCCTCAGAACATTCAGTTTTTCTTTGCCCTTCCTCCACTCTCTCTTCAACTGGTCTCTTCAAGAGGCTGTTTCTATCCTAAATGGAAAATCTCTCTTCCTTATTTTACAGTGTGAAGTGTTGTTTTAGTTTGCATTTCTCTAATCAAGAGTGATTTGGAACATTTTATCATATGATTATCGAGAACTTTGATCTCTTCTTCTGAAAATCACTTGTTTCATATCCTTTGACCACTTGTTGATTGGAGAATGGCGTGCAGTTTTATAAATTTGACTTAATTCTCTTCATATTTGAGAAATAAGGCCTTTATCAAAGAATTTGTTATAATTTTTTTGTTGTTGTTGTTTCCCTTCTAATCTTGGTTACATTGGTTTTGTTTGTACAGAAACTTTTTTAATTTAACATGGTCAAAATTATTCATTTTATATCTTAAAATGTTCCTTCTGTCTTGTTTGGTCATAAATTCTTCCCTTCTTCATAGATCTGCCAGGTAAACTATTCTATGCTTCTAATTTATATCATCTTTTAATGTTTAAATCATATACCAATTTTGACCATATCTTACTATAGGGTGTGAGATACTGGTTTATACCTAGTTTTTGCCATGTTATTTTCCAGTTTTCCCAACAGTTTTTGTTAAGTAGTGAGTTCTTATTCCAAAAGCTGGGATCTTTGGGTTTATCAAACATTAGATTGCTAAGATCTTTTACCCTTAATCTATTCCATTGTTCCACCAATCTATTTATTAGCCAGTATCAGATTGTTTTGATAGTTACTCCTTTATAGTACAGCTTAAGATCTGGCACTGCTAGGCCACTTCCCTTCACATTTTTTTATTAATTCCTTTGATATTCTTTATTTTCTTTTGGATGATTTTTTTGTTGTTTTTTCTAGTTCTATAAAATAATTTTTGGTAGTTTATTGAAATGGCACTGAATAAATTAATTTAGGTAGAATTTTCACTTTTATTATATTTGCTCAGCCTATCCATGAACAATTAATGTTATTCCAGTTGTTTATATCTGACCTTATTTGTGTGAAAAGTAATTGTGTTCATATAATTTCTATGTTTGTCTTGACAAGCCAATTACCAAGTATTTTATATCGTCTAGAGTTATTTTAAATGGAATTTCTCTTTCTTCTTGACTCTGGACTTTGTTGGTAATATGTAGAAATGATTATGATTTATTGATGTGGGTTTATTTTGTCTCTTGCAACTTTGCTAAAGTTATTAATTATTTCAATGAGTTTTTTAGTTCATCTGTGAAGAGTGATAGTTTGGTTCACTCATTGCCTACTTTAACTCTTTCAATTTCTTTTTCTTCTCTTATTGACAAAGCTAGCATTTCTAATATAATATTAAATAATAGTGGTGACAACAGGAACCCTTGAATCATCCCTGATCTTATTAGGAAGGCTTCTGGTTTATCCCTATTGCAGATGATACTTGCTGCTGGTTTTAGAATAGATATTTATAACTTAAAGAAATGGCCAGTTTATTCCAATGTTTTCTAGTGGTTTAATTGGAATGCATGTTGTGTTTTTTCAAAGGTTTTTTTCCTGCATCTAGTGAGATAATCATGTAATTTCTGTTAGTTTGGATATTTATATGGTCAGTTATGCTTATAATTTTTTCTAATATTAAACCAACTTTGCATTCCTGATATAAATCCCCCTGGTCATACTGAATGTTCCTTGGGATATGCTGCTGTAGTGTCCTTGCTAGTGTTTTATTTAAAATTTATGCATCTATGTTGATTAAGTAAATTGGCCTACCATTTTCTCTCTGTTTTTACTCTTTCTGGCTTAGGAATCAGCAGCAAATTTGTGTCACAAAAATAATTTGGTAGGACTCCTTCTTTTCCTCTTTTCTGAAATAGTCTATATAGTATGGGGATTAATTGTTCTTTAAATGTTTGATAGAATCCACCTTGAATCCATTTGGCCTTGGGGATTTTTTCTTAGGAAGTTCCTTGATGGCTTGTTCAATTTCTTTTTCTGAGATGGGATTGGTTAAGTATTCTATTTCCTCTTTTGTTAATCTATGCAGTTTATATTTTTGTAAATATTCACTCATTTCACCTAGATTATTGTATGTATTGCCATATAGTTGGGTAAAATAATTCTTGTTACCTTAATTTCCTCTTCATTAGAGGTGAGGTCACTCACATGAAAACATTCATGATACTGTTAATTTGATTTTCTTCTTTCTTTTTTTAATTAGATTAACCAGTACTTTATTTCATTTGTTGTAGTTGTTGTTTTTCAAAGTACCAGCTCCTAGTCTTATTTATTAGTTCACTAGTTCTTTTACTTTCAATTTTATTAATTTCTCCTTTGATTTTTAGGATTTCCAATTTGGTTTTTATCTGGGGATTTTTAATTTGTTCTCTTTCTAGTTTTTTAAGTTGCATGCCCAATTCATTGACCTCTTCCCTCTCTGATATGCACTCAGGGATATAAAATTCCCCATATACTGCTTTGGCTACATCCCATAGATTTTGATATGTTGTTTCCTCATTGTCATTCTCTTCAATGAAATTAGTAATTGTTTCTTTGATTTGTTCTTTGACTCACAAGTTCTGAAAAATTAGATTATTTCATTTCCAATTAATTTTAAATTTGCTTTTCCATAAACCCTTATTGGTTATGATTTTCATTGCATTATGGTCTGAAAAAAATTGCATCCCAATACTATACAATATTTGGCAAATAAAGCAAAGAAGGAATTTCACCAAATTCCTTTTGACACAGATATGTTACTGATTTCAAAGCCAGGTACACCAAAAACAAAGAAAGAAAACTACAGACCAATCTCATTAATGAACGTAGGTAGAAAAATCTTAAATAGAATACCAGCAAAAAGACTATATAGCAAGCTATCACGACAATTATTCACTATGGCCAGGTGGGATTTATATCAGGAATGCAAGAATGGTTTAATATTAGGAAGACCATCCATATAATTGACCATATCAATAACCAAACCAACAGAAATCACATGATTATCTCAATAGATGAAGAAAAAGCCCTTGACAAAATACAGCACCCATTTCTATTGAAAATCCTAGAAAGTATAGGAATATATGGGCCTTTCCTAAAAATAATAAATAGTATATATTTAAAATATGTATTAAATATATAAATATAAACATATTTATAATTATAATATATAATAATTATAAATATATACATTATAAATATAATTATAATTATAATAATATAAATAATTAAACAAAAATATATATTAAAAATAGTATGTATATTTTTAAGTATATAAAAATAGTATATATTTAAAACAGCAAGCATCGTCTGCAATGGGGATGAGTTGGAAGTCTTCCCTATTGGGAAGATCAGGAGTGAAGCAAGGATGCCCATTATCACCTCTATTATTTAACACTGTACTAGAAATGCTAGTGGTAGAAATTAGAAAAGAAAAATAAATTGAAGGGATTAAAGCAGGCAAAGAGGAGACTAAACTATCACTCTTGGGAGATGATACGATGGCCTACTTGGGGAATCCTAGAAAATCATCTTAAAAGCTAGTGGAAATAGCCAACTAGTCCATATAATCTTGGGATTAATTGTTCTTTAAATGTTTGATAGAATTTGCTTGTAAATCTATTTGGCCCTGGAGATTTTTTCTTAGGGAATTCTTGATGGCTTGTTCAATTTCCTTTTCTGGTATGGGATTAAGTATTCTACTTCCTCTTTTATTAATCTGAACAATTCATATTCTTGTTAATATACATTAATTTCACCTAGATTGTCAGATTTATTGTCATATATTGGGTAAAATAGCTCCTAATGATTGCTTTAATTTCTGCTTCATTGGTGGTAAATTCACCTTTTTCACTTTTAATTGTGGTTATTTGATTTTCTTTCCTTTTATTCAGATTAGTCAATTCTTAATCTATTTCTTTTGGGGGTTTTTCTCATAAAACCAACTTCTAGTCTTATTTTTTAGTGCAATACTTCTCTTTTAATTTTGTTAATTTCTCCTTTGAGTTTTAGGACTTCTAATTTTATTTATTAGGGTATTTTTAATTCTTTCTTTTTCTAGTTTTTTTTAGTTGGCATACCCAATTCATTCATCTCATTCAGGGATTTTTTTAAGCTACTTGTATTCTAAAAGGACAGGAATAAGGGACTCATGATTTCACTGATATGGGGACTCCTAAATGAGTTAATTCCCTCTATCAATGCAGGCTGGCACCTTCTCAGTGAGCATTGTCTAGAGCACCAAGAGGTAGAGGGACTCATCAAGGATCAGACATCTACCATGTATGAGATATGAGACTCTAAAAAAAGAGAGGAAGCAGCACTGTTCATAAAACAAAACTGTGAAGTGGTTAGCACAACCTCTGTCTCTTTCTTGGTGCCTAAAATTCACAATATAGTTTAAATGGCAGATGTAATGTGTTCTCAAACCCTAAGTAGTTGATATGCTTTTTAGCAGAGGACAAAAAAAAAACCTTCTCAAAGGAAATAGTTCTCTAATTTTTGAACTTCAAGCATCATATAACAGCAGAAGGATAGGAATCATTCAAAATTACACCTTATAGAGTTTATCCTACTCCTAAACAGAATCAGTCCAGGAGGGGAACTTCAGTTTCCTTTGGGTTCCCTCTTCTACAGAGAAGAGAAGAAATGTAGAATCCAAGAAAGGGATCTTTGTAGTTATCTAATACAACATCAGGGGTAGCTAAGTTGCATAGTGCTTAGAGCCATGGAGTCAGGAATACTCATCTTCTTTAGTTGAAATCCAGCCTCAGATATTAACTAACCTGTGATCTAGGCAAGTCACTTTAATCCTGTTTGCCTCAGTTTCTCATTTATAAAAATGAGCTGGAAAAGGAAATGGCAAATGAGGTCGCAAAGTCAAATATAACTAAACAACAAAAAGACCAGCTTCCCTTCCAATATGAAAATCCCTTCTATAACATCTTTGACCAACTCAGCTAGACTCTATATGAATATTTCCAGTGATGGGGAACTCACTACCTCATGAGGCAGTAATTACTGGACTCTTCTAATTATTATGAAGTCTCCCTTTATGTATAACTCCACCTCTGCCTCCCAATAACTTCTACCTGTTCCTGACTTTGCTCTCTAGAAAAATACAGTTAACTCTCCTATATGACAACCTTTAAAATATTGAGGAAAACTGCCATGCCTCCCTCTTGTCCCCTTTCTCCAGTTACCAGATGTCTTCAATTATTTTTTCAAATGAGATTATCTTCAGGCCCTTCACACTCCTGATCTTCCTCATTAAAATAAAATACAACCTAGGATGGGTACCATCTTAAACCTCTATCGGCCACTGACACATTGTGGGGGATGCCTTTGGGATAGTTTTTTTTTTTTAACCAGGGCAGCTTGTTCTCAGACAGTATAGAGCCCTTGAGGGGGTGGAGGAGTGAGTTAAGTGGTAAAAGCCATAGGAAAAGGCCTGCATAGAAAGAGCCAACTGCATTGAAAAGTAGGAGCTTGCCCCAAACAAATTGTACCCATACCAGCTTTGCCAGGGGCATCCTTCCATTAAGTCAGTAATCTCCCCTTGGTAGATAGGAGAATTGTTTATCATGAGCTGGTTAAATGTATTTGGTCCCAGAATATGCTTAAATATTTAAGTTATTTTCAGAAAATATGTTCAAGATCACCTAGTGGTGGAGGGTACAAGGGGTAGAGAAGAAGAGAAATTCTGCTTCAGAGTGTAAGAGCTTTGGAAATCAAATTATATATTGTCAGAATTGAGATTCAAATAGAAAAACTTGCCATGGATTAAATTAAAAATAGAAATTCATTTAATAGGATATTATTTAGGATTACTTTTTGTCTAATATCTTAATATGGAAACTTATAAGTCCTCTAGGGTAGAAAATCTAAGTATTAGGGGTCTTTATTATTTATGAAAAATTGAAGTACTAGAAGATATAATCATTAACTGAAATCAGTAGGAGAGCCTAACTCTCAAGATTTAAAGTTAGAAAGGAGTTTAGAGATTATTTGATCTGACTTAAAATTCCCTGACTAGGAAACAGAACTTTGAGAGGTAAAAATGTAAGTCCAAGTCACAAAGGTAGTAAATAAAAAAGTTGGAATTTGAACTCAGATCCCCTATTTATAGATCTGACCTCCTTTCTACCATATGAGGGGGCACTGCTTTCCAATTTTTATACGCACTCCCTAGACTTTCTATTCTCTTTCCCCAAAGAAGTACTAGGTGGCTCCATAGTGCACACAATGCTGAATCTGTGAAGTCCAGAACACCTGAGCTCAGATGTGGCCTCAGAGATTTAGTGGCTGTATGACACTGGATAAGTCCCTTAACCTTTGCCTGCCTCGGGTTCCTTAACTATAAAAAGGGGATAATAATAGCACCTACCTTGACTGAGAATTGCATAAGATACTTTTGGTAAAAAGTGTTTTGTACAGTGAGTGAGTGATACATAGCAGGTGCTTAATAAATATTTTGTTTCCTTCCTTCCAAGAGCTGAAAGTACTTGCAACTTATGCTTCTGTAATTTCATTTATCTTTCTAGCAAGGGGATAGAGGTAAAAGGGTGGTTGGACCCCTTTTATAGATGGAGAAATTGAGTCATAAAGAAATTATTTAACCTATGTTGTATGGCAGAGGTAGGACTAAACGCTATTAGACCACATAATGAGAGATTTACTACATTTACTACTGAATATTGCAAAAAGCCACTAACTTAGGAAATATATAAAAAATACACACATATATACATACACACACACATAGTAGGAGATACATAAAAGGCAAGTTCTGTACAAAGTGAACAGAAATCAGTCTTTTTCGACTTTCCCTTCCTTACTCATAAGTATAAGATTTGTTTCATAGAATTAAGTATGTATGTCCCATGCCCTAAAATATTAAAAAATGGAATAAAAATGTACTATTAGTTTATATTCCAGGTTAAGCCCCTCCTCCCTGGTGTTAGCATTCTGAAAGCCTTCACTTGGTTCTCCTGTGACTCCATCCCCTGATTTGTACTGTTTTTCTGCTAATTCATTCTACCCTTACATTTTCTGCCCTTTCTTTGGAACTATGTACCCCAATTAGGAAAGATAGATCATTCAATTGGAAAAGCTAGTTTTCTGCCCCCTCAAAAAAAAAGATAGGAGATATTAGAATTAACACTTCCTGGGCAAGTCACTTAACCCCAATTGAATATACATTCTAAGACACAGAGTAAGGATTTCTTTTTTAAATATTAAGTTTTTTTCCCCTATTTTTTCTTTCTTCACTGGCAGTGTCATATAATGGATAGGGCCTGTGTTCTAGTCCCAGCACTGCCTCTATTTGTAGTTGGTTTTCTCATCTATAAAAACAGAGCTTATGATAACTGCCCTCCCTACCTCATGGATTGAAATAAGAGAACATTTTTGAAAGTATTATGTACATTTCAAAATGCTAGACAAATATGAGACATATTATTACTATTATACGCATTTCTCACCTCCATTCCTATATTCTACCCATCAGCCAGTGAATCATTTTGTAGACCAACTAATCACAGATAGACAAAAGTGGTTTCTTTACCCATGGGCTGCATTTTTTTCCTAGGCACCCTGCGAATGACCCCTAACCACTTTGGCACTCTTATCCATGTTTACCTTTAGGCACTGCAAACATTACCACACTGCCTTCTAGAAATAAAAAGTAAAAAAACTTCGGATATGCAGTAAATATGCCTGGGTTGAGCTTAGCTGGCAGAAAAGGCATTTTTAGAACAATTCTGTACAGACCTACTCTACAGGAAGTGTGGTTTGTTGGCACAGTTCATCCTGTCACCATAGATTAAGACCCGGAAGATGGCACCCTAAAGATTATCTGGTACAATGTTTTTCAACGCTTCCCCCATTTCTTTTGCTCATAAAATAGTAGTATTCTTGACTCTGAGGAAAAGGAGGTACACTATGAATGTTTGTACTGGCAATGTTATAGGAGAGTCAGAAGAATGGAACCTGGGCAATTTCTCTTTAATATGAATGTTCAACATATACATATATATATATATAACAATAATATACATATTATAAATACACATATATCTAACATAGTAAAGTTTTGTTTATTTGTGAGCATACTTCTTACTATGCTAGGAACCAGAGGTGGTTTAATAAAATTAAATATTAAATATTAAATTTTTCTTATCTGTAATATCTTCTGAAATTTTATGGTACAACTGCCATGACCTTGGGCATACTGGTGTGCTGCGGTACCATCTTTGAGAACCATTGATCTAAGCTATCTCTTCATTTTATAAATGAAGGACAGAGCCTTAGAGATGTTGATTTGTCCAAAGTTATACATAGCAAGTGACATATTTGAACCCAGTTCTTCTGACTGAAAACTTAATATTGCTCCATGCAGCTTATTGCAGAAAGTGCTAGTCAGTACTAGCGGGCTTGATACTTAGAAGTATAGTGCTAAATTTTAAAGCATCCCTCTGTTATATTATAAATTTGACAAAGTCAGAGAACCACATCTTATCTAAACTTGCCATATTGGCTCCCACCCAGCACCTTCACTTATTACAAATAAATGTTTGTTGAATGAATGACTGAGTGATGAGGACTCTTGATTAGCCAGTCACATTAAACAGTTTAAGTGCCTAGTGAGTATCAGGCACTGTGGCATTGAATATTACATTAGAAAACCCTATATGTTCTTGGCAACAAAAGTTTCTAAATTCTGAAACAATTTTCTGACTGGAAGGATTGTTAACTGAAAACACACAAAAACAGACCCCCAATAAAGCTTGTCGAATCCCTTTCTCTAAAGGTCACTGACAATAAGACTAATATTCATTGGTATGAAATGGTCTAGATGAGGTCACAGTCTGATAGATATCTTAAGGCACTATTATTATTATTATTCCCTTGACAGATGAGGAAACTGAGTCTCAATGAAGTTAAGTGACTTTCTAACAGACACCTAGCTAATACTGTGAGAGGAAAGATTTGATCCCAGGTCTTCCTCTCTCAAAATCCATGGATCTTGCCCTTATGAACTTGTTTTATTCAGGGTCATCTAAATTAACTTAAATTTGGATGTTTTGACCCCAACTTGCCCTTTCCCACTTTTTGGCATTTGAACCTGTCTACCCGTGCCTAGAATTGACTCCTATTTTGTTCCTACGATTAAACTGATGACATCAGCTTCCAAATGGACTGCAAGGACTTGGCTCAGTTATGTTTAAACTAAAGTCTAGAAAAAACTAATACACAAGGACAGATAATTTGGCTAGAAGAGAATATGGAACCTGCCTAAAGGTATGCTCTATCCTATATGTACCTTGAATCTGGAAGGATAATGGGGATTTGAAACCAAACTCACATGCAGAAGATAGGTGAAAGAAATTCCTCATGCTATGAGTTTCAACCCATCGGGAGTGAACTAATCAAGTACCAGAGAAATTAATTATCAGTACTACTACTAAAACTAAAATTACTACTACTACTTCTACTATTATGTCTACTACTATTACTACTAGTACTTCTACTTCTGCTACTATTACTTCTACTACTATTACTCCTACTATTATTACTATTATTACTACTACTTTTCTACTATTACTACTACTGCTCCTTCTACTACTACTTCTACTATTACTACTACTACTATTACTACTACTATTACTACTACTGCTATTACTTCTACTACTCCTGCTTCTACTACTACTACTACTATTACTACTTCTACTACTACTAACATTTATATAGCATCTATGATATGCAAAAAGGAAAAAGCACTTTAAAAATATTCTCATTTGACCCTCTCAACAATGTTGCAGATAGGTTCTGTTATTATCCCCATTTTACAGATGAGGAAAATGAGCAAAAAAGTTGTTTCTTGCCCAGGGTCTCACAACTAATAAATGTCTGAGACCAGATTAGAACTCGGATCTTCCCGACTCCAAGTCTAAGGCTGTGTTCCCCTGGGCCACCTAGTTGTCTCCCAATTCTAGTGGATATTAATTAAACCACAGGTCCCAGCAGTAGTAATGCATTGAGTAGCTTTTACAATAAAATTTTTAGATAGCTCATTGTTTAGGCTAACCAGGTGACAAGAAGATTTATTTGTAAGATTCCTTTTTTATATTGCTCTTGGGGTAGGGAAAGGTGAGATGTTCAGTTGGGTGAAGTAGCTCTTTCAGTTATTTCTGAAACTAACTTGTAAAGAAAAGGCCTTAGAAACTTTAGTGTAGGTATGAGCTACAGATAGTAATTTTCTTTCCAATCAGTTTCCTCTAGGTATCATATACCCAGGGAAGGGAATCGCTTAGAAACTTTTAGGTGTGGTTTTGAACTCACCAGACCTATATCCTCTTTTGGTTGTTCAAGAAATGAGCCTTTTTAACTGACCAGCCATCACCATCATATCATGGTCAGATAACTTTTTGAAAAACGATCTGTCAGTTTTCTGCCCCCTCTTCAAAATTACATGAGGGCAAGAGTTGAGGATTTCATATGTGTTTCTAATCAAGGCAGGAGTTGAGAGGGGGACTCCTCTTCTGTAGTTCAGCAGGGGTAATGGGTGGGAAGCTTCATAGAACGGATAGAGTATAGGACTTGCCATCAGCTTTCTTGCCAATAAGGGGCTGCATTGAGTAGCTGAGGGTGGGGGGGATTCACTGCAAATATTTTATTTCTGTTTTCGCAAAGGCAAGGCAAGATTTAAAAAATGTTACATTAAAATTTCTTTGGCAGTAGAATGAAGGATGGATTTTAGAGGGGAAAGAGCAAGCAGGGATAACCAGTTAGGAACCTATTACAATAGTCTAGGCAGGAGGCAATGAAGGTCTGAACCAGAAGTAGGATTTCTATGTAGGAAGGCTTGAGTTCAAATTCCACCTTAGCATTTATTAGTATGTGTCCCCATGCAAATCATTTAACCCTTGGTCACTAGATTTGTTCTCTCATCTGTAAAATGAGGAGTTTGGACTCAAAGGCTTTGAAGGTCCTTCTTAATCTCTAACTCTATGATCTTGTGATCTTAGATGTGGTATTTTCCTGGGAATTGACATCTACCTGTTTTGCCTTCCTCAAAGCTGGACTTTCCTGTCTCATAAATTTAACCCTTAATTCTTAATCTGGTCTCTTCTCAAATCTAGTTTGTTCTTGAAGAAGGCTATCTGGTCTTGTTAGTCTCTGCCCACACGTCAGACACCTCCTCATTTTTAACCAGACTTCTCCCCAGTTTTTTAAACCTTGGGTCACTGTGATCACTTTTGTTCTGATTGAGTTTTTATTTGCCAGTTGGGAGATTAAAGAGGTGAATCCACGCCTGGAAAACCTGCCACCACTTGGAGTATTAGGACCTTTTCTGACCCTACATTTTCTCCCTCTTTGGAAGCCCCTGGCACAAATCAATGTAAACTCTGCCCAAAGTTGTGGCCAAACCTTTCCTGAAGCCTCAGGTTTTTAATTCTACAAGATGCTTCAGAACATCCATTAGCCATAATAATTTATGTTGTCTAACACTAGGAACTTGTTTAGCCATTTTTTCCAGTTGGGGAAGAGGCTGAATGGGGCAACAAAGTCACAGACCTTTTAGACTGTATTAGAAATTATTTCTAAAGCTGTCTTTGCTTTCCTAGGAAGTAAAGTGACAATGCAGGGAGGCATCTCATGCCCTGAAAAAGGGAGTTCCAATGTATCCCTCCCCCCCCCCCATTAGTTCTTTCAAGTTATTTAAGGCATAGGATAAACAAAAACAAGTACCATGAAATAACACGCAAAGGTAGGTTGGATCCAGATTATTGAGAGGGCTCCATGCCAACTGGTGGAGGTTTCATCCTTATAGAGAACTCCCGGATGAGGAAATTCCTTCTGAATACAAGTTAGCATTCTTTCTGCAACTTATTGTCTTAGAGGGTTGCCTAAAGTCCTTGGGGTTAAGGAACTTGCTCAGGTCACACAGCCAGCCAATATGTGTCAGCTAAGAGTTCCTATTTTATTTATAAGTCCTCTTTTTATGCAGTCAGCAAGAGAGCTTCATATAAAGTCACAGTTAAGTCTAAAGCAATTGGACTCAGTTCCCCTTTTACTTTCTCTCCTTTGCATGGTCTACTCTCATAGCACACATAGCAACAAAAATCAGTTTGTCTTTTTTATGGAGATAAAATTACTTAAAAAATTAGAGACAACAAGTAAATACAGCAGGAAACTCTCCGTGTTGTAGTGAAGTAAAAGAAAGTAGGGAGGAAAGAATTTCACCATATTCCACAGTAAGGCAAACAGGTACATCCTGACAAGCAGCAGCTTCTGGGCAGGGAAGCTCCCTAAGTGGGTCAGTGTGACAGACATGGCACCAACTTCTCATCATTAAATTCAGTTTCTGGTAGCAGCACCCTGCCTTGCCATTATCTCACTGCTGGTCAGCATCAACTCTTGGCCCTTCCTATCTTACTGCCAAGAGTGAAATTTCCCACCTCCCATGATCCCCTACACACCGTTTTTTTACCCTTAGAATCAATTTTAAGCATTGGTTCCAAGGAAGAAGAGTTGTGAATGTTGAGCAATAGTGATTAAGTGACTTGCCCAGGGTCACACAGCTAGGAAGTAGTTGAGGACACATTTGAACCCAGGACCTCTTGTCTCTAGGCTTGGCTTTCAATCCATTGAGAAATCTAGCTGCACCCACCCATGATTCTTTAATTCCTCCTCCCAGCCTGCTAAAGAGGATTTATTTAGTTTAGTCCATGATATAATGGAAATAGCTACCATTTTGGAATCACGATGACTGGGTTGAAACCTGGCTCAATTACTTACTTTTGTCATTATGGGAGAATTACTTCCCTGGGTTGAACTAGATGCTCTCTAAATCCTATAATCCCCCAGAAGTACTCATCTAACTTCCAGGTGAACATTCTCAGGGATGAGGTCCTCATTACCTACTGAGGCTGCCTTTTCCATTCTTGGACAATTCTAAACATTTGGAACATCTTATATGAATTGAAATATGCCTTGCAGCAATTTCTACACATAGGCTCTTTTTCTCTGATCTTTCAATCCCTCTTCCACATGGTGGCCCTTCAAACATTTGAAGACAACTTGTTAGATCCTTTGCTAAGTCTTTAAAAGGTCTCCAGAATAAACATTCCCAGCTTCTTCAGCAGATCATGTCCCAGTGACATAGTTCTGAGTTCCTTCACTAGTCTAACAGGCTTCTTCTGTGTGTCTTCCTGATTATTAATCTCCCTCTTATAAAGGGGGTATCTAGAACTGGACAAAAATTATTCAGATGTAGTCTGAGTAGAGAGTACAGAACAATGCATACAGAACAATGTATACACCATTCGGGTCATTTTGTATTTCTTAATGCAGCAAGCTAAAGCTACATTAGATTTTTTTTAATCATCCAGATTACACTAATCATTCAAATTGAATTTAAAGAGGCCCAGAATCACAGACAGTTAGGTGGTTCAGTATCTTGAGGGAGGAAGACCTGATTCAAACCTATCCCTGGACACTTAGTAGCTGTGCAACCCTAGTCAAGTCACTTAACCTCTAGTCTGACTCAATTTCCTTGCCTGTAAAATGGCGATAATAAAGAGCACCTACTTCCAGAGGTATTGTAACAATTTAATTAGAAAATATTTGTCATGTACTTTGCAAGCCTTAAGCACTACATAAATGCTAGCTATTATTATCCGCAGGGTTTTTTGACATAAAAACATTTGGTTTTGACATTTTTGCTTTATAACTGAATTTCCTCTACACTTCATTTTGGTGTTAAATAAAGTTGAGCCCTAGTCCTCTTGGACATCTTTGATACAAACAATGTGCATTCCCTTATAGAAAAAAGCAAAACAAATATTCATCTTTATGCTATCAAAACATTTTTACAAGTTTTGATCAGGAGTAGAAGCAGGGATCTGTTGACTGGATATTGACAAAAGGAACAGTTTAGCATTAATTCAACCCAAATAAAAATTGTTATATCATAGAATCCCAGAGCTGAAGAGGATCCCAGAGGGTATCTAGAACAAGAAATATCTATACCAAAAACCTCAGTCCTACAACTGCCCAACAAATGGTTACGTGACCTTTGCTTGAAGACCTCAAGGGGAGAGTGATACATTGCTTCTTTTCTTTTTAAATTTTTTATTAATGCTTTTTTTTACATCACTGTAACTTCCTAATGATTCCTCCCTTTACCCCCAATCCCAAATCAAATCTTCCCTTATAAGGAATAACTACAGTCAAGCAAAATAAATCAACACATTGGTCATGTCTGCAAATGTATACCTCATCCCAAAAAACTACTCCACCAAGAATTAGGTAGCATTACTAATTGTTAGTCCTCTGACATCATCACTGGACATTCCTTTGATCTGGGTAATGAAGTCTTTCGGTGTTATTTTCTTTTATGTTAATGTAATCATCATTTAATTGTTCTCCTGGTTCTACTTTGCTCTGGTCAGTTTTTAGAAGTCTTCACAAATTTCTCTGAATTCTTCCTTCTCATCATTTCTTATGATTCAGCAATTTTTCATTAGATTAATATTTGTCGTGGTTGAGTTGTTTTAGTTGTGTCTGACTCTTCATAACCCCATTTTAAGAATCAGAAAGTTGAGGCTAATAGAGTAAAGTGACTTGTCATGGGCCACACAGATAGTATGTGTCTGAGGCCAGATCTGAACTTATGAAAATGAGCCTTGCCTGATTCCAAACCCAGTGGTCTATCCACGGCATCATCTAGCTGCCTACATTAATACACCACAATTTATATAGTCCTTGCTCAGTCAATGAGCAACTACTTTCTTTCTAGACCTTTGATATTTTAAAAGGTGAATATAAATATTTATATTTTTATGAACTCTTTCCCTTTTTCTTTGACCATATTTGAGTATATATACCCAGCAGTGGTATCACTAGGTCAAAAGGTCTACACAGTTTAATAATTTTTTTTTAGTATAATTCTGATTTAGTTCCCAGAATGGTTAGAATGTGTCATGTCTCCAACAGTGCATGTGTTTTTGTCTTCCCAAAGACTCTCCATTATTGATGCTCCTCATTTTTATTATCTTTGCCAATTCTTGGGTTATTATGTGAAGCCTCAGAGTTGTTTCAATTTTCACTTCTCTTGCTATTAGTGATTTGGAGATATTGTCAAGTAGACATTTATAGTTAGCAATTCTTTTGAAAACTATTCAAATTCTTTGATCATCTATCAATTGGGAAATAAAATCTGCTGTTACATATTTATATTAATTTCTTTGCATTTTGAATACCAGATTTCTGTTTGATAAACATATTTTTCCTCCTGAATAGTTTCTCATCTTACTCTAACCTCATTGATTTTGTTCCAGCAAACTCATTTTAATTTTAAATAAAAATTGTCCAGTTTGCTTTTTGGATCTCTTACTTTTGTTTGGTTAAATGTTATTCCCCTAACCAGAGTTGTGAACAGTAACTCCTTCTGTTTACCTTCCACTAAAAAATTATATAATATTTTATAGTAAAGTCATTTGCCCATCTTAAGGTTATTGAGGTATCCATTTGTGATGTGTTGGCCCAAACTCAATTCTGTTAAACATGGGCTAAACTTAATTTCTGAAAACTCTTTACTTTCTGTGAATCTTGCTAAAGAGGCCCCACTATTTGCAGGGAAACTGTCTTCTATTGGGATGTTGTTTAAGACATCTTCCAAATGCAGGCAAACACTTTCTGTGAGCATATGTCTTCCTGCCTTTAATAAATGACACTCATTATTGTTCAATAAAGTTTTCTCTGTAGTTACAGCTATAAAGGAAACTTGTATAGTATTAAGATACTTAAGAGTTGGGAGGATTTGAATTCAAATTTAGCCTCAGACACTTCTTAGCTGTATGATGCTGGACAAATTACTTAATCCCAATTGCCTAGCCCTTGCCTTTCTGTTTCAGAGTTGTTACTAGGACAGAAGGTAAGGGTTAAAAAAACAAGATATCTATGGAATGGGAAATTGTCACAGGAGAATCTTAAGTGTACATTTTTTTCTATAAAGGCAAATCTCTTTGTGTGTGTGTGTGTGTATGAGAGAGAGAGAGAAACAGAAACAGACAGAGAAAGGGAGGGAAAGAGAGAGAAAGGGAGGTGTGAAGGGGGGAGAGAGAGAGGGGAGAGAGACAGAGAGAAACAGAGAGAGACAGAGAGACAGAAAGAGAGCATATCTTAGTTCGTGGCCTCTGGCACAGTGGATTGGGTTCAGTCTTGCAGATTTTATTATAATAATCTAAATGGTTCACGACCACATCAGAGGCCTCACTGGGAGTATTATTAGAATCTGACTTGTATTCATCAAACAGCTTTTAGCCTCCCTACAATGAATGGTTTGAAGCAAATATTATATTTTGGGGGGCTTGTCCAAGACCATTTTTTGTTGGGGAAGGCCTCTTTAGTTCCTTGCATTAGAAGTTAACAAATTGGATGGACTTGTGAGCATTTCCAGTAAGTCAGAACTTGAAATTAAATGATTTGACCAGGGTCACACAGCTAGGGAATGTCTGAGGCCAAATTTGAACCCAGGTCTTTTTGACTTCCAGGACTGGTGCTTTATTCACTGTGCTACCCTAGTTACCCCAAAAAGTATTTTCAAAAACTATGTGCCAGGCTCTCTATTCTAAACATTGAGAATTCAAAGAAGGGCAAAAACAGTCTGTGCCACTGAAGAGTTTACATTCTAAGAAAGGAAGAGGAAGCAACATGTAAATAACTAAGGTCCATAAACTAGATTCATGAAAGATTTATACAGAATATGGGGAGAGAGGAGTAATAGGAAAGGGAAAGATACTAATAATTAGAGGGACCATGCAAAGGTCTGGTATAGAAGGTGAGATTTAAGCTGGGTCTTGAAGGAAGTTAGGGAAATTAAGAGGTAGTAGAGGAGGGGGAAGTACATTTCAAGAGTAGGGACCACCATTGTAAAAGTGCCAAGTAAGAAAGTGGAGTGCCATGTTTGAGAATCAGCAAGGAGGTTAGTGTTGTTGGACCAGATGGTGTTAGATGTGGAATAAAATGTAAGACTAAGAAGGTAGGAAAGGGCCAGGTGGTGAGGGCTTTAAAGACCAAAAGGAGGATTTAAAATTTGATTCTGAGGTAACAGGCAACTGAAATTTGTCTCTGGGAGATGGAAGAAGATAGCATGAAAGTCAGATACAAGTGCAGGGAATGTGTTGAGACATTAATGACAGGTCTGTCTGTCCATGTTGAGTGGGAGGACTGGAACACAGCAAAAGATTCTGGACCCTCACCAAGGATTTTGTCAAGGATGTCACTGAGATGATTGTATATATGTATATATATATTTTTTTTGTAAACATATTTTATTTTACTAATTACATGTAATAACAAATTTCCACATAAGTTTTCCGGTGTTATATGTTCCAAATTGTTTTTCTCCCTCCCTTCTCTCTCTACTCCTGGAGCTGGCAAGCAACTAGATCTGGGTTAAAAATGTATCATCCTGAAAAACATATTGTTTATTTTTGTAAGAAAATAATCATATAAAACCACCCCCCCAACAAAAGCCAAAATAAACTTAAGTGAAAAATTGGGTGCTTTCATATGCTTTCTGACCCCAATGGTTCTTTCTCTGGAAGTGGATACTATTTTTTGTCATAAGTCCTTCAGAATGGTCCTGAATCATTGTATTATAGACAGTAGCTAAGCTTTTACAGTTGGTCATTCCATAATATTGCTATTATTGTGTATGATGATCTCCTGGTTCTGCTTATTTCCCTTTGCATCAGTTCACAAAGGTCTTTCCAGCTCTTTCTGAAATCATCCTGTTTATTATTCCTTATAGTATAATAATATTCCATCACCACCATATTACCACAGTTTGTTCAGCCATTCCTCAACTGAGGGACATCCATTCAGTTTACAATTCTTTGCCACCACAAAAAGAGCAGCTATATAAATATGTTTGTACAAGTAGGTCCTTCTCCCCCCACCCCATCATTTTTTTTATCTCTTTGGGATACAGACTTAGGATCAAAGGGTATGCATCATTGCCTTCCAGAATAGTTGACCAGTTCACAACTCCACCAAAAATGCATGAGTGTCCCAATTTTGCTATATCTCTTCCAACATTAATCACTTTCCTTTACTGTCAGATTGTATATGCTTTTGAGGGCTCTTTGGTAGGCCATACAATAGTACAAGGGAAACTCTTCAGGAAGAAACACTCTACATCTGCTCCCTTGAATGAATTGCCTGACATTATGGAGACTTTCCAGGTCCCCAGAAAAATACTTAGAAAAGAAGTACTTGGAAATTTGTGACTAAACCCTCTTCTTCTGGCCACAACTTGCCCAACAAGATAAAGTTCCTCATGAAGCAGGAAGGATTTATTATAGAATGTGTTCCAGCATTACTGAAGAGTGATATATTGTTCTCTTTGGCCTAGGGCCAGCCATCAAGAACTTGATTCCTGGAATAGACTCTATAAACCTGAGGTATAAATGTCTACAATTTGTAAAAGGGTCAGGCCTCTTTGGACTCTGCATGGAAGCCATAGATGTCATTGTGGGGAGAGGCTGGAATTGGCTAAGTACCTACAGCATGACCCCATGAAAACAATACAGCCAGAGGAGGCCTCCTAGAGACAATGATGGTAACTTTCATTGAAGCCTATCCATTTAACTGTAAAGGAATCCTCTGAGACCTGGTGAAAACATGCCACAAATAGGATGCAAGAGTGACAGACATCTGATAGAGAAACAGAAGGATTATTAAAGAGTGTCCAAGGGTCTGCTTTGGACACTGTATGCACCCAGAACATAGTGTGTCCCAAGATTATAGTATTCAAATGTTTGGGTATTGGATGACCAGTTTAGAGATATTGACATTACAGACCACAATATGTTAAGGCCCTAACTATCTCCCAAAGGAAGAAAGAAAAGGACTCTAAATTTGGGCAAAGGTTGAAGACTACTGCAGTGGAGAAGGGAGGGAGGGAGGAAGGAAGGAAGGAAGGAAGGAAGGAAGGAAGGAAGGAAGGAAGGAAGGAAGGAAGGAAGGAAGGAAGGAAGGAAGGAAGGAAAGAAGGAAGGAAGGAAGGAAGGAAGGAAGGAAGGGAGGAAAGAGGGAAGAATGAAGGAAAGAGGGAAGGGACAGAAGTAAGCATTTATTAAGTGGCTACTATGTGCCAGAACCTCTAAGTTAATACAAATATTATTTCATTTAATCCTTACAATAACCCTAGGAGGTAGATACTATTTTTATTCATATTTAACAATTGAGAAAATTGAGGAAGATAGAAGTTAAGTGATTTGCTCAGGATTACACAGCTAGTAAGTATCTAAAGCTGGATTTAAACTCAGGTCTTCCTGACCACAGGTCTAGTATTCTGTCTCTTACAACCTATCTCCTAGTGTCTATGGAGAGTTCATGAACCACGGGAATGACCCAGATGAGCAGGACGACCTTACATGATGAACAACTGCCTTGGCATTGGGATGCCAAGTCACAATTATATTCCAGTTTTCTATGATGAAAACCTGTGTACTCAGCATATTTTGAGTGTGACTTATGGATGTTGTATAATATAAACCTTTATGTATACCTCAGACTACATGTGCAGCTTATATAATTTGCAGGAGCTGAAAGCTTTTTAACTTGGTGGATAAATGTAGCAAATGTATGCTAATAAGAGTTGAACTTCTCTACTCCTCTGTTGATAAGTGGGAAGTCTTGGTGAATACTCATAAGAATCTAGTTTGATGGACCATTTGGAAGGTGAAAATCAAAGTATTTCACACAGAAATTCTTTTCTGATATTCTACATGGGCCCCAATTTTTTTATTTATTTTTTAACATTATTTTATTTGGTCATTTCCAAACATTATTCATTGGAAACAAAGATCATTTTCTTTTCTTCCCTCCCCCCCTCCCACCACCTTTCCCATAGCCTATGCATGATTCCACTGTGTATCACATGTGTTCTTGATTTGAACCCATTTCCGTGTTGTTGGTATTTGCATTAGAGTGTTCATTTAGAGTCTCTCCTTAGTCATATCCCCTCAACCCCTGTAGTCAAGCAGTTGCTTTTCATCAGTATTTTTACTCCCACAGTTTATTCTCTGCTTGTGGATAGTGTTTTTTAGATCCCTGCAGATTGTTCAGGGACACTGCATTGACACTAATGGAGAAGTCCATTACATTCGATTATACCACAGTGTATTAGTCTCTGTATACAATGTTCTCCTGGTTCTGCTCCTTTCGCTCTGCATCACTTCCTGGAGGTCGTTCCAGTCTCCATGGAACTCCTCCACTTTATTATTCCTTTTAGCACAATCGTATTCCATCACCAACGTATATCACAGTTTGTTCAGCCATTCCCCAATTGAAGGGCATCCCCTCATTTTCCAATTTTTTAAAAAATTGATAACTTCCATTTTTATATTTCCTATGATACCTTCCTACTCCCAAAGAGATATTTCTTATAACAAAGAATTTTTAATGGGAAAAAATTATTTAGCAAAACTAATGAACTTGTCATCCAAGTTCAATAATCTATTCAGTTTTCCCTACTCTTCAACTCCTTCATGTGCAAATGTAAAAAAGGAGGGAAATCTATTCTTATGTCTTGTTTGGGACCATGCTTAGGCATTTGAATTTTATAGCAAATGATTTTGATTTTTTTTGCTACTGTCATTTCATTTCAATTGTTGTTATTATTGTGGAAGTGGTTTACCTGGTTATTTTTCTTGTGCTAGCCTTGCCTTGGTCAAACTTCTGACCTTAGATAAAGATTCTGATAAGATTAATTTTCCATTTGCTAGTTTTTATGATATTATTCTTGACTTCATTATTTTTGCCTGGTATCTACTTCTCATCTATCCTTGTTCTATTGCCTAATGCTGGCCCTTAATTCTCAACTAAAAACTATCTGTCTCTCTGTCTCTGTCTCTGTCTGTTTCTGTCTCTGCCTCTCTCTCTCTCTCTCTCTCTCTCTCTCTCTCTCTCTCTCTCTCTCTCTCTCTCTCTCTCTCTCTCTCTCCTCTCTTTCTCTCTCCCTCCCTCCCTCCTTCCCTATATTTTCTCTATCTTTTTCATCTATCACTGTTTCTTTCTCTCTCTCTCTCTCTCCCTTTTTCTTCCTCTGACCCTAACTATCTATCTGTTTCTCTTCCTCTGTTCCAATTTGTCCTTCTGGTGTTCAGTTTTTACCCTTGAAAACATTTCTTCAATAAAAAGCCCATAGGGCAAAAATAAATGTTAGGGCCTCTAAAATCTACTCATTTGCTGGTTGCTTGTGTGAATGCTGGAATCACTGAATTAAAGCCCTATAGAATTTTAGGGCTTGAAGAGAATTCAGAAGCCATCTTGACCAAAGCATAACCAAGAATTCCTTCACTATCACCTCTATCAAAGACATGGTCCTCTAGCAATTCTTTGTAGACCTCCAATGAATGACTGACTACCTACTACCTGCTACAAAAGCCTTTCCCCTTTGGAGACAGTTCTAAATGATGTTTTTCCTTGCATCTAACCTAAATCTGTTTCTTGACAACATCCATTCTTTGCTTCTAGTTCTTCCCCTTGAGGACAAGTAAAACAAATCATAAAATATTTAGAAATGGCTTTTTGGTCCTCTTCACATCTTCTCTTTTCCAGATATTCCAAACTACTTCAGCTACTTCTTGTATGATATGATCTGTAGACCTTTCCTCACTCATCTTTTTTTTTCCTCTGGATACTTTTGAACTTATCAGTCATCATTTCTAAAAGAAGAAAAGGTCTTACTCATCCATCCATCCATTCACTCATTCAATTATACATCAAGCACATAGGTAAAATCTTTCTGACATGGAGAATCTCTTTAACATTTTATGAAATCCCTCTAATAAAGTTAGTTCCTTGATTAGTTACAAATCTTTGCCTTGTCCTGGATTGACCCATTGACTCTAAATTGATAATTATTGATTGATTCATAGACAGTTCATCTACATCATTTTCTCCAATGCACTTGGCCTTTAATAGGGAAAGCAGGGGGCAGCTAGGTGGCTCAGTGGATTGAGGGTGACTAGGCCTTTGGACAAGAGGTCCTGGGTTCATATTTGACCTCAGCCGCCTCCTAGCTATGTGACCCTGGGCAACTCACTTAATCTTCATTGCCTACTCCTTACCACTATCTTAGAACTGATGACTGTGTTGATTCTAAAATAGAAAGTAAAGTGACTTTTGTGTTGTTGTTTTAAGGAAAAGCATAAACAACAAGGACATGCACAGAGAAAGCAAAAGCTTAAGGTTTGGGCAGAGAAGCTGGTTAAAAATATCGAGAAACCAATTATATACAGGGATGCATGTTTAACCACATGTCTGCTCCAGGCAATCATACTAATCCAAGAATGATAGAAAATGAACCAATAATCACTAAATACCAATGTTCCCAGGGAAACACTGGTTGGGAGCAAGAGCTGAGAGAATTGTAAGAAATAATTTCCTTTTATTGTGAATGTAGACAACAAACATTATTTTGAAAAGAGGCCTATAGGCTTCACCAGTCTGCTAAAGTGGTCCATGACATAAAAAAGGTTAAGAGCCAACCCTTGATGTAAAAGGAAGAAAAATAAATATGGAAAGGTAAGGTGGTACCTTCAACTTGAAAATAAAGAGAACTATTAAAGTAGTAACAAGGGTCTTTAATTGGGATGGAGGAACTGCAGTTCAGGGTCACCGCACAAGACTGGATTGAGTAGGAATGTCCCTGCCAGGAGGAAGGATGCAGTTTAAATAAACTTCAACTGGGAAGAATGATCAGAGCAGGCAGCTACGGGGGGTGGAATGACTAACATTTGGTGAGATCAAAAGCTCTAGATTTGATTAAGTGGCAACTGGGTGATGTGATGGGGTCAAAGTGATTAAAGTCTGATCAAATCAAAGGATCTGATCTAAGAGTGGTAAGTTTCCAAAGATTTCCTCCAACCATGAGGTCAGTGGGATCAAAGTAGCCTCTTCTGATAATTGCATTTAACGTGCCAGAGTGGAAAGCCATGAATGTCAGGCAAATGAAAATGAATTTTCTTGGTTAGGAATAGTGAACCATTTAGGATTTTTAAGCAGAGGTGTAACAGGTAATAAGCCACAGAATGGAGTTAAGAACTCAGTGAATGAATCCAAATCTACTGCTTTTCCCAACACTGATTTTTTGCAGATTCATGATTTATGATTCCTGCTATTGACAAAGAACATACTCGTCCTTAGAATCTCCTGAGGACTAAAACACACTCACATTGCCCCCTCCTTGCCCTCTCAGTTCCTGGTTCCAATTTGGAACCACAGTCTAATTTCTACTCTACACTGTCCTAAGTAGATTACTCTCAGTCAGTACTCCTTTAGTTAGTATTCTTGTAGTTATCCCTTTCCCATAGTTCTCAGATGCCTTCTGTGTTACTCTCATTTCCTCCTTCACCACTGCCTCATATGAAACCTTTTTCCTTACAACTGTAAAGCCATTTACAAGTGATCCTGTCCCATCCCATATTCTCTAACAGGTTTTCACTCCTCTATTATTGCCAGTCTCTCCCTTATCTTCAATCTCTCCTTGTTTTATTGGATGTTTTCCTACTGCCAAAATAATGCCAATGTCTCCCTCATCCTCAAAAATCCTTACTTTTTCTATCCATCCATGCCCATTAGCTATTCAATATCTCTCTTCCTTTTTATAGCTAAACTATTTGAGAAGGTTCTCTACGATAGATGCCTCCCCTTCTTTTTTCCCACTCTTTTTGTAACTCTCCACAGTCTGGATTCCTACCTCATCATTCAACTAAAACTCTTTCCCCCAAAGTTACTAATGGTCTTTTAATCACCAAAATCTAGTGGCCTTTTCTCAGTTCTCATCCATCTTGACCTCTCTGCAGTTGTTTGTAATGCTGACCAATGTCTGCTCCTTGATTTCTGTGGCATTATTCTCCTCTAATTCTGCTCTCTGTCTGACAACTTCTCAGACCCTTTTCTGGGTTCTACCCACTTACTATAGGTATTCCACAAGACTCTGTCATGGGCCTTCCATGCTATTTTGACTGGTGATGAAATCCAGCTCCCATGAATTCAATTATTATTTCTATGTCGATGGTTCTCAAATCTACTTATCCAGTCATAACCTGTCTCCTAGACTCCAGTCTTATATCTATTAGACATCTCAAACTTAATGTCTACTAGATATCTTAAACTCAACATGTCCAAATTGAATTCATTTTCCCTCAAACCTTCCCCTCCTCCTAACTTCCCTATTACTGTTGAAGGCATCCCAATCATATGAACTAGCAACCGATGTGTTATCCTAGACTTCCTCCTATCTCACTCCCATATACAACCCATTTCTAAGTTCTGCCATTTCAGGCTTCATAAAATCTTTCATATTCCCCATGCTCTCTTGTGACACTGGCCTGATCATATCACCTCACTATTCAATAAACTTCATTGTTCTCTATTACCTCTAGGATCACATAGAAAAATCTAAGTTTTTTAGCTCTTTATATTCTAGTCTCTTTTAACTTTCCAATCTTCTTACACTTTACACCCCTTTGTGTACTCTGTGATCCACTAACATTGGCTTCCTTACCATTCCTTGCACATAACATTCCATCTCCTGATTCTGGGCATTTTTACTGGTTCTCTGCCATGCCTGGAATTTCCTTTCTACACATCTCCAAATCCTAATTTTTCTGACTTCCTTCAAGTCTTAGCTAAAGTTTTGCCTTTTACAGATAACTTTTCTCAATTCTCACTTTATCTTACACTTTTCTTGTTTGTTCATTGTTCCTTGCATGTTGTCCCCCCCATTAGTCTGTGAGCTCCTTGAGGAAGAGGTAGGTCAGTTCAAGAGCAAGAATGGTAGACCGATTGTGTGGTAGGTACACTGTCTTTTCCATAATATGAAATCAATGAAAGGGTTTAAATCTACTAATGTAGGGGATTTATTGGGGTGCAACTGGGTGGCAGAAAGGATAGAGCTTTCAGACCTGGAGTTAGGAATACCTGAATTCAAATCTGATCTCACTATCTGTGTGACCCTGGGCCAGTCCCTTACCCTTGCTTACCTCATTTTCCTCATCTGTAAAATGAGCTAAAGAAGGAAATGGTAAACTATCCAATGTTTTTACCAGACAATCCCAAATAGGATCACAAAGAGTTGAGCACAGCTGAATAACAACAATGGGATATATAGGAAGAAATATATATGAATCTCTCAAAATATAAGAGTAGAAAAGCTGCTTTCCAGACCCATGAGAAATCATTGGTTGGCTGTTATCCTTTGTACTTGAAGGCCAGAATGATATTACTTTTGGTGATGTCTTTTGGCTTGTACATAAAGTGGATTTAAGTGAAACAGAATTACAGCTGTTAGCCTCACTGTTTCTTCCAGTGTCATTGAAGTCTGGTGGCAAGACAGAAGTCAAGAGAGCTAGGTGATGGCCCAGGATGCAGTGGATGACCTTGGCTTCTTCCATGTCTAACCAAGATCTAAGCCCTCCATAGCACCTGCTTCTACTGCCTTTGAGATCATTGAAGCAAATTGTGCTCTTCTGTCCTTTCTGCCCAGGGAAGTCTTCGCATGTCTGGGATAGACATTGGCCGTAACTCACCAATAGGTTTGAGGGCCCATTGGTTACCTTCAACTTGGGTTATCCCATCTACTGAGGCAGTTTACTGAGATTTGGCTACTGCAAACATTCTATCTTCTCAGAACCACAAGTGAGAGCCAAGTGGCAGCAGACAGCATAGGAGGAAATCAGAGAAATTGCACCAAAATGCAAAATATATGTAATTACCTATCCAGTGAAGGAATTGAACTAAGTTATAGATTCTTAATATGAATAAGGTTTTTAAAAATAATTATTCTGATAACTATGTTACAAAATCATTGGGTTCCTTTGTAATCTTACTAATTTTATTTCTTGCATTTAAAAACATTATTCTGAGAATGGCTCTGCAGGCTTTAGTAGATATGCAAAAGGGGTCCATGACACAAGGTGCAGACCTCTGCACTCTTAGATTTCAGAGAAAATATCTAAAATATCTAAAGTTTTGTCATACCCTCCCCACCTGGCCCCATCCCACCCACCAATGATCCTAGTTCTATGAACTCCAAGCAAGTCAGTGAGGCCTTGGGAAATTGTAGTGAAAAGTATGCAGACCATGTAGTCAGAAGGCCTGGGTGGTCAGGCTAGTCACTTAACTTCTCTGAAACTTCCATTTCCTCACTTGTAAAAATGGGGAAATTTACCTCTTGAGCTTTTGGGGGGAAAGTGCTTAATAAGGCTTTAAACGCTATAAAGCCATATAAATGTCCATTATTATCCCAAAGCACAGAATGAGACCTCCTCTCCTCAAATTCTTCAGTGACTCCCTATTGCATTCTGAATTAAATTCAAGCAAAGTCAAGATACACACAGAATTTCTTGCATGAAATCCAGCACCATCTTCATTATACCCCTCTTCCTCTCACTTGATATTCAAGACACCTTTCCTCACAAGCACCTAGTGACGATTCTCCACATTTCACAGAAGAGAAAACTGGAGGTCTAGCAAGGTTAAGTGTCTAACCCTTAATCCCTAGAGTCATGGGTTGCAGGGCTAAAGCTCCAACCCAGGTCCTTTGACCTCTATCCAGGACTCTTTCCATTCCTCTGTGCTGATTCACCCTGTATTCTTCAATCTGTGGCCAAACCATTCTTCCCAGACCTCATTAACTGGCTGTCCTTAATCTCATCTGTAAAATAGATATGGTGATACCTGCAGATTAAGGGAGCCAGTAAGAGTGAGGAGGAATATTGTGTTCAAGTTCTCTTCCTTGATGCCCAACCCTGGGTAAATCACTTAATCTCTCAGTGCCCAGGCAGCTCTCTACCTACAAGTAGCAGAACAGTTGTTAATTTGTGTTGGTGAAATTCCCCTCTATTGGTGAAATTGCAGATCTAGTACCTGTCTCACCTCTCTCCTTCAAATACTTGCCCTTTAAATTTTATAGAGTTGTTGTCCATCTCACCTGAGTTAATAGGCTTTTAAAAATAATTAGTTAATTGATTTTTTCAGTTACATACAGAAACAATTTTTGACATTTGTTTTGTGACATTTTAGAATTCATATTTCCTCTCTCCCTCCTTCTCCCCCCCACCCTGACTGACACCTCCTGGGGTGGCAAATAGGCTGATATAGGTTACACCAGGGCTTGTACATGTAATGACAGAAGACACACATAACTTGTATATAAGAAGCTCATGAGGGAAATAAAGTGGAAGATGGCATGCTTTGTTCTGCACTCCGACTCCAATAGTTCCTTCTTTGGCTGTAGACACCATTTTTCATCATGGGTCTCTCATGGATGTCTTGGGAACTTGCTTTACTCAGAAGTTTAATCCTTTACAGTTGATCATTGTAGTTAACATATAATACAATATAGCATATTATAAAATAAACAACTGCATTCTTCCTCACTGGAGCATGATCTTTACTGCCTTTTAAGTTTCACATTTTCTGATGATTACATATCATCACGCTTCTGGCACAACTAGTAAATCACCAACATCTACACTATTTTGAAATTTCTTGTATCTCTCACTTCCCACTCATCACCTCCTACACATTCTATGACATTCTATGACTAATCTTTCCTCATAGAATCCATTGTATATGCATGGTTCTTTGTCTTTCCATCTTAAAGTACGAGATTGCCACAGAGGACACAAAGGATTAAAAAAGCACACACACATTTCTTTGTCGTTGTCCTTGAGAAGTTAACAATCACTATAGTTGGAAAGAAAAAACAGCCACCCACAAGGAAAGGTCATTAACAAGATTTAATACTTCAATCACCTACAGTATTGTCTACAGTCAACCCCCTTATCCTAATGCAGATTACAAACCCTTGAAGTCTTGCTCAATGGCATACGAGAGTTGTTCAGGTCAAAAAAATTTATTGCCTTGCACCTAGGTTGACCTGAGCTTTGCTCAGATGATAGTTCATTATAGGGCCTGTATCCAAACCCTTTCCAGTTTGATTAGACCTACTAGAATTGGTGTTCCACTGCTATAGCCTTCAAGAACCCACCTCCATGACTCATGGAGCATTGATTGGAGCTGTACCTTCCTGGAGAATCTCTAACAAAGTAGAGTATTATTACATAACCACATGACTAATACAAATAATAAGTGCTTTAGGAGGTCAGGGGAGGAGGAGGAAGAAGTGAGTAGGGAAGGCTTCATGAAAGAGATGAGATTTGAGCTGATCAATGAAGAATAGTTAGAATTTGGAAAGACAGGAAAGAAGAAGCAGGTACAATATCCATCATTCAGGCAACAAGCATTTATTAAACATATTTTATATGAAATGCACTATGCTAGGAATTGGGGATAAAATAAAACAGCTCTACTCTTAAGCTTAAATTTTAATAGGAGAGAGACTATGCATTTGTATAGATATATAAAGACATTATCTCCTCAGAAATAGAGTCATTGAAAGTTTTTGAGCAAGAGAATGGAATGATGAAAATAATATTTGAGTAGGATTAATCTGGGAGTGGTATGTTAAATGGAGGAAAAGAGATTGGACAAAGAGATTAGATGGGAGATTGACATAATTGTTGTAAAGTGTTTGCAAATCTTAAACTGTACACATTCACCCAATCAATTACCATTAGAACAACCTCCATCCTGGTGTATTTGCTTCATCTACATTGAACCATCCGGAAGCCCCAAAGAGTTCCTAAATAATCATAATATAATCTTACTTTTGGCCTTGCCCACAGAAGAGAACGCAAAAAATACAGTGGGAAAATGAACCAACCTGATGGATAAACATTTTGCCCACTATTCCCTATGAATTGGGAAAAGATTATGGTAGCATTCCAACACAACTCAGTCTTATGTTGGCATCATTTTTGGAGATTCTTCCAATGTGTTTATTCAACATCAAGGGCATAGGGCAATACTGGGTAAACCACCAGGAAGATGCTTCCCCCCCATATGGCATGTGGGGTAAAAAGACAAGTTACAAAATAGAATACTATAAGAAATAAAGGAGTTATGAAGTCTTTAAAGGATGAAGGAGACAATTCTAAACAGGGAGACTTAGCAAAGTTCCATATAAGAGGTGACATTTGAGTTGAGCCTTGATTGGATTCCATTAGATAAGGATGAGCTATGAGAAAAAGGGAAAGGAACAGTGTTGGGAAATGGCAAGAACAGTAATAGTAAAAAACAAAAAGAAAGAAAAGGGGGGAAAGGACCTACTTGTACAAAAATATTTACAGCAGCTCTTTGTTTTTGTTGTGACAAAGATTTGGAAATTAAAGGGATATCCATCAATTGGGGAATGACTGAACAAATTATGGCACATGTTGGTGATGGAATACTATTGTGCTGTAAAAACAATAAACGGGATAATTTCAGAAAGAGCTGGAAAGGAGGAGGAGTGAAATAAGCAGAACCAGGAGAACACTGTACACAATAATAGCAATATTGTGGAATAGTCAGCTGTGAAATACTTAGCAATACAATAATTCAGGACAGTTTTCAAGGATTTATGACAAAAAATGATGTCCACCTCCAGAGAAAGAACTGTTGGAGCTGGAATACAGATGAAAACATATAATTTTTCGATCTAGCTTATTGGTGTTTGTATTTGGCAGTTTGGGTTTTATATGAATATTCTCTTACAACAATCAACAACATGGACATATTTTACATGATAATACATCAAATTGCTTACAATCTCTGGGAAACAGGAGGGAAGGCGATTTGGAGCTTATAACTTCAGAAAACATGTGGAAAATTGTTATTACATGTAATTGGGAAAATAAAATATATTTTAAAAATAAAAAGAACAATAATAGTAACTCATAGTTTGAGTGCTTTGCAAAACTCATGATAAATACATTACCTTACTTAATTCTCACAAGAATTCTATATGGCAAGTTCTATTTCTATCTCTTTAGGTTCATAAATGTAGAGAGCTAGAAGGGATCATCTAGTCCAAACGTCTCATTTTACAGATGAAACAATGAGGCTCAGAAAGGTGACATAGCCTGCCTGGAATCATATTACTATTAGAGTGTCCAAGTTAGGAGTTGAACTTAAGTCTTCCCAACCCCAGATCCAACATGTTTCTTTTTCTTCTTTTTTAAAATTAAGTTTAATTAATTAATTTAGAATATTTTTCCATGGTTACATGATTCATGTTCTTTCCTCCCTCTCCTCCCACTCCCCTCCTGTAGACAACAAGCAATTCCACTGGGTTTTACATGTGTCATTGATTAAGACCTATTTCCATATTATTGACAATTGCATTAGGGTGATCATTTAGAGTCTACTTCCCCAATCATCTCCCCATTGAACCATGTGATCAAGTAGTTGCTTTTCTACTGTGTTTCTGCTCCCACAGTTCTTTCTCTGGATGTAGATAGTGTTCTTTCTCATAGGTCCCTCAGAATTGTCCTGGATCATTGCATTGCTGCTAATAGAGAAGTCCATTAAATTCAATTGTGCCACAGTGTATCTGACTCTGTGTATAAGGTTATCCTGGTTCTGCTCCTTTCATTCTGCATCGATTACTGGAGGTCATTCCAGTTCACATGGAATTCCTCCAGTTCATTATTCCTTTTAGCACAATAGTATTTCATCACCAACAGATACCACAATTTGTTCAGCTATTTCCTGAAGGGCATCCCCTTTTCAATTTTTCCAATTTTTTGCCTCCACAAAGAGCATGGCTATAAATATTTTTGTACAGGTTTTTTCCCTTATTATCTCTTAGAAGTATAAACCAAGCAGCAACACATTTCTTAATAGTCTCATAGGTGTTCTTGTTCAAGGATCATGAGTGAAGAGTTGTAAGGGCTATAAAAAGAAGTATGAGACTTGACCTTGAAGGTGGTTATAATATAGTTGGAAAGGTAAGATTAAAAGGGATAAGATGGGATAGGATTGGATGGGATAGAACTGTTCAGCAAATTAGAAGTCATTTAGTACAATTATCATTTTACTTATGGGAAAACTGAGATTCATCCAGATAATTAGAAAACATTAAGTCTAAAATGACCACTCTAGGAAATTTTCTTTTTATTTAATTTTAATGCCTATTTCCTTTTGCTCAAACTTTGACAGAGATGAGGAATAGCATGAAGGTCAAGAGTAGTCGAGAGAAATCAGAGATTGATGAGGGCAAGCATAGTCAGTAAAAGCTTGAAAGAGGAAGAAGTCCTTGAACTGGACTTTTATAGAATTTGAAGAAGTTAGGCAGCAGCAAGGAAAGGTCATTCCATGAAAAGGTAGAAGGGGTTGAATGGGGCACAAGGAATGTATACTCCATTTCCACCGGGTTATGGAGGCAGTCCCTTCTATATTTCTAAGCAAGTTGAAGATCATAATCAAGAGCTGAAAGAATGTATGAAAAAACTGAGGCCTTGAGAGATTTCCTGTTTCAGCATCACGCAGGAAGTCAGTCACTAGCAAGTTGAGATTTGAACTTATACCCTTTGACTAATACTTTTTTTTTTCACTTAATCAAACTACCATTTAAAGAAAGGCTAATAGTGTATAGTCCTGGTAGAAATTCTGTCAACAAAACAATATGATGATGATTGATGATGATGATGGACAATTATTTGGTATAAAACTTTGTAAAAGCAAAACAAAACAAAACAAAACAAAATAACCTTTCATGTAATATCTCATTTGGACCTCATAATAACTTGGATGATATGACTCATTTTATAGCAAAGTATGGTTCGGTCAATAACTAGTCAGCCAACTAGTGTTAGAACTGAGAAATCCAGATTTCTTCTGATTCTGAGTCCTGTACTCTTTCTAGTATAGCAGGCATAAACCATTTAAGAGTCAATCCTGGGGGCAGCTGGATAGCTCAGTGGATTTAGAACCAGACCTGGAGATGGGAGATCCTAGGTTCAAATCTGGTCTCAGACACTTCCCAGCTGTGTGACCCTGGGCAAGTCACTTGACCCCCATTGCCTAGCTCTTACCACTCTTCTGCCTAGGAGCCAATACACAGTATTGACTCCAAGATGGAAGGTAAGGGTTTAAAAAAAAAAAGAGTCAATCCTATGCTTTTCTAGTTGGGGAAGGATAGGTGGGAAATAGTGTACTGAAAATTCATAGATAATCACAGACTGAATCACCAATTCCTGTAGCAATATAGTATCATTACTCAACATGTTCAAGGTCAGCCTTATTGGTAGGATGGATACATATGTGGGTGTAATAGAAGAGAAGCAAATAGGGCAAGAAATAGGCAGATTTGGGGGAGGAATAAAATTACTTTCAAAACTGCAATCAAAAATTTTAAATTTAGGAGGGCTTTGGAAAATCTCACCTGCAATATCCTGTTCTGCACAAAAGTGATGTCTGATTAGTACAGAATTTAGCTCTCAGTTCTCTCAGCTACTCACCATGTAAATTGCCCTTCCTATTAAAGGAGAAGACATTTTAGCATCTTGAATTTCTGAGGGCAACATTAATCACAATGAAATTTGACAGAGCAAAGACCTTGTTTGACTAATAAAGTGATTTAAAGCTCTCTAGTGTACCTGCATCAGAAATGATGAGCCAGAAAATGCTCTCCCAATGGGAGATCTACACTAACGACATCATAAACTTTTTGTGTATTATCGTTATTTTGTGATCCATTGTGGGTTTGTTCAGGTCAGTATTATTTATAAAGGAATATAATCTCTTACTGGGCAAGGATGCTATCTAGTATCAAAGGACATGAGTTCAGATCACATTATGCTTACTGCCTAAATGACCATGGGCAAGTCACTTAACTATCTTGGTTCTTATTTTCCTCATCTATAAAATGAAGGTGTCTGAGAAGTCTTCAAGCTCTATGATTCTCATAATGATATAGCCACGCTTCTTTGCCTAGTTTCTATAACCAATCATCTCTTTAGATCTGCTCTTTCAAGGAAAAACACTGCCAAAAGACCAGTGAATTTAGAATTTGTCTTGAGGATTGGGCTAGATTAAGTGAAAAGAATGGTTTTTAGTTATGAGTTATTGCAATATGGGCCTTAGACAAATAAAGGTAAATCTCCCCTAGAAACTGAGAAGATATAAAATGGTCCCATGGAGTCCACCTCAAAAGTGAAAATGGGGTTTGACTTTATTGCAATTTTATTTTCAGATACTCAGAGAGTAGCAGCTAAATCTATGACTAAATTTGAAGATAATTATATGAATCTGGTTGCTAAACCAGTGTGCCGGTCTCTAATAATTAGTCTTCCTACTTCTCCCTAAAACCTGGTAGTCTGAAAAGCCAATAGGTCTTAGAATTTTAGGGTTGGAAGGGCTTTTATAGTCCTTTCCTGACTTCAGGTAGTGCCTGAAAAATTATATATGTATGTATGTGTGTATAAATAAACATTTATTTTATGTGCATAATACATATGTATATGTGTACATGTATACTTACATGCCTGTATGTGTGGATTTGTACATATTTGTATATATGTGTGTATGTGTATATACATGTATATATATATACATATATGAATGTGTTTTCATGTTTAAAGTTTTTCAGAGAGAAGCACCATAAATAAAATGGATGAGATTTCTTCTTGGAATCTGAGGACTTGGATTTGATTCCCAGATCTGTTGGGCAAATTAGCTAAGCTCTCTAGATTGTCAAATGAGGGAGCTGGACTAGCCTTTTGTCTTTTTTACCTCACATTATTTTTTAAAAAATGTTTTTCCATGGTTAAATGATTCCTGTTCTCTCCCTCCCTCCCTCCACCCCCCAGAGCTGACAAGCAATTCATCTGGTTTATACATGTCTTATTACTCAAAACCTATTTCCATATTACTCATATTTGTAATAGAGCAATCTTTTAAAGACTCCAACCCCATGGCAAAAAATTGGAAAATGAGGGGATGCCCTTCAATTGGGGAATGACTGAACAAATTGTGGTATCTGGTGGTGATGGAATACTATTGTGTTCAAAGGATAATAAAGTGGAGGAATTCCATGGAGACTGAAACAACCTCCAGGAAGTGATGCAGAGCGAGAGGAGCAGAACCAGGAAAACATTGTACACAGAGACTGATACACTGCGGTACAATCGAATGTAATGAACTCCTTTAGTAGCAATGCAGTGATCCTGAACAACCCAGAGGGATATAGGAGAAAAAAACACTATCCACATTCAGAGGAAAAATTGTGGGAGTGAAAACACCAAAGAAAAACAAGTGCTTGATTACATAGGTCAAGGGGGATATGATTGGGGATGTAGACTCTGAATGATCATCCTCATTCAAACATCAACAACATGGAAATAGGTTTTGATCAAGGACACATGTAAAACCCAGTGGAATTTCACGTCAGTTACGGGAAGGGGTGGTGGGAGGGGAGGGAAAGAATATGATTCTTGTAAATAAGGAAAAAATGTTCTAAATTGACAAATTAAAATTTCAAAAATAAAGATAAAATAGCTGGGTCTAAAAGACCTCTATGTCTTATCCGTAAAAAACAAATAAACAAACAAACTCCAACCCCAAATCATATACCTAAATAAGTGACAAAGTGTATATTTTTCTTCTATATTTCTACTCTTATATTTCTATCTCTAGATGTGGATAGCATTCTTTTTCCTAACTTCCATGGGATTGTTCTTGATCATTGCATTACTATTAGTAGCAAAGTCTATTATATTTGTTTGTTCCACAATGTTTCAGTTACTGTGCACAATGTTCTCCTGGTTCTTCTCATTCTTCTCATTTCATTTTGCATCAGTTCATGGAGGTCTTTCCAGTTCATATAGAAATCAAGCAGTTCATCATTCCTTATGGCACAATAGTATTCCATCACCATCATATTCCCCAATTAAGAGACACCCCCTCACTTTCTAATTTTTTGCCACCACAAAAAGCACAGCTATAAATACTTAGGTACAAACTTTTTTTATCTCTTTGGGGTACAAAACCAGTAGTGGTATATTCTTGTATGATCAAAGGGCATGCAATATTTTAAAGACCTTTGCCTTGCCTTCTGTTATAGAATCAATACTAAGCATTGGTTCAAAGGCAGAAGAGTGGTAAAGGCTAGGCATATGGGATTAAGTGATTTGTCCAGCATCACATAGCTAGGAAGTATCTCAGGCTAGATATTGAACCCAGAGACTCCCATCACCAGACCTGGCCTTCTTCCATTGTGCTACCTAACTGCCCTGGACTAAATGATTTCTAAGGTTTTTTCTTGCTCCAAATAAAATGACTCTAAGATATTTAAAGAAATTTCTTCCATAATGCCTTTACTGACCTATTTAGCAAATGCCACTGTCAGAAAATTCTTCTTTTTACCTTATCTCTCATACTACAGTTTAAGCTCATTAATTTGTGGTTCACTCTTGAGAAAAATGGAGAATGACTTATGGCTGTGCTAACTTGTGTATGTTCTTTACAGATATTTATATTTTTTCAACTTTTGTTGATGCCTTTTGTTGTGTGGTTATATGGCAGTGGTTTCTGGATATACTTCACCCTCACTTCTTTCTCCCTAAAAATTTTCTGGTAACAAACAAAATAGTGAAACAAACCAAGTGACTCAGCTCCTTATATCCCATTTCTCTCCTGAAAGGAATAAGGTACTCTTTTCTTTGGCCAACATTGGTCATGACAATTACTCAGTGTTTGACTTCATTTGGAAATTCATTTTGTTTATATTATAGTCATTTTGGTAGCAGTGAGGAATCACCTGGTTTTTCATTCAGGTCTTACCTTCTATGGAGTCTAACCTGTTCTCTTTGACCTTGTATTTGTGTGATTAAATAGTCTAAATTTTCTTCTTTGATGAATGTTTTGGAAGTTTCTAATTTTTCCAATCTTTCTAGGTCATTTTCAATCTTGACTCTACTCTCCAAAATGCTTGTCAACTTGACATTATTGAACACCGATTGTTATATTAGACATCCATTGAATAGATATTATTGAGGAACTGTTGTGTAAAGAGCCAATCAATTTATTGGGAGAGACAATGCACATACATAAGAAAAGCTGCAGAGAAAAAGTACATAACTTAGTAAAAATCGAGTGGAACAAACAGAAGTAGAATATAGTGGCCACTGGACCTTTAAACACAGAGGGATGCAATGCCTCCTTAAATTCACCTTTGTTCCATTTTCTTCCTCCTTAGGAATGTGATGAGGTCATACCACAAAACAGAATGGGAGAACCATTACTATTGAATCTCTCAAGACCTCACTAAATATTCTCTGTCCCCTGGCTTGGGCTCGGGTTCGAGTCCTCTGATGAATACTAGCTATGCATCCCTGGGCAAGTCACTTAACATCTCAGTGTCTGAAGAAAACTCTCTTAAGATCACAGGGTATAAATCTCCAGTGGAATTAGAGGAAGGTCTTCACTAGGAATTCTACACTTGGAAAAATCACAAATTTGGTCAGAAAAGAAAATGGATAATTTTTGTAAGGAGAATGATCCTACCTACTATAGTCCTTTAAATTGGGAAACTTCTCCAAGTCAAAATGAAAGCTATTTCTAGGAGTAGTCTCTCCATAAGAAGTGAATCACACATTACCAAAATAAACATTTGGGGCTTTCATCAGTTAGGAGGAGGTCATGGGGCAGTGCTCCACCTCATTTACAAATCCCTAAACTAGACTGTCTCCAAACTCCCTCATTTCTCCAGTCTACCAAGACAGATTGACTCATGATCACTTCCATCATATTGCAGTCTCTAATGAGTGCCACATTTTTTCTCACCCTACTGCTTCTCTTCAATCATTTAAATAACTCTCAAAGTCCATTTGCTGACCTCGAGGTGATTTCTTTCTGATTACATTTATTAGACAATAACTCTCTACTCAAAGATACACGTGAATAGTTTGCTATGCCCTTATTTATATAATTGTATTGGTGTCTATGTGTTGTGCTTTTCAGACTGGCTTTTGGATTGTCTCCAATTTACCCTGTCTGTGTCTTATGTGTACATAGTTGTTTGCCTCTCATCTCCCTTATTAGACTGTGTTCTCCTTGAAGGAAAGAGCAGGAAGTTTGTACCTTTCACTTAACACAGTGTCTGACACAAATTAATTAACAAATGCCTATTTGACTTTATTTGATCTAGTTTTCTTGGAGGCAACATGGGCAGTGAGGTGTAACAGTGGATCAAGTGCCAGGCCTGGAGTCAGGAAGACTTATTTTCTCAGACTAGCTATTTGGCCCTGAGCAAGTCACTGTTTCCAGTTAATCCACTGGAGAAGAAAATAGCAAACCACTCTGGTGAAAATTTGCTGAAAATTTTGGATCAAAATTTTTTGCCAAAAAACCCTCAATGGAGTCCCAAAGAGTCAGGCAAGACTGAAACAACTGAAGAACAGCCACAATTTAGGGAGTATTTAGATGGCAGTGCCTAAGTCTTCAAAAAAATTATTGATATCTTTTGTTTTTATATCACCTTCATTTTCCACTATATTCCCTTATATTCTAAAGCCTATGAACCCCTTTTGAAAATAATGTTTTCAAATTCATAAAATAAAACACAGGTTTAGAAAGAAAAGTGAATCTCTTTTTAACAAAGAGTTTAAAAGGCATTAAAAAAGTTTAGCAAAACTAAGAAGTCCATTGACCATGTCCAGTATTATATGCAATATCCCATATCTAAAGTCCCCAATCACTGCAAAGAAGGGGAAAAGACATTCTTATATTTCTTCTTTGCAGCCCACTTAGTCATTATAATTATACTGTGTTCAGTTTTTATTTTATTTTATGTCATTCTTTACATTAACACTGGTACACTTATTTTGTGTATTGTTTTCCTGGTTTTACTTACTTCAATTATTACCAATTCATTCAAGTATCTCCAGACTTTTTTCTATTTCATTGTTTTTTTTATAGCACAGTAGGGTCCATTACATTCATTTACAAAAACTTAATTATCTGTTCTCTAATCAATTGGCGTTATACTTTGTTTTGGTTGTATTACTCCCCAAGATGCCACTATGAATAGATTTTAGTATATATTTCTATTGCCTTTTACTTTGACATGAGCAATCTGGTTTACCTTTTGTCTTCTTCCTTTCACTCTCTAGGTCCTTGGATGTGGTAGTATAGCCCAAGCAGTCCTCAGCCGGGGGATCCTGGGTCAAATTATAACCATAAATGCTGGCTTTTCAGCAGCCGTTGCACTGGGTGTTTATGTGTCTGGTGGTGTCTCTGGTAAGTAATACTTTATTTCACAATACTCCTTTCATATCACTGAATTGTCTTCTACACTCTGTAAACTACCAATAAGAAAAAGGATGTTTTAGCATCATCATAATAATAGCTAACATTTATATAGCTCATGTGCCAGGCACTGAGCTAAGTGCTTTGCCATTATTATCTCACGTGGTCCTCACAACAAACCTAGACAGTGAGTGCCATTTGTTATTCAGTTATTTCAGTCACATCCTACTCTTTGTGACTCCATTTAGGATTTTCTTGGAAAAGACTCTAGAGTAGTGGACACTTCCTTTTCTACCTCATTTTACAAGATGAGGAAATTGAGGCAAATGGTATTAAATGATTTGGCCAGGATCATAGCACTCAGAAGTGTCTGAGGTCAGATGTGAATCCAGGTCTTCTTGACTCCAGGGCTGGTGCTCTATCTATTCTGAAACACCTGGTAGCCTCCAAATTTTTTGTTGTTCAGTGGTTTCAGTCAGGGCTAACTCTTCATAACCCTTTTTGGGAATTGCTTAGCAAAGACACTGGAGAGATTTACCAATTCCTTCTTTAGCTCATTTTATAGATGAAGAACTGAGGCAAATACAATTAAGTGACTTGATTAGGGTCACACAGCTAAAAAAGTGTCTGAGTCCAGATTAGCACTCAAGAAGATGAATAATCTTCCCAACTACAGACTCACCACTCTATCCATTCTGCCCCCCCCTACTATTTTCATTTTACAGATAAGAAAACTAAGACAAAAGGAGGTCAAGTGACTTGTCCAATGTTACATAACTAGTAATTATCTGAGGATGCATTTGAACTCAGGTCTTCCTGATGCCAAGCTTGTTGTTCTATCCATTGTGCTATCTAACTGCCTTAAAAAATGTGACATCTAAAAAATATACCATAAAAATAGCTCAGTGATTCAGGTTCACCATATGCAAGTGGCAGAGCCTTCAGCTGCAATATGCCTTTAAAGCCTAGACCTGTTTCAAACCTTCTTTGGAATGGTAAAACAGTGTTGGTTCAAGTATCCAGGGAAGTCCAGTACAACCAAATGACCCTATCGTAGATAGGATAATGACAAGTTTTACCTTAAGGGTTCTGATTAACTTAAGAGAAAGGGGAAAACCTAAAGTAGTCCTTTCTCTTTCCAGTACTTCTGCCCTGCTAATTTTTAAATCTGTAAAACCCCCATCATCTACCTTCTCTATTCCTTCTCTTGTGACACTGAGTATTTTTTTATAAAGTCCATTTTCTAATTGGATTCATTTGGAATTTGGACTTTCTTAACCTTGTATGGGTCTCTATCTCTGTAGGGTAATCCTTTTTATTAATCTTTTATTGATTCCTCATCATAATTGTTATAACCCTTCCAAACCTCTTTAACTCATCTCTCCATATCTACCTTTCACCTTCCCTCCCTCCTTTTCTTAAAAAAAGTTACTTGTTTGTTACATTAAAATTCTCACACACACAAAGTATCTCTCCCACTGCCCTCCCTCCATGCACTAGAGAAAGCATCATTTAACAAAAAGCTCTATGTATATATAAAACTGTCTTGTTTCTATGCATCAGTTCTTTCTCTGGTGGTGGGCATACACAGGTTATTCTTCAAACAATATTTCTGTTGCTGTTCTATTGGTTCTATTCACTTAACTCTTCATCATTTCAAATAGGTCTTTCCTTTTCTTTTTCTTCCTAAAATTAACCTGCTGAAGGAAGCTTGTTTTATTTAAATCGTGTCTCTTTGTACCTAGCATTGGGCTCTATATTCAGTAGGTGTGGCTCTTTCCTACTGGAAGAGGGAGGAAATCCAAAATCCCTCAGTCTTCCTTAACCATTGTCTGAGACTTTTGCTACCAATGCCAGACCCTCCAGTACTAGGCTTGTTTCCACCTGAACCCCTTGACCAGGGCATCAAGACACCAGGCCTAATCAGGAGTGAAACATATTTACATGGTATTTTCTGACTTCAGAGATCATATTGTAAAGATTAAAATTAATATCTAATACTCCAAGTGTTATATTTAATAATACTTAATAAATATTTAACTTGAAGCAAAAGGAAAGGTAAAGCTAGGAAAGACCATGAGTTTCCCCCGCCTCCACATCTATCCAGAAAGCTTGCCCCAGGCAGAACCGAAACCAAATATGAAATCAATATCATGAGGCATGTACATGAAAGGGAAAAGGGGATTGTGGGAAATGTAGTCTCTAGAGTTCAAGATTCTAATTAATACAATATTCTACTATCTTGGGATGTGGCAAAGAAATTGGGACTGGATGTCTATCCAGTCAAACTTCGGAGAACCCCAGTCACCAAGTATTTTCTTTTTCCCTATTATTATTTGGGATGGAATTAGTTGGTGTTGCTCTCTATTGGCATAAGACTCTCATGTGTAATCCTCAGGCAAATGGTAGCTGCCCATCATATATAACTTGTATAGTTTTCCCACTCCAATTTATACTGTGAGGAGATAGATGTCTAGGGGAAAATTACTACCATTTTTCACTTTTTCATCCTCATTTACTTTAGTTCTATCTCTCCTGAGCCCTTTTCTATTTCTCCCCTTTCTTTCTGTCCTACAGAATCCCATCTTCCTACTCTTGTAGAATTCTAACTTCTCACAGAAGGCACTGCATCCCTGGCCAGCTTCCCTAGTACTGAGTACAATTTTAAGACTCCTTGCACATTGGGCTAGGAGGAAGTGCTATCCTCCTTGTTCCTCTCTGCTACTTATAGATCCTCTACTGCTATTACTAGTAGTCTTTTCTTCAAGTTCACCATATTCTTTTGGATGACCATAAGGTCCTTGTTTTGTTTTTGTTTTTTATTAATAGAATTTGTTTACAGGATTGTGAATTGATCCAAGCATTCTGGAAGGCAATTTAGAATTATGCCCAAATGATCCAGTAAAACCACTGCTAGGTTTGTATCCTAAAAAGATTTTTTAAAATGGGAAAGGATCGGTTTGTACAAAAATATTTATAGCTGTATCTTTTGTGGTGGCGAAAAAATTGGAAAATGAGGGAATGTCTCTATTGGGGACTGGCTGAACAAGTTGTAGTATATGATGGTGATGGAATTCTATTGTGCTCTAAGGAATGATGAATCGAAGGATTTTTTTTAACCCTTACCTTCCGTCTTGGAGTCAATACTGTGTATTGGCTCCAAGGCAGAAGAGTGGTAAGGGCTAGGCAATGGGGGTTAAGTGACTTGCCCAAGGTCACACAACTAGGAAGTGGCTGAGGCCAGATTTTAACCTAGGACCTCCCGTCTCTAGAACTGGCTCCTAATCCACTGAGATACCCAGCTGCCCCCTGAATCGATGGATTTTTATAAGAACTGGAAAGACCCACATGAACTGATGTGGAGTAAATAAGCAGAACCAGGAGAACATTATACGCGGTAATTGAAACATTTGATGATCAAATGTAATTGGCTTTGCTACTAAAAGCAATGAAATGATCTAGGATAATTCTGAGGGACTTATGAGAAAGAACGCTATCCACATCCAGAGAAAGAACTGTGGGAGTAGAAAAAAGAAGAAAACATATGATTTATCATTTGTATACATGGGTATATGATTTGTGGTTTTAGTTTTTAAAAATTATTACAAAAATGAATAATATGGAAATAGATTTTGAGTTACAATATATGTATAACCCAGTGATACTGCTTGTCATCTTTGGGAGTGGGGAGGGAAGAGGGAAGGGAGATAAGAATTGTGTAACCATGGAAAAAAATAAAAAACATTGCTTAAAAAAGTAAAATTAAATTAACTTGCTCATCATTTCTTTATGCACAGTAGTAGTCAGATAGGTCTAATCTAAACTTTGGTTTTGTTTTTTTTTTTGTAGTGCTTCAAAATTATTCAAAGTAGTTGCTCATAACTCTGAGAAAGGAGTTCCTCTTCAATAAAATTTGTTCAGCTCTTAAAAAAAAAAATCCTATGTCACAACTCATTTAGCCATTCCTCAATTAAGGGGGGTATCCCTTCAGTTTCTAGTTTTTCACCCCTGCAAAGAAAGTTGCTATAAGTATCTTAGAACATATAAACTCTCTTCCTTTTGACAAACCTAATGACGTTATTATCAGGTATGGCATATACAGTTTTATAACTTTTTAGGCATAATTCCAAATTGCTCTCCAAAATTGTTGGATGAAGTTACAGTTTCACCAAAGTGTATTAGTGTTCCCATTTTCCCACATCCCCTCCAATATATGTCATTTTATCATTTTAACTTAAGAGGTATAAAATGATATTTCAGAGTTATTTTGATTTGTATTCATGTAATTAATAATGATTTAAGGAATTTTTCATATATTTACATTTTGCTTTGTTTTTTTTTTCAAAAATATAAGATTATATGTTTTAGATGTGAGAGTTCTATTTAAGAATCTGTTTATAAATACCACCACCACTACCCCCAACAATTTTCTGCTTTCTTTCTAATCTTAGCTACGTTAGTTTTAATTGAAGATCTTTTTAATTTAATGCAAAATTGTCTTTTTTACATCTCACAATGCTTTTTTGTCTCTTGTTCATTCATAAATTCTTCTCCTATCCATGAAATTGATAGGTAATATGTTTCATGCTATAATTTACTTATGATATCTCCCTTTATGCCTAGATCATATATCCATTTTGATCTTGTTAAAGAGTGTAGGATATTAGTCTATATCTGGTTTCTGCCAAACTGCTTTCCAGTTTTCCCAACAATTTTTACCAAATAGCAAATTCTTATCCCAAAAGCTTGGATCTTTATTTTTGGCAAATACAAGGCTACTATAACTTTTTTATTGTTGTTGTTGTTGTTCTTGTTCTTGTTCTTGTTTTTGTATTTCTATTCTGTTCTGCTGATCTACTTTTCTATTTCTTAGATGGTACCAGATAGTTTTTTTCTTACTGCTTTATAAAGTTTATGTTTTACTGCTTTATAATATAGTTTAAAATTTGTTACTTACAGGTCTCCTTCCTTTACATTTTACAAAATTAATTCCTTTGATATTTTTGATATTTCATTTTTTCAAATGATTTTCATTATTTTTTCTAGTTCAATAAAACTATTTTTTGGCAGTTTAATAGGCATGGCATTGAATAAGTAAATGAGTTAGAACTGTCATTTTAATTATATTGGCTCTGCCCACCCATGAACAATTAATATTTCTCCAATCATTTCAACATGATTTTATTTGTTTTAAAAGTGTCATAATTATTATTATATGTTATATATAATACATAATTAAAATTTTTAAGATGTTCATAAAGTTACTGAGTTCATTTTGGCAGGTACACTCCTATGTAGTTTGTTCTATCTATGGTAATTTTAAATGACTTCTCTTACTAGGTCTCCTTGCATGATTTTGTTAGTGATATAGAGAAATACCGATGATTTTTGTGGCTTTATTATGTAATCCTGCTACTTAAAAAAGAATCAACTAATTTTTCAGTTTGATCTTTAAATTTTTCCATATAAATATTATGACAAATACAAAGGTTTATTACCTCTTTGCCCTTTCTGATGCCTTCATTTTCTTTTTCTTATTGCTATTGCTAACATTTCTTATACAATATTAAATAACACCAGTAAAAATGGGCATCCTTATTTCACTCTTGATTTTATAAGGTTTTTAATTTATCACCATTACAAATATTTGCTAATGGTTGTAGGAATGTACTTACTATCATTCTAAAGAATTTTTATGTTTTTAATTTTGTTAATTTAATTTTTATATTTTATATTTATGTTTCAAGTGTTTTTAACAGATGTTAGTGTTGATTTTGACCAAAGCTTTTTTCTATCTGAATTGATAATACTCATGTGATGTTTGTTACTTTTATTGTTAATATAATAAATTATGCTAAAATTTTCCTTATAGTAAACCATCCTGGCTACCAGTATACATCTTGATCAGAATATATAATCTTAGTGATATATTGTTGTAGTCTCCTGGTTAATATTTTATTTAGGATTTTTTACTATATTCATTAATGTTAGCCTATAATATTCTCTATTTTTGCTCTTCTTGCTTTAGGTATAAGTTCTATATTTGTTTCATAAAAAGAGTTTGCCAGAACACCTTCTTTACCAATTCTTCTAAATAATCTATTAAATATTAGAATTAGAATATCTCTGAATGTTTGGTAAAATTCATTTGTATATACAAACTGTATCTGATGCTTTTTTTCCTTAAAAATTAATTTATGGTTTGCATGTTTTTCTTTTTCTAAAACAAGTTTATTTTAGATAACTATTTCTTCCTTTGTTAGTCTAGACAATTTATATTTTTGTATGTATTCTTTCATTTCACTTAATTTTTAAATTTGGTGGCATATAATTAGGCAAAATAATACCTAATAATTTCTTTAATTTTATCTTCATTAATAGTAAGTTCATCCTTTTCATTTCTGATCCTAGTGATTTGGTTTTCTTCTCTTTTAAAAAAATTAACTAATGGTTTATCTATTTTGTTCATTTTTTCCGTAAAACCAAATCAGTTTTATTTATTAACGCAATTACTTTCTTAAATTTAATTTTGTTAATTTCACTTTTAGTTTTTAGGATTTCCAATTTGGTTTTTAATTTTTAATTTTAATGTATTTTTTTTAGTTTTTTTAATTGTATACCCAATTCATTGATATGTTCTTTATTTTTTGATATTAATATTTAGATATATACATTTCTCCCTAATTACTACTTTCATTGTATCCCATAGATTTTGGCATATTTCCCTCATTATTATCATTTTCTTTAATGAAATTATTTATTGTTTCTAGGACTTGTTCTTTAATCCATACATTCTGTAAGATTATGTTATTTAGTCTCTAATTTTCATCAGGTGTTTCAATGACTTATAAATATGATTTTTACTGTATTACAATCTATAAAAGATGCATTTAAAATTTCTGCTTTTCTGCATTTAGCTATAAAGGTGTTTTGTCTTAACTCAGGTCAATTTTGTAAAGGTACCATTACCCACTGAGAAACAGGTATACTCCTTTCTGTTTCCATTCAGTTCTCTCCAGATATCTAAATAATTTAAGATTGTATTAATCTCCTTGACTCCTTTCTTATTTGTTTTTTTTTTTGGTTAGATTTTTCTAGTTCAAAGAAGGGAAGTTTAAAGTCTCCTACTATTTTAGTTTTGTTTTTCATTTATATTTGTAATTCCTTTAGTTTTTCCTTGAAAAATCTGGATGCTATACTATTTGGTACATATAGGCTTAGTATGGATAATGCTTTATTTGAGACGTTTTGCATGTGGTTGCTTTGCTCTCACTATTCCATACTGAATCAGCGTCTTGCTCTTCTTTGTCTCCATAAAAATTTTCAGTGGTTAAGGGTTTTTTGTTTGTTTCTTTGTTTTTCTGTTATCTCATTTTCCCAGTCTTTTTTCTTTTTTCTTTTCTTTTCTTTTCTTTTCTTTTCTTTTCTTTTCTTTTCTTTTCTTTTCTTTTCTTTTCTTTTCTTCTTCTTCTTTTTTTTTTGCCTATGAACTAAGAGTTCTGAAAACTCCTGATTTTGTCTCCTCTGCTGATGGTTTCCATGACTTAGAGCACTATGAACTATTTTTCTCTGTGGCTAGGGTCTTCACCAAAGGCTTGAATGGGCCAAGAACTACAGACTTCTGATGCTCAGTGTAGGTTGGTGTCAGAGTTTGGGATTTCAAGGAATGTTAATCCCATGTTGGCTTAGGCAGGGTCCTAGGATCCCCAAAGTGGTCTATGCCCAAGCTCAGAACCTGGCACAGTAGGTGTGGGGTGGCCAGCCTGCACTTCTCTGTGTGCAGTTTTACTTCCAGTTTTCTCTTATCTCATGAAAACTGACTTTTTCTGCCTACCTTTCAAGTTGTTTTCTATAGAAGAACCCCCTTATTCCCTCTCTTTTTTGGATCTATGACTTTAGTTTTTTTGAGGCATCATTTTAAGTTTGTTTTGGGAGAATTCTTAGAGTGGTTCAGGCTTTTGCCGCTCTTAAGCCACCATCTTGGCTCCACCCCCTTCATTATCTATGATATATTTTAATATAGTATAGTTTCTATGTTCATCTCTTTTACTTAGATCTATTTTGGCTTTAATTTTAGCTGAGATCAATACTGCCTTCCCATTTTATATTTTGTCAACTGAAGCATAACGTTTTACTCCATTACTTTATTTTTATTCTATGCATGTCTCATTTTTAACTGTGTTTCTCTTAAGCAACATATGGTTGGGGTTTGATTTTTGATCCATTCTGCTATCCATTTCATTGAGAATTCATTCCAATCATATTACAGTTTTTAGTTGTGTATTTCCCTTCATTCTATTTTTCCTTTTCTGTATCTTTTTTATACTATTCCTCCTCAGAAATCTTATTTTCTTCTAACCACTACCTCCGTAATCTCACTTCTTCTAAGGGTCTCTTCCTTATTTTCTTCCCACCCATTTATTTTTAGATCAGTCTACCCTTCTAGGGTTCTCTCCCTTAACTCCTCACCTTACTCTCTTAGTTCTTAATCTATTCATCCTTTAAAGGGTTCCTCTTTTACCCCCTCCTCTTATCCTCTTATTTCTCCATATTTCTTCTATTGTTCTCTTATCTTTATCCCTCACCTTCCTATTTCCTCATATGTTAAGAAAATTTTTACCCTTTTTTAGGTGTAGGTTTTCTTTTACCCAAATATGATGAGAATCGGATACTAACACCATCAGCCCTCCATCCCCTACTTCTCTTCACTGTAATATTTCTTTCATTCATACCTTTTTAATATGAGATAATTGTTTCATTTTCTCCCTCTCCATCCAATTTTGTTTTATTTTTTAGTCATTAAATTTTTTTCAACTTGACCTATCTATATATTCTCTTTAAAACTACTCAATTAATATCATCCTAAAGGTTTTATATTTGTCATTTCCCATATGAGAAGCAAATGACCTTTTCAAATCCTTTATAATTCATCTTACATGTTTATCTTCTTATGTTTCTTCTCATTCTTGTAGATCAAAATTTCCATTCAGCTATGGTCTTTTTTTTCCTTCAAGAATATCTGAAAGTCTTTTATTTTATTAAGTAGCCATTTTTTTAATGATAATACTCAACTTTCCTGAGTAGATTATTTTTGGTTGTAAATCCAGCTCCTTTACTCTTTGAAATATTGTGTTCTATGCCCTTCATTGTTTTGCTATAGACATTATTAAACCTAGTGTTAGTCTGAAAGTTCCACAGTATTTTAACTATTGCTTTCTAGTTGCTTGTTGTTTTTTCTCCTTAACCTGGGAATTACAAAACTCAGTCATAATGTTCATGTGAGTTCTTCTGGATTATTTCAAGTTCTATTTTATCTTCTAGTTCCAAAACTTCAGGAAAATTTCTTTAATAATTTCTTCAAGGGTGCAGCTGGGTGGCTCAGTGTATTGAGAGCCATGCCCAGAGATGGGAGGTCCTGGGTTCAAATCTGGCCTCAGACACTTCTTAGCTGAGTGACCCTGGGCAAGTCACTTAACCCCCATTGCCTAGCCCTTACCACTCTTCTGCCTTAGAACCAATACACTGTACTGATTCTAAGAGAGAAGGTAAGGATTTAAAAAAATAATAATAACAATTTCTTCAAGTATAGTATCTAAACACTTTTTGATCACTACCCTTTCAGATAGTCCAAAAATTTTATATTTTCTCTCTTTGATTTCAGGTGAATTGCTTTTGCAATAAGATGTTTCACATTTTCTTTTTTTATTTTTTTAAATCTAGTTTTTTTTTATTAATTTCTTGCCTTAAGAAGTTATCTGCTTCCCTATGCCCAATTCTAATTGTTAATCAGTTATTTTCCTCAGTAAACTTTTGGATTTCTTTTTCCAATTGGTTGATCTTTATTCCATAATTGTCTTGCATTGCTTTTGTTCCCTTAAGTTTTCCTCAACCTTTTTCATTTGGTTTTTAAGGTCTTCTTAAAAGCTCTTCTAAGAACTCTTTTGAGGCTTATGTTCATTTTACAGTTTGTTTCAAGTTTTGGAAGTGAGTTTTTAAAATTTCATTATCTTCAGAATTTGAACACTGGTTTTCTTTACTTGCAAAGTAACTCTATTGGTTGGGCTCTTTTTTGCTTACTTATTTTTTTTATTGTTTTATTTTTAGTGACATATTTCTAATAGATAATTTTATGCTAGCATTGGGTTCTTCTGGATATGTGGGAGATAAGGTTTCAGGGTTCAGCTTTATTGTTGTCATTTCCTGAGCTCTTTAGGGGTCTTTAACTTCATAGATCTTCCAATTTCTATGTTACAAAGTTCCCAGCAACACTGTCACCTTCAATGCTCTTCCTCCTGGCTGTCTCTCCAGGGGCTGTAAGCATTGTCTTACCCCTCTTTTCTGGAGTCACAATCAGGAATTCTGCTTTCCTGGGATTCTTAACTCCTTCCAACCACACTCACTCATGTATATCCACTCCTTTTCTGCAGCCACAATTTGATACAGTGTCTAATCAGTGCACATAATCCCATAATCTTCTCCCAATCAGTTGCTCAATCCCTTCATGGTCATTTGTTTGAAGGATCTAAAACTGAGGCTGTAGTCTACAAGCTTCCTCCAGGCCCTGCCACCTATTGATTTGGTTGTCATATTACCATGTAGAGCCTTCCAAGGTACTTCCCAAATTGTCCTATAGCGGATGATTGTTTCTCCCCATCTCAACTATTTTTGCCACTTTAAAGTTTTCTCAGAAGTACTATTCTTAATTATTTGTAGGGAAATTTGGGAGTGACTTAATCTTTTGTCCTATTCCACCATCTTCCCACAATGCATTTCTCACTAAATGATCTTATCTTCTTCTTTACAGAAAAGATACATCTACCCAAAGTAACAAGCCTACCTTGAAAAAAAAAAAAGCAGAGCAGGAAAGATCTAACTCTGACTCTGGTTCTGAGTTGTACTGTTTTCTATGGCTATGGGCTGTTGTTGTACAAACCCTTCCCAGTGTAAGAAGGACTTCTGGCTAGATTCTCTGGTCACAGGGACCACCATTGGTGAAGCATTCTTGCCTAGTAATGATTTTTGCTCTATGAATGCTAAGGAAGTATTGATAATAACTCCCTGAGGGCCCCTTGGGCCTGAGCAAGCTGGTAAAGAGATTCACTAGGCATGGATCTAAAAATAAATAAATAAATAAATAAATCTCTAATTTTGTGGACCTAAAAGTCCATGGTAAATTTTCTGGATTTGAGTTACACTGCTTCAAGGAGTGTATCTAAAGAGTATAATTAGTATTTTAACTTACATGTCACTTTGCTTCAAACACGAGTCATAGGCATCAATCACGGCAAGGTATTAATTATTCTTTGTATAATTTTTCTGTAGCCATCAGGATTCTATGCAAAATAAGGGGAATTGGTTCCTTCTTATCTTCCTTTCTCCATTTTTCATGTCCTGGTTTTTCTTTTCTCGCCAGACATTTGATACCCTCATTCTCTTTTAGGATTATTTTTTTTAGTTTTTTTTAGTTTTTAAAACATTATTTTATTTGGTCATTTTCATACATTATTCATTGGAAATAGATCATTTTCTTTTCCTCCTCCCCCCCCCCCCCCCCACCACCCTTCCCCTAGCCAACACACAATTCGTCTGGGTATCACATGTGTCCTTGCTCTGAACCCATTTCCTTGTTGTTGGTATTTGCATTAGGGTGCCCTATCCTTCCTATAAGTAGTTCATGCTCCAAAATGATCAAACTCTCCCTCCTCCCCCCAGAAGATCTTTCCCGGGTCTACTTCCCACCCCTATTCAATCTCTAGTAAAATTATTTTCTACAGTTTTCACTTGTGTTAAGCTATATGATTAATTTGGGGTAGTGACCAAAAATATTAATCCTGCCCAGAATATTTGCACCTAAAAAGATAAATTATTTTTAATCCATATGAATTCCAATGAATGGATGTTTTGGAGAGGTATTTTTGAACTGCAGAGAATTCTTAATATCCTTTGCCCACTAGTCATCTGGCCCTTATTAAGAGTAGTAGCTATAGGCAACCAGGACATCTAGGTGATGGGAGGGATTGAGTGCTGGACTTGGGAGTCAGAATGACCTGAATTTTAATCCTCCCTTAGACACCTCCTAGTTATGTGACCTTGAGCAAATCCCTTAATTTCTATAAGCCTCAACTTCCTCATGAGTAAAATGTGGATAATAACAGCCCCTACTTCACAGGGGTGTTGTGAGGGTCAAATGAGATAGCATTTGCAGAGTGCTTTGCAAATCTTAAAAGTGGTATATAAATGCGAGCTATTATTCCCTACAATTTCTGTCAAGCAGTGCAAAAAAGAGCAATGAGAATGAAAAAAGTTGGTGCTTTCTTGTCTTGTGAGTTTCCATCTTCCTTTCTGGACCACTCTCCAAGCTCCTGCCTCCCTTTATTCCCCATTCAAGGCACTTTCCTCACTCTAAGTTGAGTTCAATTATATTTATAAGGTTTTAGAATCTGTACTTGAGAACATGTAGATTTTTAACTACTGCTTTTAAGGGACACAAAGCATTAGCATTTGAACTATTGTGATAATAATACCAAGAAGGCAGCCCATAGTACAATTCAAGAATTCACTTGTAATTTCCTCTAATAGTCCAAATGTAAATGGTCAACTCTTCAAGGAAGTTCTTCCTCCCAATGCCCAATCCAGTTCAGTGAAAAAGAGAAGTCATTGTCCTGGGGCAGTAACTCATCCACATGATGCTCAAGTTCTTTGATTCCGTGATTCTCATGGCTCTTGTCCCAGATCTTTTGGGAATGGAAAGACAACAGCAATGCAGTGGAAATGGGCAACATGTTTATATGAACCTGCTATAATACTTCTCTTCTTGATTGCTAAACATATCCAGATATGCAAAAAGCCTGGGATACAGCTTGAACTTGAGGTTGAGGTAATAATCCTAGGAAAGTGAAGACAAAGATGTTTCTCTCATTTGTTTTTCTGTTCCTGAGGTCCCTAAGTGTTTGGGGTACACAAGGTGATAATTCTAACAAATATGTAAATAGGACACAAAGACCATTTCCATATCCTTGGCCAAGAAACACATGGATTGTTTTAGATCAGTGTTTTGTAGAAAAGCAGGATGTGTGTAATCTTTTTTTTTGTCCTTTCATTTTGTAGATGGAGAATTAGAGCCTAGAGTGGTTACATGGCTTTCTTTCCTTAAGTTACACAGATAGTAAATTGAAGAGCTAGGTTTTACTCCCAGGTCCTCTGACTTCAACTCAAACAAACTTTCCCACTGTACTGCACTGCCTCAGTCTGGTAATGGAAAGAGAACTGATTTTGGAGTCAGAGAAATCGGGTTTGAATCATGGATTTTGCTGCCTTTATGTCCATAGATACATCACTATCCTCTCCAAATTCCAGTTTCTTCTATTGTAAAATGAAGGGGTTAGGTTAGATGATATCAAAGGCCTTTTCCAGCTCTCTTAGTATCTGGTATTAGAAGAAACCTTAAATGTCATCTTCAAGGGACCTTGGCTTCCTTAAATATTCTATTACGAATTGGTTACTAATGAATTGTCTAATCTTGAATTTATTTAATGTTTTGGACTATTTAGAGAATACATTTGCTACTCTATACTTAAAGTCGTACTTCCTTTTATTTGTTCCTAATTTAAATTGTATAGGATATCCTTTAGTTCTAGTTGTGCAATCTCCAGTATATATGAAATTGTCCCATAGTCTGTTACCTTCTCCTATTTTCAACTATGTCCAGAGGCATAATGGATCACATTTAAACTTAATCAAACACTTGCCAGTGACTTTTTAGCATACAATTCCCCCCTTTTTTAATAAAAATTTTACTCAGCAATACTTTTATTCTCATAGAAGAGATTATGTTCCAGAAAAAGGAAATAACTTCCATTCCATCTTTATTATTCTAGCCTTCTCTTTTCCTTCTAAGTCTTTTCCCCAAAAGCCATTTGATAACCTGGTTCCAGGAGCTCCCTTCCTCTCCCCCAATTGTAGGGGAGAAAACAATGCAAATGGGAACTACTGAAAAAGTCATTGTTCTACTATCATTTTTTCCCTTGTTTGTTGGATTTCTTAAAGAACATGTAAATTATAATCATCACCACATTATTATTCTCTATGTTTAAAATAGCATTGAGTTCCTTTAGGGAAATTCTGGAATAATAAGAATAGCAATCTCTTCTTCTTGGACATTCCTGTCTTTCAAGAAGTAGTCCATTTTCTAGAACTTATTGCTAACTAAAAGACTCTGGTGAGTCTTTTAAACTTTTTTTTCCTTCTCTTGCACTCTGAGTGTATACTTACCAAATTCCTGAAACTGAAATCTCTTCTAAATCTGGATTACATTCTCCAGGGGAACATATGTATTCATTAGGGACCAGAATGCCATAAGTTCAAAGATGATTCTTGCTATTTTTCTGTACAGTAAAATTGGGGATGCTTAATAAGAATAATAAAAAAGGGATGAAGTTGGCTACTGACCATGCTGATGCAAAGATATCTGGGAAAGTAAAGGATATACTCCATAGAGCAAAAACCATACCTAAGGTCTTGACTAGACAAGAACACATAAGACATGGAGAAATAGCTCTGTCTAGCCCAAGGTTAAAAGAAAGTCCTGAATTTTTGTTTATTTACTTTAATATGAGGTAAATATGTTTGGGTAGAATAGAGAAGAAATTACTCAGATGCTATAGAAAACAAACTGAATTTTATTGTCTTAAACCCTAACATTGTTAGTCAGGAATAAAAGTGTCTTCTCTTCACAATCTCAAAGTCACTTTTAAATCATTATGATGTATTTAGGGAAATTGCTGAACTTTGCTTTCAATCTAATACATACAGTGGCCTTTCCCCCCCTCTCCAACATGATAATTTCTGATGATCTAAAAGTGACACTTAATCATATGGGGGGTTATTGTCTCATAAACTAGATCTAACAGATTATCCTATCTGAGAATTAGGGTAACAATTTGACATTTGACACTATTTCTACTATTTATAACTAGTTAGATTTTAGATGATTATTTTCTTTCCCTACATTCCTCCATCTCATGAGTCATTCTCTATCATTTGATATTCCATGCAGGTGGTCACATTAACCCAGCTGTGTCCTTTACGATGTGTTTCTTTGGACGGATGAAATGGTTCAAATTGCCTTTCTATGTAGCAGCCCAGTTTCTGGGGGCTTTTTTAGGGGCTGCAGCCCTCTTTGGAGCTTACCATGGTGAGTTGGCCACATGGGTTAGGAGAATAAGGGAATGGATAAAAATCTCAGTCAAAAATCATTTTGAAAATTTTAGTGAGAATAAGATGGTGGGAGAATTCACCAGATGCAGTAATAAGTTAGAAAAGGGGCTACTCCTCTGAAGACAGAAGTGTCCAAGAAGGAAGTGCTATCCTAATGTCAGAGTTGAGTTTCTAAAGGAACTGAATGCTATGTTAAACACAGAGAATGATAATAATGACAACCATAATTTACACATATACAGTGCTTTAAGAGATTCAACACACAAGGGAAAGAAAAAGCAGAGCCAGGACTTTTTCAGGAGTTCTCATTTGCATTGTTTTCTCCCCTATAATTGGGGTAGGGGAGGTAGGTTAGTGGAACCAGGTTATTTGAATGATTTAGGGGGAAAGACTTAGAAGGAAGAGAGAAGGATAGAATAATAAAGATAGAATGGAAAGCTATGCCCTTTTTCTGGCACAGGGTCTCAGTTCTACAAGACTGTAAGTATTACTGAGTAAAACCACTAGTAAGAACACAGGATTGTAGGTCAATAACATTTGGGATTCTAGTTGAGACTCTCACTAACTCATTGTGTTAAGCAAGCTATGGAATATCTCTAGGTTTGTTTCCTCATCTCTAAAATGAGGTTTACAGGCTTGATAACCTGTAAAGTACTTTCAAGAAGTAACATTTTGAGTAAATGAAATTGGATCCTAAAAATTCTTCTAATTTGGGCCAAAGCAAGTCATTATATGTCAGCTTCCCCAATCAAAGTTTTTCATGAGATGGCAGCAAGTAGTCATGGGACCATAGTAAATGACTATCAATATCATACCATTCTGAGCACTGAGGATACAAAGAAAGAGAAGAGACAGTCCTTCCTCTCAACAAGTTAACAAGCTAATGAAGAAGATAGCATGCAAACAACTAGGTACAACAATCAAGCTATATATACATGATAATCTGGAAATATTCAACAGAGCTTGGGCACTAGAATTAAGGGGATGAGTGTTGTTCGAGAAAGGCTTGAACCATAAATACACTGATGTGAAAGATAGTATGCTCTGATCCACATCCATCCAACTCCAATAGTTCATTCTCCGGAGGTGAGTAACTTTGCCATCATAAGTCTTTCAGAATTGTCCCAGATCATTGCATTGCTGCGAGCAGCCAAGTTTTCACAGGTGATCATCACACAATATTGCTGTTACTATATACAATGTCCTGGTTCTGCTTATTTCACTCTGCATCAGTTCACAGAAGATCTTTCCAGATTTTTCTGAAACCATTCTGCTTATCATTTCATATAGCACAAGAGTGTTCCATCATCAATATATATCACATTTTGTTTGGCCATTCCCCCAATTGATGGACATCCTCTCAATTTCCAATCTTTTGCTACCACAAAAAGAGCTGCTATAAATAGTTTTGTTCAAGTAGGTCTTTTCTCCTTTTTTATTATCTCTTTGGAATACAGACTCAGAAGTTGTATTACAGGATCAAAGAGTATGCTCAATTTTATGGGCATAGTTCCAAATTGCTCTCCAGAATGGTTGGATCACTTGACTGCTGTACCAAAAATATATTACTGTCCCAGTTTTGTCACATCCCCTACATCATTGTACTAGCAAATTTTTAACAACTGGCTCTCCAAAAACACAAGACTTACTTTTAAAGTTCATCTTAAATTTAATTTTTTTAATTCCTTAAATTTAATTTATTAACATGTTTTCCATCATTTTCTCCAGTCTAGACCCTGGATCCCCCTGCAAACTTTGACAGAAGGGCCAAAAAGAAAACATTCTATGCTATGGGCAGAACAAAATTTACCCAGCCAGATTTGTCTTTCAAGCTATAGTGTGCTGATTCCTGGTATAGATAATCAACAAAATAATAAATCCTGCCCCAATTTGTAGCTTTGTCAGTTTTCCAGGTATAAATGTTCATCCCGAAAATTAACAATCAGATTTTTTGAGTCAGTGGAGGATGACAGGATTTAGAGGTAGAAGGGATTCTAATGATTAGCTAGTCTAGGCACTCCATTTTAGGATGAGGGATATGGGTTGGAAGGGCTCTTAGAAATCATCCAATCTAATTCCTCGTTTTTTCAGGAAACTTGAGCCCAAAGAAGTAAAAAAACAAAACAAAAAAAAACCTAATACAAATTCATTCCCAGGTCACCCAATTCCAAAACTACCTCTCTTTACCCTGCTCCATACTGCCTGTCTAAAAATAAGAAGCTGAAGCTAAGAAAGATGCTTTGCCCCAAATCATATGGGTAGTACAAAAGTCTAGCTGGATATAAACTCAGTTTTTTCTGACTTTGGTTCCAGTCATCTCTCTTTTATGCAATGAATCCTTCCATCTCAAAATTCTTTGATTCTAAACTCCTTTATGTCAGGCATTTCTCACCCTATATCTATTTCAAAACACTGGATGTACCCAGTTGTATTCTACATCCCAAGGCAGCTGTGGGTACCACTAGAATGTCTGTTGAGTTTTTGTTTGGGGCACACTTATATCCTGGAGGTATCTGTTGCCCACAAGACTTCTGAAATTCCAGGGGAAAAGAAGGTGGTTTCTAAGGTCCTTCCAGACCAGTAATTGACTTGGGCTTAAAGTAATCCATCTGAAGTAGATTTGGGCTTTCTGTGCCCCTCTCTAACTAAATCTTGGAGATGATCCTAGAGAGCTCCTGAATTACTCAGAGTTTGGCATTTTAGATGATGACTATCATCATCCAAAATGGGAGAAAGCTAAGATAGCAACCAGTGCCATCTAAATAAATGTTTAAGCTATGTATTGTTTACTCTATGTCCTGCTGTTTTGCTTTATGATGCTTCCCCAAAGAACACTCATGAATGAGGGCTTCGTTTTCCATAGATGCACTGATGAACTTCGCTGGAGGAGAACTGATCACATATGGGGAAAATGCGACAGCACACATTTTTGCGACCTATCCAGTTAGTTACCTGTCAGTGCCAAATGCATTTGGAGAGCAAGTAAGTTTAGTTACAAGGTGAACTGTAGGTGGAAGTGTGCATGGTAGTAGAATGGTCATGAAATAGGCTTGATCAGTCAGAAAATGAAAGTGAGTCTTTCAAATAAGGGATAGATGGGCACGATTCAATCTATCCTGCTAAACGTTCATATTAAAAAAAATTAATTACTACTAAACCTGAGAACCTATGGTCTTTAACACACACACACACACACACACACACACACACACGGTATTTAAACATTCAAATTAGGTTTCAACAATTTATCATATATTTTCCTTTTCTAAGATGAGATTGGAAACAGGGAAGGAGAGAATTTGGAACTGAAAATAAAAATAATAAAATAAAATATGTCAATTATATTGTCGCTTTAAATTGGTTGTCAGCAACTAGACTATTTAGGAAATTGACCCAGAATAACTATTCTGGTCAGTTTCTAGCAGTCTTAAAGACTTACACTGCCCTCTCAAGGGATAATATTATACTTACTAGGAGCCTTTTCTCAATTTCTCTTCCTGAAGAGAAGCATTTTGTCTCTGCAACATTTTATAGAGATAGTTCACGATAGTTTGAGAAAAGGTTCAAATGAGACAACATGAATGGATCATTTTCCTAACTTTAAAGAGATATATAAATGTTAGCTATTTATAACTATTGTAAATAATAAGAAATTGATAATGATAAAAGGATAATGTGATTAGTTAAATAGCCAAAGCTAGGCTCGAAAGAGACCTCCAGTTACCAGGAAAGAAAAGGGCTGGAGATATGCATAAAGACTGATGGAACGAGAAAGAAATGGATTTAGCTGTGTCCAAGGAGAAAAACCAAAGCTAGGAATGTGATTTAGGTAGCTTGACAGTAGAAGCTAAAACTCAGATGTCTCTAAAGCTAGATCCTATCATTCTATATGTTCTTGGTCGTCTCACTGTGGATAATTTATAGAAATCACCACTATACTTGAAGGATTCAAAGTGAAGAATAAGGAAAATATTTTTGGACATTGTCAATGGAAAATTTGTTTTTTGACTATGCATATTTATTATAAATTATTATTTTTCTTTTTTCCCTCCCCAACATTAAGGGGGAAAACAAAAGAGGGAAAATATTTTTGTTAATTAAAAAATAGAATTATGTTTTTTTAATCACCAGAATAAAATAGTTTGTGAAGCTTAAGAAAAATTGAGTCTGAAGAGTTGTTATAAAGAGATATAAAAGGATAGTTATAATTCTGAGGCCACAGGAATGGGAGAGAACCATATTAGGTGGAAGCAATAAGTAAAAAAAAAAAACCTTTCTCCAGCCTCTAGGCTTGTCCACAAACCATTCCAGAAAGTTCAGTGATTGTCTGACTTTAGAGATCTTCAGAGAAAGAGATCTTATAACTTCTATTCTGGTCTCATGTGATCTTCCCAATCAAGAAAATTTCCCTCAAATCACTTCTATTGTATCTTATACCTCTAAGGACATAATTAAATGGATGGCCCCAGTTATAGAGGGGTAAGAGAACATATTCCAACAAAATTGCTAGATGTTTTCCCTTCAAGACTCATTAGAAACAAGAAACTCAGCTTGTCCATCTTTGCCAGGCTATGATTTCCATAGTGATCCCTTTGGTGGACCACACTGTATTGGATAATTAAAAGTTACATCATAAAGAATTCACATGGTACTTTGTCTTTAAGGAATTCACAGACTATTTATTATAGGGGAGAAAAAACGACTCATCTATTCAAAAAATATTTGCACTCAAATATAAAGCATGACCAAAGTCCATTGGGAAGATAGGGTGGGACAGGATAGAGGAGACTCCCTGGGAAAAGCTAAGGAGATGGACTGTGAACTGAGGTAGGGGAGGGATGCTTCAAGGCGATCAGGGGAGCAATGATTTCATGTATTCCTGAGTAGAAAGCCATCAGCAGGAAGGATGTCCTGAGAAGGAAGGGAGGCTGAGGGGATATAGTGAGAGATTAAATCATTGCTAGGGTGGTGCCAGCCAGTAGAAAACTGTCAGACTCAGCCTTAAGCACATTCCTAGGAGCCTGAATTGACTAGCAGCTTTCTGTACCTGAAATGTTTTGCTTCTAGGACTACAAGGAAATATTACAGTAATTAAAGGCTTTGGGTGTTTCAATAGAAACATATATTGGTCCTGGGAGAGATACAGTGCATCTTGGTGAATGGTTCTTTGCTAGAGGATTCCACCCTCCTATTTCTTCGCCTGATGCAGGAAAGGAGAGGGGAAAGGGGATCCGAGGAGGCCCAGATACTTCATTATAAATCTTCTTGTGAGAATTTTCCTGTTAAAAGAAAAAGGAGAGCTACTGGGGCTGTTTGCATCTAAAGTAGAAGACAACTAGACCTATTTACCAAGTTGGACTTGCTCTGTCAGGGATTTGATTTTTCTTTCTTAGGTTTTGAGTTTCCATCTACTCCCTTGTTCACCAGAGCCATTGTGACACCAAGACATTGCAGAGAACCCACCAAATTCTGAATCCTTCCATATAGGACAGGCTTATTTCCTCTGCTCAACAGAAAACACTATCCTGGGAATATGACTAAGACCCAGGACCACAACATAGTCCTTTCTTGTATCATAATGCCCCCCCCCAATGCCCATTCTTTGGTCTTTCCCAATGACAAAAAGTGACAAAAAGGCGATAATGAGTTTAACTCAAGAGAGTGTTTGCACAGTAGCCTCTAGTATATACCAAAAAAAGGAAGAGAAGTTGCAGCAGCCTGTCTTAAATGTGCTCAGTTCCCCTTATTGAATGCAAAGACCATTTCATTTTTATCTTTGTGTCCCTAGTGCCTAGTCCTGGGGCAGAATCAGATAGCACTGATTACTAGTGCATGACACATCGAAAGTAAACTTAATAAGAACGTGTTGATTGACTAATTCATGCAGGGGGTGTCTCTTTGTTCTATACCCTCAATTTTTCTCGTCTGAACTCATTCAGGATTTCATTGATTTCCAGCACTAAGAAACATCATGCAGAGGGCCTGGCAAATGCGGAATTTTCCTGGGTTTTCTGATCAAATTAAATACAGTCCAGATTAGCAGTTTTTAGACCCTCCTCTGAAATTCATCGAGAGACCCGATGTCCAGAAAGGATCCCTCTAAGTACTTTTTTCCATTTAGAAATTAGTTTCCTTGAGGCCCAGTCACAGAAGCCAAAGATCATTGAAATGACTGTAAGAAACAATAAAATTGGATGGCAGCTAGGTGGCTCAGCAGATTGAGAGCCAGGCACGGAGACAGAAGGTCCAGGGTTCAAATTTGACCTCAGAACACTTCCTGGACAAGTCACTTGACCCCCATTGTCCAGCCCTTACCACTCTTCTGCCTTGGAACCAATAGACAGCATTGATTCTAAGACAGAAGGTAAGAGTTAAAAAAGAGAGAGAGAGAAGCAATCGACTTCCTGAGCTCTAGCTTAGGCGCTAGAGATACTGTTGGAGATACACAAAGACGTTCCACATTCTCTGAGCCCTTTAGGAGTGTTCTAAAGCGAAAGCCCCCAGTCTTGGTCAAGTGAAACTTCTAAGCCTGCCCCATTGGCTTTCCTTCTTTTAGTATTTCCCCATTATTCAGCCCCCAGCTCACTTACATAGACCATAGATTTAACTCACTGAAGCATTCTTTTTTTTTAACCCTCACCTTCCATTTTAGAATCAATACTGTGTATTGGTCCCGAGGCAGAAGAAGTAAGGGCTAGGCAATGGGGTTTAAGTGACTTGCCCAGGGTCACCCAGCTAGGAAGTGTCTGAGGCCAGATTTGAACCCCAGCCTCTAGGCCTGGCTTTCACCCAGCTGCCCTCTCACTGATGCATTCTTCTCCCCCTCCAGGTATTGTCCTCCATGTTTCTTCTCTTGATCGTCTTTGCCATTTTTGATGATAAAAATTGGAGGGTCCCTAAAGGCCTAGAGCCCTTTGCCATTTTCATGCTGATCCTCGTCCTCACTTGCGCATTGGGAATGAACGGTGCCGCCATGAATCCAGCTAGAGATCTGGGTCCCAGATTGTTCACGGCTCTGGCAGGTTGGGGCTTGGAAGTCTTCAGGTAAGTCACCTCAGAGGGAGTGTCAGAGATAGAAACTGTGCCCCATGTGGGACCTTGACCGCTGACAAGGGAACGTTAAGGAGGAATTATACCCATGTAGAATCTCTCTGAAAGGGTCAGAGATTTTAATGACTTGATACGAAGAACTTCCTGCGAAGAAACCTCCTGGTAATGCTGTTTAGGAACTACTTTGCAACTTGTAGTCTGAGCTGCACAGTGCATTGAGAAATTAAGTGCTTTGCTCAGGGTTGCACAGACATTATGTCAAAGGCAGGATTTGAACCCAGACTTTCCTGAGTCCACGTCCAGTCCTTTTTTTTTTTTTAATGCTTACCTTCTGCCTAAATATCATTTCATTTTTTTAAACCCGCCTTTTTCTTTTTAACCCTTACCTTCTGTCTTGGAGTCAATACTGTGTATTGATTCCAAGGCAGAAGAGTGGTAAGGGCTAGGCAATGGGGGTTAAGTGACTTGCCCAGGGTCACACAGCTAGGAACTGTCTGAGGTCACATTTGAACCCAGGACCTCCCATCGCTAGGCCTGGCTCTCAATCCTCTGAGCCACCCAGCTACCCCCTAAGTACAATTTCTTTTTTTTTTTAACCTTTACCTTCTGACTATTGGTTCTAAGGCAGAAGAGTGATAAGAGCTAGGCAATTAAGGGACTTGCCCAGGGTCACACAGCTCAGAAGTGTCTGAGGCCATATTTGAACACAGGACCTTCTGTCTCTGGACTTGACTCTCAATTTACTGAGCCACCCAGCTTCCCCCGTAGGTATCATTTCTAAAAAAGAAGCGTGGTAAGGGCTAATAAATTGAGGTTAAATGACTTGCCCAAGGTCACAAAGCTCTGATGTGGGGCCTGAGCCAGAGTTAAATCCGTGTCCTCCTGACTATGGAGCTCTATCTATTCTACTACTTAGCTGCCCCACCAGGGCCAGCTCTTTACCTACTATGCTCTATTGCCTCTCAAAAGACTGATTTTAATGTTGAGGAGAAATCTTTTGTCAGGATATAGGTAGAGAATAGTTTATCTCCCATAATGATAACCCTTTACACATATAAAAGATTTAGCTTTCAGTGTTAAATGACTAGATTTTATTATTATTATGGCACCGTGCACGAGGTACTATGTAAATATTAGCTCTTCTGAGGATGAAGTTTGGCCCAGTACCTGGCCCAGGCAGGCACGATAAAGGCTAGTCCTGCTTCTCCATCCCCTCTCACGTCTCCGAATCCCTAAGAGGCAGGGTTCTGAGACAGGGGGCCCTTTCCCCAGAGTGAATACAGGGCTGAACTCGAACTCAAATCCCACCTCCCACCCTCTGTGGCTGTGGGCAAGCGGCTTCCTCTACAAAATGGGGAGAGCAATAGCCTATGTGACGGAGTTGCTGAGGACACTGAAAGGAGACCGCAATAGACGTTTTTGCATCTTGAAAGAGCTCCAGAAGTGTTAGTTATTATTGTGGTCTTTCCTCCTCTTCTCAGAATGGCCCAAGGGGATGTTGGGCTCAGGACTGGCCTGGACCCAAACACATCCTCCCTTGTTTCGACCTCCCCCAAAGTTCCAAAGCCTACCCCCTCCACCCCTGTTCTCAGCCAGTTCCAAGAAAGCATCGTCTCCCTCCACGAGCGAACCCTTGTCCTAAGGTTGAGGGAAGGCAAGAACCGGGAGGCAAGCTCTGGCCTCATGCTTTTGGTGGACAGGAAAGAACTGGAGCTCCCAAGTTCTCTCTTTCTCTCTCTCTCTCTCTCTCTCTCTCTCTCTCTCTCTCTCTCTCTCTCTCTCTCTCACACACACACACACACACACACACACACATACTCACACATACTCACACACATACACACATACACATACGCTCACACACTCACATGCACACATACACACTCACATGCACACATATACACACTCACACACACACTCACACGTACACATACACACACTCATGCATACACTCACATGCACGCATACACACACTTACACACACTCACACGTGTACACACTCACACACACTCACACCCATGCACATGCACACACATCATGTACCTGTGGGTGGCTTTATCTTTCTGAGCAGGATGGGAGGCTGGGTTGTCCTTGATCCAAGGGGAGGAACTGAGGCTTTGTAAACCAACAGATCAAAGTCTGTACACAGAATGAGGAGACATCACAGGGCCTTTGGACAAAATATTGAAAACTTTGGGCTACTCCCCATGTGACAAGGAGGACAAGTGAGTTAACAGGAGCCGTGCAGGAGATAAGAGAGTGACCACTGATCCTAGGGCAGAGGGCACCCGGTCCTGATTCTGCGCTCCCTGTTCATGGGGATCAGACAAAGTGTGGCCAAGGTGGCCACTTGAGAGAGGTGGCTTTGTCCAAGGGCCAGGAACACTAAAGCAGAAGGGTAGAACTAGACCTTAGTGAATTCTAATCGTACTTGCCTTCCTACAAAGGGGTCACCTCATCCTTCTGAGGCACTAGTTTGTTGGCAACAGGTTTGTTGGACGGCAAAGATTCTCCCAGGGCCCATGAACTTGTTCAGGGACCCGTTTGGGTCCTTAGCCATCATGGCGACTTCCACTCCGGAGAGGCAGCCACACGTACTTTTTCCCCCATTTGGAACCCCTGGACCCTTGTGGTTTTCCTCTTATTCTTCCATCTGCAGCTGAACCCTATTTCCTCAGTCCCAGAGTAAGGCGCGAGCTTTGGGTCCAATAGGGACAGATGGAACAAGGAGACCTTCTCCACTGGCCTCAGAGAGTCCAAAGGGTTTGAAGAAAAACAAATTTTCACTTTTACTGTGCAGTAATAGTGACATCTGGTGGCAACTACATCCAATATCAGGATCTCTTCCAGCAAAACCTAAGTCCAGGACTTAAAGATAGTAGAATCCGATAGGGCTTTGAAATTTGGATCTAATTCTTCATTTTAAAATTAAAAAAAAAAAACATGCCCAGAGAAGTTAGACAAATCATTCAGAAGGCAAGATTAGGGGAATGCAAGGTGGGTAGACAATCACCCAGTCACCCACCCAAAAAAGGAGTTTTTTTGCAAAAAAAACTTGTGAATTGATATTTGCAATCAATATCTCTGTTTTTAATTTTTATTCATGTCAACAGCAACAATAATATGGCTGCTGATTAATATATGCTTCAATTCAACAAGCATTTTAAGCACATTATGTATAAAGCACTAAGACTGACGCTTGGTTTAGTGAGAAAAAGCAGAAAAGACCATAACAAGAAGTTTATTATCTACTTGATATCTAGATTACATTATAATAAAATGCATTTTTTGAAAACCATTATTTTATGTCTTGTAATTGATACTGTCAGTTCTAAGGCAGAAGAGGGGGAAGGGCTAGGCAATTGGACTTAAGTGACTTGCCCAGAAGGAAGTATCCAAAGTCAAATTTGAACCCCCATCTCTAGGGGCCTGGCTCTCTATCCAATGAGCCACATACTGCCCCTAGAATACATATTTTTAACAAGGAAAATTCCACTCTCTGTGGCACATGTTTATATGATACTAATTTAGTTTCCATGTTTTGTGGACTCAAGCCTCTACTGGACAGAAAAATACAGGGATCATCATGTTTTTTCCAATTTACTGGGTTAGGGGGCAATTTTTGGACTTTGCCTATGTAGAGCACTTAAAGGTTCTACTCTGTTTTACTAATGTCATTTAGAAAGTCTCTTCTCTTCTTTCTCTGTCTCTCTTTGTCTCTATCTCTCTGACTCTGTCTCTTTCTTGCTGTCTACCTCTCTGTCTCTGTGTCTGTCTCTGTGTCTATATTTCTCTCTGTCTCTGTCTCTGTCTGTCTCTGTCTCTCCTTCTCTCACTCCCTCTCTCTTTCTCTCTCCTTCTCTCTCTCTCTCCTCTGTCCCTCCCTCTCTCTCCCTTTATTTGTCTCTCCTCTCCCTCTCCCTCTCCCTTTCCCTCTCCCTCCCTCCCTCCCTCTCTCTCTCTCTTCCCTTTCTCACTCCCTCCTTCTCTCCTTTCTTTCTTCTCTCTCTCTCTCTCTCTGTAATCCTTATGCTTAACATAATATCTGGAACATAGCAAGTGCTTAATGAATACTTTAGCTAG